>NW_022437061.1:2436134-2749608 GCF_009761245.1 Sapajus apella
AAAAAAAAAAAAAAAAAAAAAAAAAAAATCACCTTAATAAGATAGTTTTGTTTTGTTTTTCCTTTTGGCAGCATACTTAGTGGTAGTCCTGCTCTACAAAAATTAATAATAATAATAATTTTTCAAAAGAAACTAATTTAATTTAATTAAGAATTGTCCCAGAACCAGAATCAGGTACAGTGGCTCACACCTGCAATCCAGCTACTCAAGAGGCTGAGGTGGGAGGATCACTTGAGGCTAAGAGTTTAAGACCAGCCTGGACAAAATAGTTAGACCCAGTCTCCGGAAAAAAAAAAAAAAAAAAAGCCTGGCTTGGTGGCACACGCTACTTGTATTCCCAGCTACTCAGGAGGCTGAAGTGTGAGGATTGCTTAAACTCAGGAGTTTGAAGCTACAGTGAGCTATCTTCACAACACTGCACTCCTGCCTGGGCAAAAGAGTGAGACCCTGTCTCAAAAAAATAAATAAACACAAAGTTGTTTATTTGCACAAAGTTGTGCAAAGCCACTCTGTCTCAGAGAAAAAGCAGGATGTTTCCTGATTTTCAAAGTTCTGGTATATACTGGAAAGTAACAGGAAAAAAACAAGTAATATGGTTTACATATAAAGCTTATTATTTTAATGTGGCAAAGCAAAAAAAATTGTTTTATCTTTCAATGTTATTGTGTTATGGTACAGTTTTAGAAAATAAAAGTCTTATGTAACCTACTAACAAACACAAAATATAGGCTTTAAGACTAAAAGATTGTCTTTTTTAACTAGAACATTTATACAAATTTTGTTTTAAATTATAACAATGTTATTCAGTAAATGATAAAAATCATATATTGTGTGTTTATTATGAATACTTCAATATCAACAATGGCAAAGCTCAAAAAATTGATTTATTTGAATCAAAGCAAAAGCAAAAAAGAGGTAGGGAGGAAGAAAAGAAGAAAGAAAACTATGAGCAAATACTTTCTCAGGTTTACTTAAAATTAAGTTTAAAAATACTTACTGACAGCACGTGCAGACACCAACAACCAAAATAATAAAAACTACCATAACTGCTATCAAACAAATCACCAGAATCTGTCCTCTGTCTCCTCTTAGGTAAAACAAGTCAACTCTTTCACACCTTGCTCCAAGGTAGCCTTCATCACAGCTATAAAACAAGAAGAGGGCATGGAAATAAAATACTCAAGACTTTTAAGAATCTCTACTTCTTTTTTGAAGAAATTAACAGTTTTCATTACTCGAAATTAATAATAAATACAGTTCCTTTATTTAAAAAAAGATACACTTCTTTGTTGACTAGTAATTTTATTTTTTTTGTTTTGCTCTTATCGCTTGATCATTAGACATTATTAATATGTCTAGTATAAATACACAAAGATGACGACAATTCACTAAATTGTATTTTTAAATTTTAGACTGTGAATCAAAAGGGAAGGGAGGATAAAATTCCCTCCACAGCATTCCCAGTGCTTGAATACTTCCATGACAAAGAACTCAAAAACCCCTGGGAACTTCCCATTTTCTAATAGGATAATGCAAATAGTTTTGGTGTGCTCAAACTCTCTTAAAAATTACATAAAAATTCTATGGTTTTATGTGTTCAAACATGCTGATGCATGTCAAAGTTCATAACGCAATGTCCAATACAGAGAATGTTCCGTGAATGTTATTTCTTCAGAATTTCTCACCTCCTCCCTCCACTCTAAATTCTACTCATCGATTCCAGTTTTAGTGCTTGAAGGCATCACAGATTAGATCATGCCCATCTGTTACCCTTTTATTCACCACCTCCTTAACTCCATCACACCAGACACATAGGTCTTGTCCTCTTAACTCCTTTATCTGATTCCTAATTCCACATTTGCAGATCTGTTCACCATTCCCTCCACTCTTCTCTAAATGTCCTCCCTGTTTTCCATGGCCCTCTTCAAGGAGAATGACAAGAAATCAGCAATCTCTCTTCACTTCCCTCAGTCTCTCAGCTATCAATCTGCGTTAGTATATATCTAATGTCAGCAGATGTCCTAAGTCTGAGATTACAGCTGTGGACCCAAGCTGGGGTAACACCCAGGGAGCTAACAACTCAGTGATTTGAGAACTACTCATAGAATTATCTGAACTACATCAGAGAATTAAAGTACATAAAAAGTTTGAGGACATTTTAACCAAAATTATCTGTCGTAATCTTGATACCTTAGTATTAATAAATAGTTTCCTTTATTAATATCAGGGAAACAGTAATAGAAAATATTAATAAATATTTTCCTTAAGGGAATACTTCAAATGAAGTCAAAACACAAAATGATACTGGTCATATACATAATTATTTAAGAGTCAAAAAGATTAAATTCTGCTCCTTAGAAAAATTCTGTGCAACCTCATTTTTCTTTAAGAAAAGATTTACTGCTGGGCTGTTTTATAGTTTATGCTTGACAAAACACAAGGCAGTTAATTCCCGCAAAGCCTGTATTTCTCAAGTAAAGAGATCCCTTAATACCAATATTGTAGCTGAGACAGTGCTTCAAAACAAATAAACGAAAAACAAGCTCAGTAACAGCCATCAATTGAAAAGTGAGGCGTAATGCAAGCAAAGAAGAAAGGACACCTCAAGGAATCTATTATAAAAGGACCCAAGGATGAATGAGAGAAAATTGCTTCCGGCAAGATAGCCAGGTAACTTCATTTTGAGGTCGAAATTACAGGAAGCGAGCTTAGAAATATCTTGAGATATCAAAAGTCTGACATACATAAGACTAAAATTAGGGGTGGGAGGAATCACTTTTCTTTTCTTTTTTTTTCTTTTAAGGTGAAGTCTTGCTTGGTCGCCAGGCTGGAGTACAGTGGCGCGATCCCGGCTCACTGCAACCTCCGCCTCCCAGATTCAAGTAATTGTCCTGCCTCAGCCTCCCAAGTAGCTGGAAGTACAAGCATGTGCCGCCATGCCCAGCCAATTTGTGTATTTTTAGTAGAGATGCGGTTTCTCCATGTTGGCCAGGATGGTCTCCATCTCTTGACCTCGTGATCCACCCACCTCGGCTTCCCAAAGTGCTAGGATTACAGGCATGAGCCACCGCACCCAGCCGGGAATCACTTTTAATTGTGCGTATAGGAGGGAGATTTTTTAGAGTTTCATAATATTGGAATTAACTCTTACAAATATAATCTTTTCCAACTAGCTTAAATATTCCTCTAACAAATTTACAAAATGTGGTATTTTTAAGCAATAGCTTTGCCCATAAAATGCACAGCAATTACTTTCTGCTGTTTTAGAATGTTTTCCTAATTATATGCTGTGGGACTGGTGGCTTAACAATGCTTTAATTGAATTTCTCAGTAAGCAGTACTTCCTATAAGTTGTACCCGCATGAAGCCATGCTAAAAGGTCAAAACTTAACATAGCTGGTTATAGTGGTGCTCATGTTATTTTGCTTTTCAGCAAACCAATAACATGTCAGCTTATGTTTATTTTCAGTGAGTGTATCTCCCATGTAGGAGAAGAGGCCAAAAGAGCATATTCTACTTTTTAAAATTAAATGGTGACTGAGTTTTTATTTAATAAACATCTTCTACTATTTAAAATCAAAAATGTTAAAAGTTGCCCATGATCCTTGAGGGCACTGCAAAATTGGGCATTGGGATCACTATACTGAAATAACAACCAGACACTGTTGTAAAAGATCTATAAATATTAACTTGATCATTGTTACCGCCTTTGAGGTATGTGCTATCATTAACCCCAGTTTCTAGTTGAGGAAATTGACACACAGAGAAGTTAAGAGAATGGGGATTCAAACAGGTAGTCTGGATCCCAAGTTCATGCATTAACTGCACAGTCAATGTGCTGTGCTTCATGTATAATAAAAATTATTTTTTACATGGGACAAAACAAATTGTCCCTTTTCCAACGAAATACTGAGAAGATTACTCAGAGAAAATCTGCATTATTTGAAACACTCTTTGGTTTTTCATATAAAAGCAGGAGTCCACAAACTCCCATGATCCCAAGAAAAGGAGATATTTCTGGTTTCTCAAGACTGTATTGTCACCAATGGCAAGAGAGTTTTGGCTGAATCTGTGCTACATCGAGCCACCTGAAACATTAGTCCTAGGTTGATTATCACATCTCACAGCTCCTCAGGAGGATGAGGAAGGAGAAGAGCATTAGCCTAGGAGTTTTGAGTCTAGCCTGGGTGATATAGAAAGACCTCGCCTCCAAAAGAAATTGTTCTTAAAAAGTTGGAAATTTTTATTTATGGTTAACTTAAATATGTTCTTTAAAAGTTGGAACTCTTAAAATTATGAAACACTTTCTTTGTGCTGGGTACCATAATTAGTGTTTTTGCATTTATTATTTTTCTAATCTTCAACACTTGACAGTATTATTACTCTCTCTTGTAGGTGATAAAACTGAGGCTCAGAAAAAGTAACTCACCCAGTATTAACACTGCTCATAATAGGCAAAACAAAATCTTATTTTAGGTCTATCTGACTCCAAAATCTGTGCCCTGTCTGCTACGATCTTCTGCCTCCCACTGACTGTGATTCATTCCTCTGCTAAGAAGATGTTCCATTCAGATTAAGGTCTTGATCTGGAAATTTAGTATAGCAGTAGATGGGCTGTAATAGGGACACTATTTGTTCATGCATCAGTCATTTCTTCTCCACCTAGTAAATTCTGAGCACTGTGTTTGACACTGAAATACAAAAATGAATAAGCCATGAGCCCTGCCCTCTAGGAGCTCACAGTCACAGGAGGCACATTTAAAGAAACCACCAGTTACGCTCTATTGGATAAGAGCACTCACAGAGGTGTGACTAGACCGCAGGGGAAGGACACCTAACTCAGACCCCGGTGTATGACTGAAAAGGAGGAAGTCAGTGAAGGGGTCCACAAGGAGATGATGAGTGCAGTGCATCTTAAACCATTAGCAAAAATAAGTTTCCAGGCTATGAGAAGAGCTTATATAATAAATCATGAAATGAAATGAAGAATTTTAGAAAAGCATTTAGGAATATGGTGAGTTACAGCTAGAAAGTTAAGCCAGGATCAGATGATCTATGAAGGCTAAGAAAATGAGTTTAAACTTTACATTGAAGGGGACAATCTGTGTGTTGATCTCTGGCAGGTAGGTTTACACACTGTGGTTTTCGTTTTAGAAGGCAGCAATATCAAAGAACAATAAATCTGCAGGCATAGGAACCAATAAGAAAATGTATTGGGTTAAAGATCATTAATATTTCTAAAATTCAATATGTGCTTCCAAGCCAGGAAGCAATTAAATGAATTTTTTTAAAAAATTAGATCTATTCCTCTCAACACACACACATACACACACATTTCTTTATTTTCTTACATTAGCAATTGTGATCCACCTCCAAGCATTATCCATGCATATTTCTCTTTTAAATTAAACTTAACTATATTTAAGTTTTTAAAAAGTTCATGACTCTTAAAGTTGCCACAAAATTGGGATTTGGAATTATTTTTCTGAGATACTTATGGGAAAAAAAAACTTATATACTGGGGCAACTGTGCAGAAGAACACGAACCTTCTATGAATTTTAGGTCAAAATTGCACTTGAAGAATCACCTCTCAGTTCTCTAAGGAAAGGTCCCAGGAAGCACATCAGTGGGACATCTTTTTAGAAAAAAATACATATTAAAAATGCAAAAAAAAATGTTGTGCATGCCTGAGTAAAACTGAAGTAGGACTCAAATACAAAGAGTTGAAAACTTTTTCCCAATTCCCCACTGTACTAAACAGGCTTCACGAATCTCTTATTTACAAATAGGACTAATTCCTTGTGCTTAACTGACACTTGCAAAAGCAGCTCTTAATTTGGCAGGAATTTCCTTGTATTTAAATTAACTATGAACCACCTAACACTTGTCAGAATAATTCATTTCCATTTGAACCACCCAAGAGATTATTTGAGCCGAAAAGAATCAGTTCTGCTTGCGTAAGAAATCAGAGGACACTGCCTAGCCTGGAAGTGGAGCTGGACTCTCACATACTCATATTTCAGGAGGAAAGTGTGCGTCAGTGTCTCCATAAGTAGTTGCTGAGTGGGCCCCTAAACAAGCGGCTGGGGGCAGGACCAGGCGAAACTGTGTTCGGACAGATGGCATGGTTAGCTCAGACTTTCCGGTCCTGGCAAGCCCCAGGCGGGCACCATTCTGCACCCTTTTGCTTGCTGGCTGAGGACACTCCACTTACACACAGGAGGGCGTCTGCTCGGCCACCACGAAGCGGCATCTCCCTTTGATGCAGTAATGCTTGTATTGCTTGGGACACCTAGAGAAGTGGCCTTTCCGCTTTGATTGTGTAGTGGTAGCTGGAAAATGAGAAAAAGTTCAATAAATCAACTCTCTTTAAACACTCACTTGTAAATAGAATTATATTCCTATCTTGCTGCGAGTTTCTCTGTAGAATATATTCAGGTCTCTCATTTTTCCTTTTCTCTGCATTAGGATAAAAGTCAGACTTTTGTGAGTCCAAAATAGCTCTAGAGATTGGGCAGTGGTGATCGTGGTGAGAACATTTCCTACTTTAATTAAGATTTGACTTCAACCTACCTTTCAGAAACTTTACTGTCGTTTAAAGGGTAAAACACAAGTATAATAAGAGAGAAGACTTTCATTCCATGAAAGTTATCAGAGCCATGTTATGGAAGGGAGGTTTTTTGTTTGGTTGGCTTTTGGGTTTGGTTGTGATTGTTGTTTAACTTGGACACTTACATAGTGTTTCCTTAGTGCTAGATGCTGGTCTGTTTGCTTTTTGTGTATTTTTCACTTAATGTTCATAATAGCCTTGTGAGGTAAGCACCATTCTAATCTCCAATTGATGGATGCACAAAGTACAACACATGGAGGTTAAGTCACCTTCCAAGATCACACAGATAGGAAGTGGCAGAACAGGGACTCAAACCCAGGCAGTCTGCCTCTGAGTCCACGTTCTTGACTGCTACATACACTCTGGCATTTCGTTCAGCCAGCTGCTCACCAGGTGTCTGTGATCAACTCTCAGCCTGATGCATCCAGAAGTCACACCTGCCTCAGTGGGAAATTGTATCTCTCATTTGCCCCATGGATTCTTTCTGCTGCTCTGAAGTAGGAGGAAAATGCTGAAAACTCCATGCTCTGGATTTAAATCCTGAACTGACTTCCTTGCCTTACGCTTTTAGGAGTTTGATTGCCTAAGTTTTCAACTGAGGATAGTAATATGTAGCCATTTCCCTATCACGGACATGTAAATAACAATAGTCAAGAGAAACAGAACAGAAATACCAACTAGCTGTTTCGTCTATTAATTTACAAGGGACAAATATCTACACCCACAGAAAACAACAAGCCAGCTCCAGCCCAGGGTCAAACTTTCCATGTTCATGATATAACCAACAGCTTGCAGGATCCAGCCGCCTGTGGAGCCAGGAGGACCATAGTGTGTTTGTGTCAGAAGTGCATGTCACACTAGGTTTGGTATGGCACCTGGCATTCCAACGACATTAAATAATCATTTTATTTATAGCAATGACTATTAAACCACTTAATTAATATTATGAAAAGGGTATATATAATTTCCCCAGGCCACCAGAGACAGGACTCTCAAAGGACTTAGGATGATCTATACACTACAAATTCCTGTGATTCCAGGTCACAGAACAGAGTGTCAAGGGATGGCAGAATGTCACTGAGGAACTGGCTAGCCTGGTTTTGATTGGCGACTTGATAACCACCTAAGCTGACTGCTTGTACTACATGCCAGATATTTGCTCCATACATGTCAACCAATGAGACTTATCAGAAAGACTGAAATTTCTCCCAGAAATAACTGCAAAATGTATCAAAGGCAAAGCCCTGTGTATTTTGACAAATAAATTGATGCCAACTTTCATTTGTTGAGTGTTTTCTATTTTCAGAGCTCTATAATACGTACTAGAAAACATCAAAGAAATAAAGGATACCTTATCTAACTATCTAAACTGGTAGACTAGAACATATAGAAAAACAAGAATAAGCAATAAACCAGTAAAAACAACCATCATAGTCAGATAATGGTTTTAGTACACTGGAAACAGTGGAAAGAACACTGGATTTGGAGAAAAAAATTCACGTTTAATTTTCAGCTCTGCTTTTCCTTAGCTGGATGAGTCTGGGCAAGCTAATTAAGCTGTCTAAACCTTTGTTTCCTCATCTGTAATATAGAGATGATAACATCTAGTTTGAAGGGCTGTTGAGAGATGCATATAAAAAGGACATATAGAAGTTCTTAGCAGAATTCCTGAGACAATAAACTCCTCAGTAAATGAATTAATCTCAGAATCTTAAAATCTTGGCAATTCTAACAGTAATCTTGTATAAGAATGAAGTACCTATGCAACAATCTTGCATGTTCTTCACATGTACCCCAAAACCTAAAATGCAATAAAATAAATTAAATAAAAAGGAATGAAGAATGCTTACCTAACAAAAGAAAAATGTATGAAAAATGTAGATTTTAGAGGAGGTGAACAAGCAATTGAGTAATGGAGAATGTCAAGGGCAAAAGCATGGAGTCAAGAATATGCAGGTCTAATGCAGGCAGTGAGAGGCAGATTTCACTGAAATGGAAGGGTCCTGAAGGAGAACAGCAAAGAATGTCTGTGAATAAAAGTTAGAAACTCTGAAGTTAGTAGGCTGAAGTGTTTACACTTGAAACACAACTCAAGAGAGAGCTGAAGATGACTCTTATGGATGAAATTAAATGATATATAAAAAAATACTTTAAACTGTGGAGCATTCTATCACCATATTATGTAGGAGAGTATAGACTGGACTCTTAGCAGGGGCAAAGAGAAAACCAGGGCAGATACATGTGATGTGAGTCTAGGGTAGGGGGATGGAGGACAAGGAGATTAACTCATGAGGCAGCAGACTTAATGACAGATCTTGTATGAGCAAGAAAGACCTTTCCAGATTTGCAAAGCATACCTGCCTTTAAATATGGAAGTCATTTGGCTATGTATCCTAAACTTTACTTATTTCACTCGCGGTTGTGCCCCTTTAAATGCACCCAGACTTTTGATAAACATTATCCAGAGTATGATACCAAAAAGCAAATTAACCAGCAGCTGCTGAATGCAGTGATTTGATCAGCCTTCATTCATCCAAGCAGCACAAATCTATGCCAAGGAAATGGTTGCCAGGTCCTGCTTTGATCGCTCACAGAGCTCTCTCCTTTGCCAAGTAAGCATGCTCTTAAATATTCCCAGCATCATTTAGATTTTAAAACATTTCCATCCCACCAGGCAGAAAATGCCCAGTGATTTCTTTATGGAACTTTAAAACCTGAAACTAAAATAAATCACATATACTGCTACAAATGCATACACACACATACAAACACACACACACACACACACACAAACCCTGATGGGATGGTCTCTTCTTTGTGAAAATGACAAAGCTAATCAGCATTCTTTCTTTTGAAAGGCACCTAAAATATCTATTCCTTATAATCAAGTATTCATCAAGTTCATGTTATCTAAAAATTGAACTACAGAACCCAGTGTTTTCTGCCCATCATTAGAACTGATAATATAGGGCACGGGAGGGTGAATATACCCTTCCATTTCAGAGATATTTATCCAGAAGAAGAAAAAGTTAATTTTATGACAAAAGAGTGATTGGTCCCAAGTGTTGTGTTTCTCTGTTGTAAAGAGAATGACATAGTCTTGAAAATGTAGCAATGTGGCAACCAGAAATAATCCCCTATCCTAGAGGTGGTGGAACTCAACTGATCTTTTCTCCTCCCACATTACCCTTTTCCAACTCAAATTCCCAAAACAAAAGCATGCCCCTGTCCCAGAGAACTGCACTGGAAAACTACATCCACTAGTGGGCCAGGCTGCAACACAATCTCATAAGTGGATGGGCACCCCAGGTAATATATATCAATCACTTCACAGGACACTATACCCCAAAGATGTTAAACACCAAATAAATAAGAAATCATTAGTGTTACTGAAGGTCAGTGGATGTAACTCTAAGGGTTTGCAAAAGAAATCAGAAGCAAGGACATCTTTCTTACATCATATAGCAATTAGACAAGAGGTCGTCAAACTCCTTGGGTCGTATAGGTAGTTAGATGAGACATACATACTAGATTCCCTTGGGCTAAGCACAGTGGAGGAATACAGCAGACACCCAAATGACTTGGTTTCCATATGAAACTTTCCTCAATTTGATGGATGTTTTGATTAAACATAGGATAGTTCCTTAGTCTCTATATGATTCTAGTTCCCAAGACAAAAGAGGCTTTGTGATGACTTTATGACTAAAACTATTCAGAATAGAGCCATTAGGTATATCTTTCATAAAACCTTTACTTATTTATTCCAACAGTATGCATTCAAATATATTTAATAATTTTGTAGATGACACTGATATCAGCAGCTATATTCTGAAGTCAACTCAAAGGGCAATCAATACTACAACTATTATTACAATGCTTTTCTGTGATACCTGTTACAATGGTTACAACCTTATAGTATCTCTAGCTCCATAGTTAGATGCATAGTTAAATCTCTAGGTAACAAATGTAAAAGGAAATGCTAAACTTTGAAATAGAAGTCCCACAGGTGTTAACAAGGAGACTGAGGAAGAAAAACAACTATAAATTCATCCTCCCACACACATAGGAAGCAGAGCCTAGGGTTTTATTATTTTATTCCTTGGCTTCTAGGCACTTCCCAATAGGGATTTCCTCATTTTGCAACCTTCTTCGGCCAAAATGTGAAGAAGAACGTATCATATATTTGAAGTTAATTTTCTTTTTTATCTTGCCAACTGTCTCTGGTCAGGGGAATGCAAATTCAGTGTCCTTGAAGAAATACAAACTTTGAAAATGTATTTTAATTGAGGATTCCCATTTGTCTTACATCCAATGACATTTCCTACAGAAAAGTGAAAGGGGAAGTTACATCTCACACAGGTATATGCTAATTTTTTCTGAACTACTAGAATTTTTTTATATGGGGATTCAGTGGTATGATATGGCCGGATTAGAATGTCTTTTAAGTAGGAAGGCCGTGCCAAATATTTCTGAGCTTATAGTAATGGGATTTCACCCAGAACTGCCCTTTTTCATTTTATCCCTTTGGGGGAAAACAAAAGAATCCATGTTGAAGCATGGGTATCTCTGCATACGTTTAAAAATATTCATGGCTGGAGGCAAATAAAGATGAAGGGACAGGAAGAAAAAGTATCTTTCTTTTGCTTTTTCAAGTATACATGCTACAGAATTCTTGCGTGCATGATGAATCCTTTGCCCATTCTCCTTTGCTGGTCTCCTTGCCTCTCTCAACCTGTAAAATTTTGCAAATACAGCAGGGCTGGATGCTCCCTCCTCTCTTCTTCTTCCTGGGTAAGCTCATCAAGTCTCCTATCCTAAACATATCTTTATGATAACAATTTCTAAATTTAGTTTGCATCCTAGATATCATCCCTCATTCCCAACTGTCCAACTAACATCTTCACTTGGATTCCCAACTGGCATTTCAACTTAACACTTCCAAAATAGAATCTTTGATTTTCCTATTCAAATCTGGCCTTTCCTTATCTCAGTAAATAATATCCATTCTTCTGTCATTTCAACCAAAAATCTTGGAATTATCTTGACTTATTTTTCTCTTACTCTATATCTAATGCATCAACAAATCCTATTGACAGTATTCAAAATATATACAGAATAATCCCACGATTTCCACTACCTTGGTCTAAGCCCAGTAGCATCTCAGGCTGGAAATAGCCTCTATGACGACAGCTTTAACTAGTCTCTTTCCTTCTGCCTTTGTCCGACTGATTATCAAGTATGCACACAGAAACCAGAGTAATGCCATTAAAACTCAGAGAAAAAGCTGAAGGCCTTATACTCCTTGGCAAGGCTCTATTATACATTACTCATTCCCTCTCTTTCTCTGTTGCCTTTCTGATCTCATATGTGAAAATTGTTCATTTTTGCATCCTTGACACCTGCACAACCTGCTGCATAGTAGGTGCTCATAAATATTAGTAAAATGAATGAATGCATCACTCAAGTTAGAAAATGCTACAGTCAGTAGAGAAGATCTATTTCTGCACCCTATTAGTTTAGTTTTTAAGAACCTACTGTTCTCATTTGCACTTTACCTTCGGGGAATTATCATTATTATTATTATTATTTTAGGATTATTCTCACACATTCCACATTTTGAGCCTCCCACATGATTCTAAGCAGTTTAGCATGGTGATTAACAACACACTTTCTAGGGAGATGGTGTCTCTGAATTCATGTCAGGCTACTTTGTTTACTGTATGATCTTAAACAAATTACTTTACCTCTCTGTGCTTCAGTGTCTTCATTTGAAAAAGCGAATAACGTAGGTACCCCTAGGATTAAATGAATTGATATACATAAAGCACTCAGAACAGTCCTTGGCACATAGCAGGAGATGGATAGATGATGGATACTATCTTTTTATTAAAAGTGTAGTTGTTGATGATGATGATGCTATATCCCAGATGAATTAAATATAATAAAATAAATCATCAAAGAAAGGAAGGAAAGGAGGGCAGAAGGAAGGAAGGAAGAAAGGAAGGAAGGACAGAAGGAAACAAAAAAGTAAAGAGGTAAGGAGAATGAGAAGGAGGGTGGAAGGGGGAAGAAAATTGATTTGAAGAAGTTAATTAATGATGTTGTGGCCATCATACAAGAGTAGGTGCATGTAGCTTAGATCCTAAGAGATCAAGTTCAAATATATTTAGCACAGTCTATTAATTTTACCTGATATTGTAAGGTAATGCGGTTATTTTAGCCTGATAATATAAGAAGCTCAATCCTTGATTAGAATTTTCAAAATCAACTGATTTTTGACACTTCTGGCATTGTGTTCTTGAGGCTTTTTGATTGTTTCGTTTCTGTTTTTCTAATAGGCTATTAGAAAAAGAAGAGTAAACCAAAGAAATAATTAAGCATTTTTGCTCTGTATTTCTCTCATTGATTTCTTAACATCTGTCTAACATAAGTCATGTTTAAGTCTGTTTTCTCTCCATCTCCAGATAAATTTCTCAAATAGTAAAATGTATAACTATGTTTTTAAGCCCATTTGCAAGAAAAAAATATATGTCTTATACAGAAAAATATGAAATATTTTTTCTGACATTACATTACTATTGTGGTATTTAAGCAATCTGATTTTCCACCAAATCACTAATGTGTTTGTGTTTTAATTATACCAATAATTTTACTAAAATAATTTACAAAAAATACTGGTTTTGTGCCACAGGCCTCATCATTCACTGCATACAAGCCAGTTTCCCACAGTGTATAGACTACAGTATATAATCTCTATTTTTAATTTTTTTTAATTCAAATATTCATTTTTGCATTATTTGCAGTTTTCAGCTTTTGTATTTATTATTTATAAGTAATACATTCACATTTAATATTTGTAAAATAATTTAGAAAATTTACAATAATTTTACTAAAATATTTGTAAGATCTATAAATGCAGACTTAAACTCCTAAATGGGAGGGAAAGGGAACATACAAGCATAGTGAGAAAAAGGAATCAGGGATTTATAAATTTTGCTTTTCACAGATGCTAAGGAGGTGGGGAGATAGCCAGCGATTGGTTGAAAGATACAAAATTATAGTTAGGAAAAAGGAATAAAGTTCTAATGTTCTCTAACACTGTAGGGTAACTATAATTAACAATAATTTACTGCATATTTTGAAATAGCTAAAAAAGCAGATTTTGAATGTTTTTAACACATAAAAATTATAAATGTTTGAGGCGATAGGTATGTGCTAATTACCCTGATTTGATCATTACACATTGTACACATGTGTGAAAACAGCTTGCTGCATCCTATAAATATGGATAATTATTGTGTCAATTAAAATAATAATAATAATAATAAATTTTAAAGAAAGCAGAAAACACACCAGAAAGTAATTATCTGGGCATGTCCCCAGATCATCTCTCAGAAAAGAAATTACAACTAATTCAGAGAAAATTATGGATTTGAGTGGGTGAACAAAAATAACTACTTCCTCAGTGATCCTTCAGAGGAAAAATTAGAGGTAAATGTAAAAGCTAAAACCTATCCAAATAATGCAAAAATGAGTATTTGAATTTAAAATAATTAAAAATAGAGATCATATACTGTAGCCTCTACACTGTGGGAAACTGGCTTTCACACAATGATTGATTAGGCCTGTAGCACTCTAAGACCATGCAGAGTGCAACTTGTCACTGACTTACTATGGAAGACGTGTGATGGGAAGGTCTGCTTTGATGGGCATAGACTTTGAAAAAGAAAATTTTGGTGCTGGAAGCAGAAAGCTGCCTAAGACAACAAAATGGCTTAGAGTGTGGGGCTGGGGATTATTCTGTTTAGCGACTTCCTTAGACCCCTCTTTTTGCTCAAGGGTATTAGAAATTAAAAGCCACATCTATTTGCAGTGCACAAAAAATTAGAAAATAGCACCCATCAACCAAGGAATGGATAAAGCAAATGTGGTATACATACACCATGAAATATGGCTCAACCATGAAAAGGAACAAAATAATGTCTTTTGGAGCAACTTGGATGAAGCTGGAGGCCATTATATGAAGAGAAGTATATGCGGGAATGGGAAACCAAATAGTGTATATTCTCACTTATAAGTGGGAGATAAGCTACAAAGTTGCTGCATTAGTCTGTTCTCATGCTGCTAATAAAGACATACCCAACACTGGGTAACTCATAAAGGAAAGAGGTTTGACTCACAGTTCCACATGGCTGAGGAGGCCTCACAATCATGATAGATAGCGATTGAGGAACAAAGTCATATCTTACATGGCAGCAGGCAAGAGAGCTTGTGCAGGGGAACTCCCATTTATAAAACCATCGGGTCTCACGAGACTTATTCACTACCATGAGAATATTATGGAGGAAACCACCCCCATGATTCAATTCTCTCCACCTGGCCCTGCTGCCCTTGACACGTGGGGATTATTACAATTCAAGGTGACAACTGGGTGGGGACACAGCCAAACCATATCAGATGCAAAGGCACAAGAAAGTTATAACAAACTTTGGGGATTCAGAGGGGAACGGTGGGAGCAGGTTGAGGGATAAAAGACTGCATAATGGGTACAGTGCATACTGCTTGGATGATAAGAGCACTAAAATCTTAGAAATCACCACTAAAGAACTTGTCTATGTAATCAAAAACTACCTGTATCCCCAAAACTATTTTTTCTTTAAGTTCTGGGATACATGTGCAAAACGTGCAGGTTTGTTACATAGGTATACATGGGCCATGATGGTTTGCTGCACCTACCAACCTGTCATCTAGGTTTTAAGCCCCACATGCATTAGGTATTTGTCTTAATGCTCTTCCTCCCCTGGCCCCCCACCACCCCCACAGGCCCCAACGTTGGATGTTTCCCTGTGTCCATGTGTTCTCATTGTTCAATTCCCACTTATGAGTGAGAGCATATGGTGTTTGGTTTTCTCTACCTTGTTAGTTTGCTGAGAATGATGGTTTCCAGCTTCATTCATGTCCCTGAAAAGGACATGAAGTCATTCTTTTTTATGGCTGCACAGTATTCCATGGTGCATATGTGCCACATTTTCCTTATCCAGTCTATTATTGATGGACATTCCCCCAAAACTATTAAAATAAAAACTGTTTTAAAGAAAAGAAAACTGGCTTCAACAGAAGGTACAATCTATATAAAGAAGACAATGTGAAAAAAAAAAAAAAAAAAACAGAGGAGTAATGTCATCAAAATGGTAAATAGAAAATCTTCAACTATCCTACCCTCCAAAAACACACTGAGTCAACATTACAAAATACAGACAAGTTCTCTTGTAAGAAATTCAGAAACTAGTTGAGAAGCTCCTGACCTCTAAGTAAATGCAAATGCAGCCGCAGTGAAGAAGGTAGGAAAATCTGAGACAGTTCTCAACATAATGCGTACCCGTAATACAGCACTGTATGATCAGAAGAAAAGTTCCCAGATCTCAGCTTCTCTTCAGTAAGGAAGAGTCAGACTATATGCTCACCATCACAACTTTTCTGGACCTTCTCAAAAGACTGGCTTTCGTCCTGCCTGTTTCAGAACACTGACAGGACCTGACATATTCTAGCCACCTTAGGACCAGTGAGATCAGAAACATCAGTTTAGGTGGGCAATCTCCATAGCCCACTCACCTGGGTCAGCATAGAGTGCACTAAAGACAAAGACCAGCTCCCAGCTTCCCCACTACTTTATGTCTGATGCCTCAACTTGTCAGGGGTGGCCCATAGGACTTGCATCTGTCTTGCCTGTCCTACAGGACAGACAGGACTCAATATACTCTAGCTGCCTGGGGTGCCAGTGAGAACAGAAACAGTAGTTAGAACAAGCAGCTGTTTGTTACAGTGCATCAAGTCAAATCAGTATTTAGTTAATGGGGTAGAGGAACCCCAGTTCCTAGCTTTTCCTTGGAGTAGGAAAGAGACAGAGGGTCCAATTATGCAAATTTTCTAGAAGCTGCCCAAGATAAGTCTTACTTATCTCAGATCTGATGGGACTTATCATATTCTTGAGGTCTTGGAATAAAAACAAAGAAAGAAGGTTGGACTAGTACAAAAGCTTGAAAGGGCCCCCAAATCCCTTCAGCCAGACTGTTTAATGAGAGTCTCCTCCTGCATAAGGCCAGCCCATAAAGACAGGAGAGGTAGCTGTTTTCTGTAATGCACAGATACCAAGACAGCAAGTTAAGAAAAATGAAGGAACAGGTAAACATATCGTAAAGAAAGGGGGAGGGGGAACAACACTGATGAAATGAAGATGTATAATTTATTTGACAGAGAATTTAAAATAACTATCATGAAGATGCTCAGTGAAGACAGGAGAAAAATACATAAACAAAGTGAAATTTTCAACAAAGAGATAGAAATATTTTTTAAGTGAAATATAAATTTTGGAGCTGGATAATCCAATAACTAAGCTGAAAATTCAGTAGATGGGTTCAACAGCAGACTATGTCAACCAAAAGACAGGATCAGCAAACTTGAAGATAGGTCATTGGAAATTATACAAACATAGGAGCTAAAAGAAAAAACAAGATTTTCAAAAAGTGAAAAAGCTTAAAGGACTTATGAAACACCATAACACAGGCAGACCAATATACATCTGAGAGTAGTCCAAGAGAAAAACAGAAAGGTTATTCAAAGAAATAATGCCCTAAACTTACCAAATCTAAGGAAAGAAATGGACATACATATCCAGAAGACCAACAAATTCCAAAAGCCAGAAACCCAAAGAAATATACGCCAAGACACCTTACAATGAAATTGTCAAAAGTTCAAGATAAACAGGGAATTTTGAGAGCAGCAAGATGAAAATGACTTTTTGTGTTCAAAGGAACCTCCATCATACTTTCAGTGGATTTCCCAGCAGAAACGTTGAAGGCCAGAAAGGACTAGA
The DNA here is from genome assembly GCF_009761245.1 of Sapajus apella. Lineage (NCBI taxonomy): Eukaryota > Metazoa > Chordata > Mammalia > Primates > Cebidae > Sapajus > Sapajus apella. The sequence continues at coordinate 2,453,619 of NW_022437061.1, forward strand.
ATGATATATAGTCATGCATCACTTACTGACAGTGAGATGTTTGGAGAAATAAATTATTAGGCAGTTTTTTCATTGAGCAAATATCATAGAGTGTACTTACACAAACCTAGATGGTGTGACCTATACACACTTTAGTTATATGTCATAGCTTATTGTTCTGAGGCTACAAACCTGTACAGCCTGTTACTGTACTAAATACTGTAGGCAATTATAACATGATAGTAAGTATTTTTATATCTAAATGTAGAAAAGTTACAGTAAAAATATTATATAAAGGTTAGCAAATAGCATATCTATATAAGGCACTTACTGTGAAAGGAGCTTGCAAGACTAGAAGTTGCTCTAAGTGAGTCAGCAAGTGAGTAGTGAGTAAATATGACAGCTTAGGACATTATCATAAACTACCACAAACTTTATAAACATTGTACTCTTAGGCTACAATACATTTGTATTATAAAAAAATTCTTTCTTCAATAATTAATTAACTTTAACTTATTGTAAATTTTTTATTGTATAAACATTTTTATTAAATTTTCCTTTGACTCATAATAGCAGCTGAAAACACAAACACTCTACAAAAATATTTTCTTTATGTCTTATTCCATAAGCCTTTTTCTATTTTTTGTACTTTTTGAACTGATGTTACAGAAATAAAAAGGATAATATTAGACTGCTATAAACCAACAAATTGAATAACCTAGAAGAAACAGATAGATTCCTAGATACAAGCTATCTACCATGACTGAATCATAGAGAAATAGAAAATGTGAACAGACCTATAACTAATAAGAAAATTGGTTATAATATGAAACCTCCACAAATAAAAGCCCAGGTCCAGATAGGTTCACTAGTGAATTCTATCAAACATTTAAATACGTAATTCCCATTCTTCTTAAACTCCTTCAAAAAATTGAAGGGGAAGAAACACCTCCAAACACATTTTCCGAAGCCAGCATTGCCCTGATACCAAAGTTAAACAATGACATTATAAGGAAAGAAAACTACAGGGCAATATTCTTAATGAATATAGATTCATTCATAATTCGTTTAGACAAAATTCAACACCCTTTCATAACAACAATTTTTACTAACTAGTAATAAAAGGACATTACGCCAACATAATAAGGCCTTATATGGAAATCTCTTACCTAACATGATACTTAATGATAAAAAATTAGAAAACTTTTCCTCTAAGATGAGGAGCAAGAGCAAGACAAGCATGCCCAATCTCACCGCTTCTTTTCAACATAGTGCAGGAAGTCCTAGCCAGAGCAATTAGGAAAATAAATAAATAAAATCTAAACTGGAATAAAAATAGTTTTATCTCTGTTTGAAGATGACATGATCTTATAAATAAAAAGATTCTAAAGACTACACACAGACACACACATACACACACACACAAAGTGTAAGAACTAATTTACAAATTCAGCAAAGTTGTAGGATACAAAATCAACATTAAAAACCAGTTGTATTCATATGCACTAATCACAAACTATTCAAAAAGAAAAGTAAAAAGTAAACTAATTTACAATAGCATCAAAAAGAATAAAACACTTAGGAATAAACTAAAGAAATGAAAGACTTGTACACTGAAAACTATAAAACATTGATTAAATGTTTAAACATTGATTAAAGAAATTAAAGAAGATAAAAGTACATCAAAAGGCATCCTGTTTTTGTGGGTTGAAAGATTTAATATTGTCAAAAAGTCCATACTACCCAAAGTAGTCTATGGGTTGACTATCAAAGTTCCAATGACTTTTTTTTTTTTAACAGAAATGGAAAAACAAATTTAAAATTCAAAGGAAACTACAAAGGACCCTGGCTAGCCAAAAATGATCAAGAACAAAGTTGGGAGTATCATTCTTCCTCATTTTAAAACATACTACAAAGCTACAGTAATTAAAAGAACATGGTACTGTACTGGTATAAAGACATACATAAAGACCAATAGAACAGAATATACAGCTCAGCAATAAACCCATGAATTTATGAAAAACTGATCTTCAGCAAGGGTACCAAGAATACAATGAGGAAAGGGTAGTCTCTTAAATAAATGATGTTTAAAAACTAGATATCCATATGCAAAAGAATGACATTGGACTTGCTTGTTACATTGCACAAAAACCAACTCAAAATGGACTGAAGACTTATATATAAGACCTGAAACAGTAAAATTCCTGCAAGAAAACATAAAAGAACATTTCTTGACATTGGTTTTAACAATGATTTCTTAGCTTTTGTCACCAAAACCACAGATGACAACAGCAGAAATAAACAAGTGGGGCTATGTCAGATGAAAAAGCCTCTTCACAGCAAAAGGAACAACAGAGTGAAAAGGCAACCCATGGAATGGCAGAAAATGTTTTTAAACTATACATCTGGTAAGGGATGAATATCCAAAATACATAAAGCACTCTCATAACTCAGTAACAAGGAAACAACTCAACAAAAATCAGGATCTCAATGAGATACTTGTATTCCTCTGTTTATTGTAGCATTATTTTATAAAAGTCAAGAGGTGGAAGCAACCCAAGTGTCTATTGACAGATTAACAGATAAAGAAAATATGGGATACACATACAATATTGTTCAGCTTTATAAAACAGAAAAATATTGCCATTGCGACAATATGGGTGAACCTGAAAGAAATTTTGCTAAGTGAAATAAGACAGTCACAGAAAGACAAATATAATATGAATGCCTCTACTTTCGTGAGGCATCTACAATAGCCAAATTTATAGAAGCAGATAGTAGTATGGTGGTTGCTGGAGAGTTGGGGAGTTGCTATTCAATGTGTATAAAGTTTCAGTTCATGAAAGACTAATAAATTTGAAGAGATCTGTTAACCTACAATTAACAATACTGTATTGTCCCCTTTAAAATTTGTTAATAAATAGATCCCATGTTAATTGTTTTTAACACAATAAAAATAAAATTTAAAAACATATTTAGGATGATCATGAGGAAGATTTTTGAACATTGTCAGTCATCAAATTATGGAATAATTTCCCAAGGGAAATGTGAAAAAATGCCATCATTGAAGACATTTTAAACCAGACTGAAGAAAAACACAAGCGCATAAAGTTAGCCTTGTTCTTCTGCCTACATGGATGACAAGGCCCAAACATGATCTAAGACACCATTAGATTCTACAGCCAATGAGCACCCTCTTGCCACCCACTACTGTGAGGAATGAAAGAGGAAAATTTGGCTGGAACTGATGACTCACATCAGGAAGACTTGCTCAGTGTGTTCCTGGCTCTGTTACAACTTCCCAAGGGTGCTAGGAAAGGAGCAGTTTTCACCAAGTCACCATAGTCCCAGCTCATAGAAGTTTCCAGGGAATACAGTAGGCTCTTCTCCACTGCAGATAGTAATATGGTGCTTTTTTAATTGGCCTGTGTTTTGTTTGGTTTTGTTTTTTTAAGTCAGAAATAACCTCTGTAGAAGACCAGACCATATAATCTATACAGAACAGCATAACCTTAGACCAGGGGTCAGCAAACTGTAATCCAAGGATCAGATCTGACCCACAGCCTATTTCTCTAACTAAAGTTTGATTGGGACAGAGGCAAGTCTATTCATTTGCATAGTGTCTATGACTGCTTTCACAGTACAGTGGCAGTGTTGACTCCTTGTGACAAAGACTTCATAACCTACAAAGCCTAAAACCCTTATTACTTAACCCTTTACTTAGGCCAACTCCTGCCTTAAACTGATAACTTTGAGAAAACTAATTCAAGCATCTACAAGCTAAAATATGCAAAATTCTTGCCTTCTCCCCTTCTCTTAACTATGATAGAAAAGAAACAAGGAATTTAACTTTGAATAGAATATGTCAGCTTTTCATGGATCCAGTCCAAGATATCACATGCTAGAGTCTGGAGCATGCATCTGTGACCCAAAATACAGTTGGGTGGAGGCACTAGAATCAGAAAGACCTGAGTGTGAATTCCAGATTTGATATTTTCCAGCTGTATGACCTTTGGCAAGATACTTAATCTTTGTCGGTTTTTCCTTGAAATAAAATAAAAAATATTGTCTAGCTCAGAGGGTTCTTGAGAGTAGTGATGAATTACTGTATATAAAGCACTTAGCACCATACCTGGTACCTTAATATGTGCTCAAATAATTGCCTATTATTATAAGTGCCATTATTATCAGAAAATTAAAACTCAGATTTGAATAGAAAGCTAGTTAAACATTACCTGCACAGTTTTCCTTGGGATCTCCACAGAGGAGGCCATTAGTTTCAGGACTTCCGGTGGAATTCCCATCTGCCACCACACAGTGGAGGATCACTAGACCTTCAAGTTCAAAACAAAACCAAAACCAAACATGAAAATTGGCTTATTGTGAAACAGTCTATCAAAGTCTGTTAAAGTCTATCAAAGTCCTATTTATGAAAATAGCCAGCCTATGGTTTCCATTTCCAAGTCATTAACTCCCAGGAAGGCATACAGAGGCCAGCATGCTGCACATTTTCAACTCATTGCTAAAGACAGAATTTTCAAGCCAGCATCACTTAAATCTAACTATAGATCTTAAGGGAGGAAACTATGGCTTATGATAGAGCCTTACAACAAAAGCAGAAGTAAGAGCAACTGAATTCCCAGTCCCTGAATGAATATACTGATGAATTTCGACGGAGAGTGATTGGTGAACATCCACAGCAAACAAAGTGCCTTCTCCATTCCACACAGAGCCAGCATTTCTCAGGTGTTAACAACTGAGTGTGCTTCTTTCTGGGGAGATATTTGATCCATGGGAATTATTTATAAATTTTAGGTTCCTCCAGTTAAGAATCTCTGTCTCTGAGGATACGCCACATGTTTTGCAAGGGAGAGAAGAATGCCATGCTATGGTTAGAATGGTTCAGAATACAATGTGCAGTCCTTGTGTAGATACTGATTTAAACACACCAACCATAAAAGGTCACTTCTAAGATAATCAGAGAAATTTGACGCTGACTGGACACTAGTTAATATTAAAAAATTGTTATAGCTTTTTTAAAGTATGATAATAATATTATGGCTTAGGTTAAAAAATAGGGTCTATATATATATATTGTGTGTGTGTGTATTCATATATATATATATATGGATAAAATTGATGTATCTGAGGTTTGCTTTAAAATAATTCAACGTGAGAAAGAGGAACAAAGTAGTGATTAAAAAAAGGCATGGATGAAATAAGGTTGGCCATATATTGATAGTTGCTGAAGCTGATGGTGGGTATATCAAGGTTCATTATGTTGTCCTCTCTAGTTTGTGTATGTTTAAACATGTCTATAGTAATAGGAAGAAAGAATAGAAAAAGAAAGAAGAAAGGAGGGAGGAAAGTGAAGGAAAAGAAAGATGGCTTAGGAATTAGCTGGTCTTGAGTTCAAGGGCCGTTCTTTTCATATAAGTACATAAAACACTTAACACGGTTCTGCCATTTAATCAATGTACAATAAAAATCACTATACAACTGACAAGAATAAAATAACCTGTCCACCAGTTTTATTGAGATTTATATATCGAATGATTTCTAAATTTATGGATGTTCTCCAGTTCAATTAAGTTCAGCAAACATTCATGGATATCCAGGAACACACAGGTGGATAGGATGTACTAGACCCTTAAGTTGCCCCAAGTGTAGAGACAATTAATCAGCCAACCAATTAACCATAAAACAAAGTGCTACTACTGTACCAGAAAGCAACAGTGGTAGCAAGTTCAAAGGTCAAAGGAGTTTTCAAAAGGGATATTTCAAAGAGAGACCCTTTTTCACCTAATTGGAAAAGTTTTTTTAAAGAAAGAAATTGTACCTAGCATGGATAACAGTGAAGAGAAATGGAAACTCAAATCCATTGGTGAAGGGCAAATTAGTACTGCTTTTCTCGAGGACAATTTAGCACTATACAAAACATAAAAGCAAACACACACACACAATGTATAAGTCTTAAATCCAGTAATTACATTGCTAATGGTTTTTCCTAAGGAAATAATTCAGGATAAATATAGATATTTAGCTACAAAATGGCATGGGTTTAAAAAATATGTAGATTACCTAAATAACTGACCATAGAGAACAGATTAAATACAATGAACTATCCTCATGCAAAAAAACACTATTTATCCACTAAAAGATGATATTCAAACATGAATAGGATATTTTAATATGTTCCTAAATAAAGCAGACTACAGAAAACTAATATAGCATGATCTGCATGTGGGAGTATGTACTTATCTGTTTGTGTATGTGTGTGTAAGTGTGATAAGTGTAAAAACCTATCCATAGAGTCAAAATGTGAATAAGTAAATAGAGAGTTGCTCACACTGGTTAGGAGGCAACATTTTGCTTTATTTTTCCTATTTGTGCTTTGTAAAAGCACATTTTATCTGCTGCAACAAGAAAAACAGAAGTGACTCGTGTATTTCTTTTTTAAATTGCAATTAGGCTACCAAATTTCTCCCAGCACCTGCCCTTTCATTCACACTCAAAATAAACAGAAACAATCACTTAGGGCTTCTGAAGCACAAGAATTTTATATTACTCATATTTGTATTCTGGCGCCTAATACAGAATTTAATGGACATTCAATGACTGTTGAAAGACTGAATGAATCAATCTATAAACGAACAAGGAAAAACTCTTTATATTCAAAAATCTCAGGAGCAATTGCTAGTGAAAAATAATAAAATACATTTAATTTATTTCTAAAATCCCATCTATAGACTTTCTTCAAGGGAAGTAACAGGCCTTAATCTCTTCTAATGGCAGGAACTGAAAAAAAAAAGGGAAAACAATTTCTAAATCTCATAGAGAGTCCACATCTGCAACCTGAGGATGGCAGAATCTCCTTCTGCGGGTTATTGTAAAACTTAAGTTTGTTTTTAAAAAGAGCATATGGCTTGGCACATACTATACAATTTGCAGTCTAGCTGCACTTCTTCTCACTATCACTTATAACTAAACCTGTTATCCTCCAATTCCACTCACAGAGGGAGTTCTGATCCCTTTTAAACATTGCTGAGGCCTTCAAACATCCCCACAGGCTGGGGGCTATGGCCCAGGCTCCTTCTGCTAAGGCTCATTTCACATGCTGGTGTCAGTTGGCAACAGGAGGCTACTGTCCTCACAGGTGGAGGCAGAGCACTGGGGAGGAGGTATTCTCAGCCCCGCCAGCTCTCAAACCAAGCAGAGCATGCACTGCTCCTTTTCCTGCCCACCCCAGCAACCTAGAGGTCACAGGTAAATGGCTGTGAACCAAAGCGAGCCTGAAGAACCATTTGCTTGTCCTGCACAGTTTTTAATAATTGGATCGAGGCAGTTCATATTAAACCTGAATTTTCTTCTTCTATTCAAATAGCAGAAGGTCTGGCAAGACAGATCTAAAATGCTTTCCTAGCAACAACTGGCTGGAACTAAGAAGCAGGTGACCCTTTAAGTGCCCCAGACCCCCTGAGGCTACCTGTACTTATTTATTTTAAGTACTCAGGCTGTAAAATGTATTTCAGTTTGTGATATGTAAAAAGAGACTCAGAAATCAGAGAAATTCTCATAAAAACATCTACTAAATAATGCTGCTATAAAGAGAAAGGACACTCCTGTTCGTTCATAATTCAATGAATATTTATTAAGCACTATGTGTTTGACACTGGTGCTAGACTCAAGACACTGAAGGTTCTGAGATAACAGACACAGGTATTATCACTAACCTCAAGGAGCTCAATTCTGGTAAGATAAACCCACACTTTTTTGTTGTTGTTTGTTTGTTTGTTTGAGACAGATTCTTACTCTGTTGCCCATACTAGAGGGCAGTGGCATGATGTCAGCTCACTGCCCTCTTTGCCTCCTGGGTTCAAGCGATGCTCATGTCTCAGCCACTCAAGTAGCTGGGATTACAGGTGCCTACTACCATGCCCAGCTAATTTTGTGTTTTTAGTAGAGACGGGGTTTCACTGTGTTGACCAGGCTGGTCTTGAACTCTTGACCTCAAGTGATCCACCCACCTGGGCCTCCCAAAGTGCTAAGATTACAGGTGTGAGCCACCAAGTCCAGCCTGACACACAGATCTTTAAGGTACAGGATAATATGTACAACAACAATGATAACACAGAAGTAATAGGATGGAAAATCAACTCTGCTTAGTGGCAAAGATTTCATGGAGAAATTGAGATTTACCGTGAGTTCTTAATGAGGAATAAATGATTTTTAAAAACATCGGTTAATAACTTTTACAAAAAACAAAATATGTGTAAGATCATCATAATGTGTTAATTGTTTCAGCAGTGGATAATATTTATGTGGTCATAATAATATTGATGATTTAACAAAAAATTTTCATAAACTCAGGGCTGGTAATTAGCTCACATATACCACATGGGAAAATTGGTCAAGACTAATCAGTGTGTGCTGTGACAGTTCTTAAATGTTTTGACTATCAGTCCTGGAATTATGAGAGAAGATAAACTCAGCAGATAAATCGAAACCTGACAAGTCAAGAAGTAGCATTATAAGGAAATATTTGCAGTACAGGTAAACAGTTGAATACTAGAAGAAACATCATAAAGAGTCAAAAGTGGTTAGCAGAGAGACAGAAGAGTATGTTGCAAAGATCTGCTATTTATTTTTATAAGCCTCTTAGTACTATCTAATTTTTTAAATAAAAAATCTATGCATATTTATCACTTTATTAAAAATATAACTAATTTTTAAGAAAAGGTTAAATAAAGTTGTAGTTTACCAGGGCATTCTAAAAAAAAAAAAAAAAAAAACAGAGGAACAACTTGTAATAAGAAAAAGGAATAACTTGTTAGAAGACATGGCAGGGAACAGCACAACTTGTCCAGCCTGTTTGGAGGGTGAGTGGGGTGCGGACTGTGATAGATGAGGAGGCTGGCAAACAAGTAGGCAACAAAAGGCCTACATGCCATGTTAGTTGGGATTCTGTTATGCAGCTAAGTTGAGACCACTGAAAAGTTTTAACTGAGAAGCAACATAATCATCTTTTTTTTTTTCCATTTTGAAAAAGCTACTGTAATATCAGCATGGGTGATTCAGATACACCTAAACCAAGAGGGTAGCACTGGGTATGCAGAAAAAGAAAGGCTTATAAGGGATAGCCACAAATAAAATATGAAAGACCTGGTGACTGAGATAGTGTAGGAAGTGAAAAAAGGAGTCTGGGATGACCCCAGAGTTTGCCGCTCAGATAACTGACTGGGTTGTGGTACCAATCACAAAGATATAAGGTATACAGAAGAGAAACAGTATGGGCATAGAGAAAAATTCAGTTTGGGTCACTGAGTCTGAGGTGACTGTGGCTCGCCTAGAAGGCAGTAGATGAGGTATAGATTCAGAAATTTGGAGCAAAGCCAAGCTACAGGTTCTATTTTGGGGAATAATGGAAAACAAACTGGAATTTAATTCCATGAGAATGGACCTCTCAAAAAAAGGCAATGTGAAAAGAAAGGGCTGGTTAAGGGCAGAATTCTGAAAAATCCAGTGAAATAAGAACATTAAAAGGAATGTACATTATTAAAATAATCATCTTTATCAGGGAAAGCATGAATTGTATTTTAAAGAAAATGAAGGAAAATATGATAGCTGTAGAAAACATAGTAAGATATTCACTCAAAAAGATCATAGGTTATGTTAAAATTTAGAATTATTAGAACTGAAAGTATGGAAATTTCCCAAAAACTAATTCTCAACTCCCCAGAAATCATCCCCTGGGAAAGTTCATCAAGCCCATATTTAAATTTTCAGTACAGAAATTTCAATCTCTTCCAAAACATGCCATTTCAAGGAGACCATTTGTCTATTCTTTCAATCATGATCATTCATTCATTCATTCAAAAAAATATTAACAGATTTTTCTAAAGCTCTATAAATGCTTCTTTATATTGAGCTGGTTTTTGCCTTCCTGTTATTTTACTCTGCTTCTTAGAATCACCTAAAATAAGTCTAATCTCTCTTTTCCATGACAGATTCTCACATATTTGAAGCCAGCTGTTAAGTCCGCATGAAAGAATTTTACTTCTTCAGGCTAAACAACCTGGTTCCTTCAATCATATTTTATAATATCATCAAGACCCCTCATAAACTTTGTCATCCTGTCCTAAATGCATTGTCAAAATAAAATGCCATCCCACATAGTCTGGCCAAGACAGAATAAAGTGGGGCTTTCAGGCCCCACACTGGGAATTTCCCATAACATACCAGCCCTTTTTGCCTATCGCATGAATACTGGGGTTTTATTTTCCTTACCATAAAATGAAGCTCCTCTGTTTTTTATACTGCTTGGAAAGAAATGTATTTGTGGCTTTTTTTTTTTTTTTCTCATTACTGTAGTTCTGTTTTGTTGCATTTTTTTCACCATAAAAAAATGGTTTTTACACTTTTTCCTTTCAAATGTTTTTGTGTCAGATTTCATCTATCATTCAAATATTTTACAATCTTTTTGTTGTCTGATGCTTTCATTCAACCTATTGTCCATACCTCCCTGTCTATATGACCTGAAGAATTTCTCAGGTATATTAAATCTTTAAAAATAATAATAAAATGATGTTAACTGCACTTGCTAAGTCACTAGAAATTAGTGCCTATTTCTGGGGATAGTTTTTAAATATTGACTCCACTCACAAAATTAAAGACAAAAGGAAAAGAAATCCAATTCTACTTCAGTGAACCAAGGCTCCATTTATTTTTTGTGCACTTTGAGATTCTCAAGTTAAAAATTACAGAATGTATTAAAAGTATTATCCCCATCAGTCAGCATGGGGAATGAAGTCAATGTAAACAATATGAGCATTCAAAAAGAGGCAGCCTGACAAGGAGCATGACACGCTGTCTCAAAGTCACTGCTAATGCTGAAGTAAGTAGTACACCAGCTGGGTCAACTATTTAAAAAGATCATATATGACCAATTTAAACAGTCATGTACGTTGTATTTGCCTCGTCTCTGAGCTGAATTTTCCATTTTTAAAGCCAAGCGCATTTTGTATTTTAAAAATAAATATAATATCACAAAATGTCTGTTCATTTCTATTCTGATGATTTAGGATATCTTCCTAGATACATTGCAAAATTCTACTCATGTATACTAAATCCAGTGATTTCTTGCCATATCGTATCATTTAAGATTGGAATCACATTCCATGTCTCATTAGAAAATCCAGCTTTAAGCCAAATAAGAATTTATCAACCTATGAACATAAGCAGGAATTAGAAGACTATTTGATAGTCACACCTCTATAATTTTATTTATTTATTTACTTATTTATTTATTTTTGTTCAAATGGAGTCTCGCTCTGTTGCCCAGGCTGGAGTACAATGGCGAGAGCTCAGTTCACGGCAACCTCTGCCTCCCAAATTCAAGTGATTCCCCCTGTCTCACCATCCCAAGTAGCTGTAATTACAGGTGCCTGCCACCATGCGCAGCTATCTTTTTGTATTTTTATTAGAGATGGGGTTTCACCATATTGGCCAGGCTGATCTTGAACTCCTGACCTCAGGTGATCCACCCAACTTGGCCTCCCAGAGTGTTGGGATTGCAGGCGTGATCCACTGCACTCCGTCTAACTTTGTTTATATTAAAGAGAAGCAGTACAGATTAATGGAGAAAATGCAGCTTTGGAGTCAAATGGAGCTGATTTTGAATCCTGGATCTACCCTTTAAGCATGAGATTTATAATTATGATTGAGTTACTCAGCCACTGAGCTTCAGGGTCCTCTTCTGTAAACTGAGGACTATAATACCTAACTTACACAACCATGGTAATAATTTAGCTGTGTGCTTAAAAGAAGGTAGAGGGAAAAGATTATGAATTTTTAACCTAGGTAATGCCTTGCAAAGGGCAAGCACTCAAAAAATAGTAGATGTAAGTGACCAGAAGTAAAAGAAGAAAAATTTAAATGACCCTGGTAAAAAACTAGATTCTCATCCTCATAAGTGGATATTAACAAATTTCTACATTTATGGTGTGATTTCACTCTGTACAAAATATGTTTATGATATAAACTACAAAAGATGAATACACATATACATGCATACATTCTACAATATCCTTTTTTGCATGTACTTGATGAGACAAAAGTATATCTCTGTCTCTCTGAATGTTGTTTCTTTCTAATTTTTGAAAGGAATTTGAAGTTAATATGCCTCAGCTAATTAATAGAAATATGGCATCTTCTACATGCCCAGTTCTTTGTATTTTCAGTACAGTTCTGCCAGTGACTCAGCATACGATTTATGTCAGTTGGGGTTACTGATTCAGTTGGTTGGTGAAATGTTTCAGTAATAGAAATACAGCTGATAAAATCAGATCATAGGTAGTAACAACTAAAAGTCAAGTAAATTAAAAATCATATCTCTAATAAAAAAATAAGCTTATTTAAATCAACTCTAGGAGTAAAAGCTGTTAGCAACTTGCTTATTACATCTTCACTGTCAAGAAGAAAAATAGGATCTTAAATATGCATACTATATGTGGAGTGATTTCTGAGTCCAAAAAGATACCCCGTAATGTGGAGTTGGAAAAAAAAATAGGGAGTGAAAATCATGTTTAACACTGGGTTTGTGGTTAGCTGAGACAAAAACTATGAAATGAGTGAAGTGTGACAGTGATCTTCTTTATGTTAACTCCTTTTCTACCTTTTCTTCTTCTTGTCTTTTGCCCTCCTATAAACCATTATCCTCATTCTGCTTTTACATGGCCCCAAGGAGAACATAATTCTTGAACAGATTTTTCTTTCTAAATGTATTTGCTTTCAAAGCAGATCTTCAATGAGAGAAATTATTTAACTCAAATGAAACACTTTAAAATCTAGAGAGCTTCAACCTGGGTCTCCTAGAAAACAGAAACTGATACGCAGACGAAAGGATTATCACTTTATTTGGGAAGTACAAGCTTGGGGCAGTGAGAATAAGGAAGAAAGAAAGTGAAGCAAAGAAAGAGACAAAACAGTAAAATGTGTGCATCTGTCACGCAGGGTGCAGTTCCAAAGTGAGATGCAGAGATACACAGAAATTTGCTCAGGTAGCATGTTCACCAGTATGTAGGCCACATTAATGATTCAAGAAAAAGACCCATACCTTGAAGGAGTCCACTGCCCAGGGGCGGGGAGGGGGGAAAGAAAAAAGGAAGAATGTAATGTATCAGACCCAATCACTTTAATCACCAATTGCCCCCTGGGCAAAATTCACCCTACTGAGTGCTAACTCCCTCAATTCTGACCCCTTGGTGACTGAAAGGCCAGATCGTATGCCCCGGGATGGACATGGTGCTTTATCCAAGTCTCAAAGTGGAGCAACCTGGCATGGGGAGGAGCTGACCCAGAGGCAATGAAGGTCGTTGAAAGACTCTTAGGAGGTGCACAATATTTGTATCACAACACAGTGATCAATTTGGGCATCAGAACATCTCCTGGAGAACAATTTTCCAGGACAAAGAGGGATTTTCCAAGTCCTTTTAAATCACCTCACCTGGAAAACTGACTATTCTCTAAAACTGAAAGACAGGCTTCTGAGTTTTCAGGGCCAGCGTGAGAAGCAGAGACAGGAGCAAGGAAAAAGGAAGAGGGTCTTTACAAATAGTGCATGTTCATTCAAATTCAGAAAAGTAAAATATGAACTTCTTCCTCCAATGTAAAACATTATTCTGAATGGTAGAAATAATATCTTGGTGTTTAGGGAAGGCTAAAAGTGATGGGTAATACAATTTTTTAACTCATAAAAGTACTTCACAATCTTATATTTTTAAAGCCCAGGTTGGAAAGTAATTTAGCAACCTGTCATATACAAACTAATTCATATATCTGAAAACTGTCAACACCACAATAATGGCTTTGCCAAAAAAAAAATCAACCTTTTTTTCTACTATTACCATTATTAAATATGTGACAAATTGACTGAATGACTAAATTGAATCAGAACCCCAAAATAACCTTAAGCTAGTTTCTCAGAAATCATCAGTTGTCAAAACTTGACTTTTTGATTCCCATTCCTTTATGATAAGGTCAAACTGGGCAGTTAGACATTGTGACAATTTGAATGAAAAGTTTTGGGCTCACTGAATTTCCATAGTAGTTCAAAGAGAGGAGGTGAAGGAACCAAGGAAAAAATGACAATTCGTTTTCAAGAAGGATTATCCAAGTGCAAAGTGAGGTGAAATTGTGGCATTGGTTTCCGAATCCAGGGATAACATGGTCTCTGACCCATGAAGGAATAGCCATCAAAGTTGAATAATGGCAAAGAAAATAACATAAGATTTCAGAGTAGATGCTTACCCAACCTGAAAAAGCCCCAGAATTTAAACCCTTTAAATGAGTTAAAGTAAGCCAACACAACTTAGCAACAGATTTGTTATCATCTTTATCAATAAAATCATTTGCAGAAGCTAGAAATATAAAGAAAGAAAGATTAGACAGAATATATTACGTATCAGGTATTTAGAAGACAAATTGTACTGGAATTCCAAAAAAGAGGTAATGTGTTAACCTGGAGAAATGAAAAAGGAAAAGTTTCACAGAAGAACTTAGAAACTGAGGACCAAAGGAAATGACATAGAAATGAGCTTTGTGTCTCTGGGAGACAATAAGCAAAGGTATTCAGCTGGAGTGACGAATTATACAAAATGTATTAAGAAACAAGGGCCTTTTGATGTGTTTGGTGTGACTATGAAATAATTCCATTGATTTCCTTGTGTGGCCTATGAAAAGAAGGCTCACTAAGAAATAGTCACACCACAGATTGCCAGTTGAAGCCTCTCAATGCCTGCTCACCACATTCTGAAAGACAGATTCCCAGTTAAGAATCTGACTAGTCTAGAAAACCACACACTAGGTACTTAACAGTGAGGAAAACTGTTGTGTAGAAATCACCAGGAACGAGGTGTATATTCTATGTTACGTTTCTGCAAAGGCAAATGGAAGTGGAAGTGAGGTTTATTATTTTCTGTGTGGTCTCGTCTCACATCTCAACCAAACTTACAATCACTCTTCTGACCCTCCATTAAATGATGATTGTCATTTACCTAAAAATGAGCAGGGATTTTCAGAAGTCTTCTATCACAGAATGGCAATGTTACAAATAACTCTCTCCTGATGCAACAATATTTGAAATTTTTGTCAATGTCATTTACCTATTATAGTTGTGCTTCATTTTTCCCCTTCATAGTAAGATCTCAATCATTCTTATTTTGATAGATGGTAAGATATGAAATATGCAATGTATTTAATGCAAAAACTAAGCCTGGGGCATGGGATTGATGCTATATTCCAAGACGAGGACCATAAGAGAACACAGTTAACTGAATTCAGTTTTGGGGGAAAAACTCAACTGTCTTTTTAAAAATTCTTCATTATTGGTTTCCCAGGTTCCAAGTGGCCTGTGTCTTTTGTCCTTCCCAGGGAAGTCTACTGAGAGCTTCTTATTTTGAAATTCAGTCTTCCAACCTCAAAAACATTGCCAAAGTGCGGTAATATCATCCTGTATTCATAAGGACATAAGAAAACTGGGTGTTCATGGCCCAGTCCCTACCTCACCTTAAGAATCACCTTTATACAACTCCATATATGTACCATCCAGACCACGTGTGTGTACAGATAGGGGAAGCTCACCACATCCTAGGGCAGCTGGCTCCACTTTTGCCAAAGCTCCATCTGGGAAAACATCTCCCCCAAATTAAGGTAAGTGCTGCTTTCCTGGAATTTTAGTTCACTAATGTAAGCTGTGTTCTCTGAACTATACAAGAAAACTTTGGTTGAAAAAAATTTTTACATATTTGAAGTTGACTCTCATAAACCCATTCTTGTCTCTTTTCCACCTATTATTTCTATTATCTCAGTCATGTATGTGTGTGTGTGTGTGTGTGTGTGTGTGTGTGTGTGTGTGTCTTCAGTTACCAACAATCTCTTGTCCCTTGTCTTTCAAGAGCACTAATAAGCCAGGCACGGTGACTCAAGCCTGTAATCCCAGCACTTTGGGAGGCCGAGGCGGGTGGATCACGAGGTCAAGAGATCGAGACCATCCTGGTCAACACGGTGAAACCCCGTCTCTACTAAAAATACAAAAAATTAGCTGGGCATGGTGGCGCGTGCCTGTAATCCCAGCTACTCAGGAGGCTGAGGCAGGAGAAATGCCTGAACCCAGGAGGCGGAGGTTGCGGTGAGCCGAGATCGCGCCATTGCACTCCAGCCTGGGTAACAAGAGCGAAACTCTGTCCCAAAAAAAAGAGCACTAATAATTTCCTCATAGCTCCCTCAAGAATGGCCTTTCCTTAGCCTCATCCTCCTTCATGTCCACATTAGAGTATTTGACATGGCTGATGCTCCCAAATCTTCCATCCAAAATCCACCCCCATTCTTGGCCTCCTAACTTCTCCTCTTCTTTTTACTCAACTTTGCCAGCTCTTTTTTGACTCCCACACCATAAATATGTGTGCCACAAATACTCTACCTCTGTCCTCTTTTTATTTTCTCTTTTTTTTGTCATCATAAAATACATATAACAAAAAAATTATCTTAACCTTTTTGAATGTAGTGTTAAATACATCCATACATATTGTGCAACCATCACCACCAAGCATCTCCAGAATTCTTTTCATCTTGCTAAACTAAAATTCTATACCCATTAAACAAACTCTATACCCATGAAACTGCCCACTTGCCTCTCCTCCCAGCCCCCATTGGGCTTTCTGTCTCTATGACTTTGTCTCAGTCATAGAGATGACCAAAAAAGTCAAAGTCACTTTATTTTTGTAATGTCACGTAATCTCACAAAACATCCATGGAATCAATATTTGAACACATATTTACTAGGATTTATTGTGTGCCAGGCATTGTGCTAGACCTTGAAATTATAATCAGTGAAATTTTTCAGGTATATTTCCAGCCCTATTTTCTTTTTCTTAAGTTCAAGGGTACATGTGCAGGATGTGCAGGTTTGTTACACAGATAAACTTGTGCCATGGTGGTTTGCTGCACATGTCATCCCATCACTTAGGTATTAAGCCCAACATCCATTAGCTAATCTTCCTGATGCTCTCCCTCCTTTTCAATGGGCCCCAGTGTGTGTTGTTAACCCCATGTGTTCTCATCATTCAGTTCCCACTTATAAGTGAAAACAATGGTGTTTTATTTTCTTTTCCTGCATTAGTTTGCTGAAGATAATGGCTTCCAACTCTATTCATATCTGTGCAAAGGACATGATCTCATTCCTTTTTATGACTGCATAGTATTCCATGATGTATATGTACTGTATTATATGTACTGTATTTTCTTTATCCAGTCTATCACTGATGGACATTTACATTGATTCTATATCATTGCTATTGTGAATACTCCTACGCCGAACATATGCATGCATGTATCTTCATAGTAGAACAATTTATCTTACTTTGGGTATATACCCAATAATGGGATTACTGGGTTAAATGGTAATTCTGCCTCTAGGTCTTTGAGGGATAGCCACACCGTCTTCTACAATGGTTGAACTAGTTTACACACCCAACAGTGTAAAGGCATTCCTTTTTCTATACAATTGCACCAGATAATTTACTCTCATTCTGCAGGTTGTCTGTTCATAATAGTTTCTACTGCTGTCCAGAAGCTCTTTAGTTTAATCAGATCCCATTTGTCAATTTTTGCTTTTGTTATAATTGCTTTTGGTGTTTTTTGTCATGAAATATTTGTCCATGTCTATGTCCTGAATGGTATTTCCTAGATTTTCTACTAGGGTTTTTATGGTGTTAGGTCTTATGTTTAAATCTTTAATTCACTGGAGTTAATTTTTATATAAGGTGTAAGGAAGGGATCCAGTTTCAGCTTTGTGCACATGGCTAGCCAGTTTTCCCAGCACCATTTATTAAATAGGGAATCCTTTTTCCATTGCTTGTTTTTGTCAGGTGTATCAAAGATCGGATAGTTGTAGATGTGTGGCATTGCTTCTGAGGCCTCTGTTCTGTTCCATTGGTCTATATATCTGTTTTGGTACCAGTACCATGTTGTTTTGATTACTGTAGCCTTGTAGTATAGTTTGAAGTCAAGTAGTATGATGCCTCCAGCTTTGTTTTTGTTTGTTTGTTTTTGTTTTTGTTTTGCTTAGGATTGTCTTGGCCATGCAGGCTCTTTTTTGGTTCCATATGAAATTTAAGGTGGTTTTTTCCAGTTGTGAAGAAGTTCAATGGTATTTTGATGGGGATAGCACTGAATCTATAAATCATTATTGTGAACATAGCAGTGTGGCTATGTTCACAATTATGTCTGGAAAGGCTAGCCATCTTGAGCAGTATAAAACATATCAATTTTAATCAAGTTGCTTTCCACTTAAATTGGACTTCAGAGCGTTTTTTGACCAACTTATGTTTGATTATTTGCAGATCCAGTATCAGCTGGGGTCTGACACAGCTTCAGATCAGTGAGCGTAAAAACAGGACAGGGTAGGGTTGAAAACACATGTGGAGTCATAAAGATCACAATTTGAGTACTAGGCATATACTATGTTTTAGGGAAGCTACGGAATCTTTCACAGTATTAATTCCCACATCTGTAAAGTTTTTTTTTTTTTTTTTTTTCCCCAGGTGCTGTTGTTACTCTAAGATGGACCTGGAGGACCTCCTGGTTATGAGCCATCTCCAACATAAGAAAGCCTGGCAATACATGATTAGGAAACAGGGGAAAAGAAACATGAAACAAACCAGCCAACCACTCATCTGGACCTTATGCAAAAGGTGGGCCCGTTTGTCCCCAAGCTGTAGGGGATAGGTAAAAGGAAGTCTAGATATCTTCAGAGTATTTTAACAAATTCCTCAGATAGGAGACCATATAATATTTTAAGCCTATTTTGTAACAAAAAGCATGAATTTGTCTAAATTACAAAATCCCCTGCCTCCAATTCCTAGGATATCCTGCAGAGATAGAACTAGATCAAGAATTCAGGATTCTGACTAATCCCTTCATTTGGAAATCATGTTTTTATCCAGGCAATATTTCCTTCAAAACTGCACAAAATTAACCCTTTGAGATATTTGGGTCTACTTACTGCTACACAAAAAAAATAACTATTAATTTGTTTACTTTTAAATTCTTCTCCCATTTTTTCCTTCACCACTACCAAGGAAGTATTGTCACTATTAGTGAATCTTCCCCAAATCACTCCAGCTTGTAATACATTCTCCTTTTCTGAGATCATATTTAATCTGTACTATGTAATTTAAACTTTCTTAAGGATTAAACTATTATACAATGTTTCATTTGGAATGAACATTTTTATCCTATGTAAGTCTTTCTAGAAAGACAATGGCTTACATTTAGACTTTTCTCATTAATGTTTAACAGTTTTAGACACACTGTAAACAGTATTAGAAATACTTTAAAATAGTAAAATGTAAAATAGTAAAAACGTTTAGGTCTGTCTTCCTATCACATGTTTAGTAACAACAATAGTACTTTTCATCAACCTGCTTACTACTGTGCCATGAGCAAAAGAGTTATGCATTTGGATAACTTAATGTTTTGCTGATGGCAATGGTTAATAATCAACTTTCAGAAAGAAATCTCATACCAGGTCAGCCTATTTGGCAAAACCAGAGTCAGCTGCCATCTCAGCAAAGAGCTGTGTATCAAAAGTAAGTCATTGTTAGCAAATCTGAAGACTGAAGATAGGATACAAAGAGTTCTGGGAGAAAGCAAAAGCTTCCTACATTTTGATTACCAAGCTAGAAGGACTTTCTGGACTATCCCCACTCAGATTCATTCATTCAACAAATATTTACTGAGCACCTACTATACATAGGCACTGCACTATAACTGTGAACAATCTCTGCCATCATGGAGCTTACATTTCAATGAAACAATTCAAAGCGCTTTTGAAAGTGTGGCCTTGGTGGGCAAATTCCTGCCCTATTTTCCTTTCCTTGCTTCCAATGGTGACTATTATGGCAGTTTCCTTTAATTGAAGTACAAACTTACCACTCCATTGGCTTAATAAACACTGATTCCTATTCTTTTTTTTTTTAGGCAAATACCTATGAAATAATTGAAAAGTTATCTGACTATTCACAAAGTTAAAATAGTAATAATACATTGAATATTACCTGCCAATTATTCTTCTAAAATCTTTTCCTGTATTGTCTCATTTTATCCTCAAAATAATTCTGTGTCTCTGAATGTTAGTTACTTTTAATAACATTCTATAGGTGAGAGAATTACACGAAAGGAGTTTAAGTTACTTTCTCAATGTTACAAAGCAACCATTATAGAATAACAATATTTATGCATGGCTATCTGTTCTTAAGCATCTGAAAAAAATTATTTTGCCCTAAGAAAACTTTTCTAAAATAATGCATTTTTCATTTTCTTGTATATGGAAACAACTTTTGACATTGCATCATCATCCATTCTTCTAAAGTGACACTTTTATTTCTTTTTAATTAAGGCAATTATTTATATAATTCAAATAAATCTGACAGCCCCATCTTAATAAAATTCCCTAAAATATTAAAATTACCTTCTAAATATTTTACTTTCCTAGTGCAGTCTAACTTTTGTGTCTGATATCAATGCTAGGCAAGTACAGTAAAGCTCTTCATTGCATAAAATTAGGATCAAAATTGGCAGGTGAAGAAGAATTTGTAGAGGCATTCATTTTTTCAGAAGTAGATACAGATTTTACTTTTGCAGCTTTATTTTTTACAGTTATTCCTTTCTAACAAAACCAGTCAAAATAAAACTTTTTTGAGGATTTTTATCAATTACCTATTTTATAACTGGTGGGAGCAGGAATTTAAGAAATGAAGGCAACAGAAAGTCTTCCCATTAATTAGTAGAGCCTGATGACATTCGGGAAGTATACAGAATCAAAATGTCAAAAAAAAGTTTAAGATGTATTGATAACAATTAATGATTCATCCTATGCTTTCCTACTGGCTATTATAATACACATGCTTATCTAGGAATTCTATGTTTTGGGCACATGTTAAGTGCTTTACATAGTAATGCATTTAACTCACATAATTTCATTCGTCCTATTACTATTAGCTTTTACAGGTGAGGAAATGGGCCAAGTAGGTTTAAGAGACTTTCTGAAGTTTCAGAGCCAGCAAGTCATAGCACCAGGGGGCCATGACTTGCACTAAAGGTCTGTTTCAGAGTCTACAGGCTTGACCATTATATGACCCTGCCTCAGGATATGCTCTTTTTACCCATTTTCAGTAATTGCCATGTGGGTCCTACCAGGGAGACTATGAGGCAATGTCACCCCTTCTCCATCTGCCCAAAGGAGCATCGCCTAGGTGATGGTGCTTTAAGCAGACTGGAGAATATACAGGAGTCACCCACAAGTTCAAGGATAGAATCAGACTAGCATGCCCAGAGTGACACCAGACACAGGCCAAATTAAAGCACCTGATCTGTCCAATTCCAACTGAACATTATCAGCCAGGCTGCCCTGGCCCTGAGCTAAAGGAAGACAGGGTTTCCTGGAAGCAAGGAAGAGCCAGGAGTTCAAGAATCCTAGGCATAGCCAGAGCCAGGGATGGCACAGATGTATGGGTAGGCCGTAGGCAAAGCAAAGGTGTAGGAGACAACTAGGATGAGCTTACATACTTTTTAAATAAGTCAAAAGAACTGGTTTCCAGTATTGGTTTTTCTTGTTACATGCAATGCAACATCTCTGCACTTCAGTGTCCTATCTCTCCCTAGATAGGATATTCTTCACTTGAATGTCCTATCTAATTCACTCCCTACCTAATTCAGCAACAAATATTTACCTGCTATGATCTCTTGAGACCAGGAGTTTAATATCAGCCTGACCAAATGGCAAAATCCTGTCTCTTCAAAAAAATACAAAAATTAACCAGGCGTGGTGGTGAATGCCTGTCATCCCAGCTACTCAAGAGGCTGAGACAGGAGAGTTGCTTGAACCCTGGAGGTGAAGGTTGCAGTGAGCTGAGGTCATGCCACTGCACCCCAGCCTGAGTAAAAGAGCAAGACTTCATCTCAAACAAACAAACAAACAAACAAAAACAGTAGAAAAATATGAGCCCTTTTTCGAAAATCTCATTTTTTTGAGAAAGTAATATTAAATGGCTCAGGATTTCTACTGACTTAGAAAATGCCTTTAAACAGTTTTAGAAAATAAAACCAAATTAATGCATATAAAGAATATCAATAACGCATGAACAAATAACTTTATTTATATTAAATGTGTTTGTACTATATAACCTGCTTATGGTATACCTTCTTTTTCTATCTCCAACCCCACTTCTGTCTTTGTAAAATTTCCCAAAGAAAGTAGTACATAATTTGCATATATTTGAATGGAAATTATGCTGTAAAGATCCATCTACTAAATGCCAGATGTATTTAAGGAGCATCTACATTTATAGTAGACATAAGCCATTCCTAATTTAAATCACATGTTATTTTGTTTAATTTTTGAAAAGAATGTGACAGTGAAAAGGGCATCCTCATCTAATGAGGCCTCTTCATTTTACAAATGAGAAAAATAATGCCCAGAAAGTTGTAACTTACAGACATTTCAGAGTCATGAAATGGCAGAGCTGGAACCAGGGCTCATGTCTGCTCAATGCCTATTCTCATTGCATTTCCACCATCACACACACACACTACTGCCTCATGCATCATATTCCATTTTTTTCCAAAAAGTAATTAGAGCATGTGACATAATTTAGAAAGGGGACTTAAAAGTAAAGTGTGTATGACAGAAATAGGACCATTTAATGGAAACAATGATGCCAACAAATTACATCCTTTAGCATTTTGCAAGAAGTAGAGTTTTAAGGGACTCTCGAGACCAAATTTGATTTCCCAAGCCAATCATTTAACAGGGTGGTTGTACATTTAGGTTATCTTGAGTTTATAATAGCACCGGATTCGAGTTTTGCTTTTTGTTTTTCATTTCTGTCTTTTGACAGGTTTAGAGATGAAAGTACTGTGGGATAGCAAAGGGGAAAGAATGTCCATCAACCTTAAATAGTCATGTCTACTATGACATTTCTGCTAAAACATCGCCCTAATTTAGGTCCCAATTAGCTCATGCCCAGATTATACCTATGAGACAATCAGGTTTTCTGGCCCACAGGCCCCCTCCCCTCTTCCCATATTGCACCTCACTGCAAGATTTACCACCTTTAAATCATTGTTTGCATCATATTACTTCCTTGTCAAGCCCTGTGATGGTGTGTGTTTAATTGCTTATTGCATCTTGTTCAAATATTTTAATCTTGCTTTTTTCGTTCTTCATAATCTGTCTGCCTCTCAGAAATTCTACTCTTTCCAGTAAAGCATGCTCATTCACATCACCAATCCTTTACTAAATGCTTTCTCCCTTTTCTCTGTTCCCTCTTTCCTCTCTGCTATTGCAAACTCTACCCAAGCCTCAAGGCATGCATCCATGTCCTCCATTCAGCCTTTCCTCACTATTCCAGCCCTCACTGATGAGCTCTCTCTCCCTTTTCTGATTTCATGAATGTTTCCACAGGTTACACTGCTGGGCTTGCATTTCCAAATTCAGCGTAAGTTCTCAGGCAGGAATCATGTTTTATCTTAGGAATCTCATGAGCCCTCTCCCCACCTCCATTCCTACAAACCTCAGCACCTTGGTGATTATGGCAGATTTTCAGTGAATACTTTGGCTGCTGGACAGTCCAGAGAGGTGGAGGAAGAGAATGCCAGCTACATGCATGCAATGCTGGCAAAAGCATCAGTACTATTTCTAGGGTTAAGTCTCAACCCCACTGCTCTTCTTCATGAATGTGAACATTCACTCTACCACTAAATTGTTACTGACTCCTTCCTCTTCAGGGTTTGTTAAGTAAGTTTCTTTTCTCTAACTTTGATCCTAAGTCTGATCCACCTTCACCCAACTTCACTGTACCTAAATGAAAGTTTTCATTTAGGGTCCCCCTCTTTTTCCTCCATAAGAGAAATTTCCATTCTTTTTCATTTGTAGTGTCCCCAGCCTTGAAGACACGATTGATATCGTGGTGGCACTTCAGCTATGTGTGGTAGACTCTCCTCCTACTACATAAATGCTGCAAACCTAGATGTGTCTATAGCCCAGCTAAGATTAGAAAATGTCACTGGTTTCCCTTCCCTTCCCTGCCCGGCAAAATGACCATGATGCAGAGGGTATACTTTGAGATGTTGGGATCTTTTCTAGCTAAGAGCCTTCTCATTACCTTCCTGCGGTGGAGAGCGAGGGGGGAGCTCTGCTTCCAGTTCTGAAGTTCCAGTTCTGCTCTTGGAGTGCTGACTCCTAAGGAGGCAGGAGAGGCCCCCTGGAGGGTTCTAGGCATCCCGCTACTCCTCTTCCCGCGGGCATTCCCTAACGCCAGGTGATCACACCTTAAGTCAGAGTTCCCGTTCTTCTGTCTCCTGCAGGATATGCTTCTTGGTCTATAAACCCACGTGAGCTTCTTTAATGGATTTTCTGGCTCCTGCCGCCCGCCCCTCGCTCGCGGACACAGCGCCTCACCCCGGGGGACACCCCGCCAGCGCCGCCAGGCCCTCTGCTGTGCGCACAAGGCAGCCGCTGGCGACCTGCGCTCAGGACTGGCAACGGGGCCGCGGAATCGCTTCCGCCCTGGGGCCTCCTCACGCACCAGGGACAGCCTCCAACAGGTGCAGCCCCAGGTGTCCAATTGCCGGATCCTTAACCTAGTGCTCTCCCAGACTTCAAAGTTCTCCGACCCGCCCTCCCAGCCCAAACGCGCCCTCCTGTCCAGATGCCAGCGCCGTTCAGGGTTCACCCTCCCCACGACTCCAGCCCCAGACCTTCCTCCTGGTCTCCAGTTCCCAGCACGGCCACTTACCCAGGGCAAGGGCCAGGAGCAGTGGCAGGGAGCTGGCGCCGCTACCCGGGGCGGCCGGGTCCATCAACCCCGCTCTGCGGGGCCAGCAGCCCCTAGATAAGTCTCCCTCCTTCTTCGACCCCTTCCAGGGCCTCGGGCGCCAGAGAGGGTGCCTGGAAACTAATCCCAGAGCCAGAAGGAAACGAAACTAGTTCCCAGGCTGGCACCCTGGCTACAGGGCAGGGAAACACCCAGGGCGGGCGGCCCGCCGGCTCGGTGAATGTCGCCGGGAGGAGGGAGCCTCCTATTTATCCCCGCTCCTCCTGCACACACCCCGCCGAAGAGACGCAGAACTTGGTCCTGGGAGCCTCCACGCTGCTCCCACCCAAATTGCCCCACACCCAGGGACATATTCGGACTGCCCTCGGACCAGCTCACCACTCCCCCTGCTGGGTCGCACCTGACTGTTCGTTTCCCTCCCCCTTAGGACGTAAACAAGGTAGGGAGATGTGAAGAATCCGCGTGGAGGGGTGTTGGGTGTGCACGTGGGGCCTGCAGGCTGACCTAAACCCTTGGAAGTCACCGAGGAAGAGTCAGAGACCCAACGTGTTCTGGAATTCCGACTCCCTTATTTCAGAGGATTGCAAGTGTCATGGAGAGACCAGAGCCACCATTCATTGTGGTTGACTTCAGGCATTTGATAATGCAGGCAATTTCAAAAGAGTCATTGTTGCCTTTAGAAGTCTTGATGCCATAGCGAAACCTCATCTCTACAAAAAATACAAAAAACAAACAAACAAAAAAAAGCTGGTCATGGTGGTGTGCACCTGCAGTCCCATTTACTCCCTGAGGCTGAGGCAGGGAGATGGCTTACGCCTGGAAGGTGGAGGTTGCCACAAGCCTAGATCGTGCCGCTTCACTCCAGCCTGGGCGCAAGAGTGAGACACTGTCTCAAAACAACAAGGATAGTCAAAATAAAATAAATAAATAGAAAAAAAAAAGAAAAGAAAAAAGTCTTCAAGTTAGTGTCTTCGCTAGTGTCTGTGTGCATTGTCTTCTAATAATTTGTGAAATTTGGGGTCACGAGGATCTACTTTAGAAATTTCATTTGTATTTCTATTTACTCATTTACTAATTTATTCAGTATATTTTCGTTTAATTGCACTAAGCAATTTCTGGAACAGAAAGACATCCTCACAGTTTTCAGAGAAAGAAAGCAGTATCCAATTTTACCTTATGTGGTTACATATTTGCCTCTAAGATAACCAAAACGTACAGCCATTTTTTGCTGATCTGTTTTCCTCATATAAGAATTATATGGGTAATTATGCCTCTCAGTGCAGAAGTTTTATTTCTATAGCATCCAAAAGTCGGATAAACCTTATTTTACATATGAAATGTAGTTTGGGTGTCTGCCTCTTCCTCCCCATCCTATTGTTTAAATTACATAAATTATTATGCACTCTTCTCCCACAAATGACATTTCATTTCAAAACTAATTCAAATTATTTTACTGCCCCAGGCAGCTGATATATCCAGTGAAATAAAAATCAGCTTTTAATTTTCAGAATCCCATTCTAGCCCCACATGACAGCTCATAAAACATTGGTAGAGAGGGCAGAAATGAGGTTTAGAGAAACCCAAAGTTACAAGATGGAAGGTTATTTCACCCCACCTAAAAAGAGCAGAAGCACTGGAAGCAAATGGATTTTGGCAAAATCGCCCTCCCTCTCAACACTTCCACTCTGCCTTTTTCCTTTCTGATGTTCTCTCCATCTCAGCATTAGTGCCACTTACTCTTAAAGTATCTCTTACTCTAAGATGGCATTCAGCCTAGCCAACAGCTGTTCTCTTAGCCCCAACAGAATGCTACAATTTTGTTTTTCTTTTTCATAGATCCAAAAAAAAAAGCAAGTCCTAAACAAAAAGTATTACATGTTCGTTGAGCATTGGACAATTCCGGGACTTGGTGTAAGTATTCATCACCCATGCCATTCAAGTGGTAAATTAACTTTTTCAGGCCACTAGAATACAAAGTGGTGTAATTTAATATACTACATGGGACAGATAAATTAATAACCTTCCCTGAGGGCTTTATTTACTGCCATAAATCAAATAAATGCTCCCAAGACTATGCCTTCCAAATTTTCTGACACTGTTTTTCCCAGCCTTCAAAGTTCTCCAACCCGCCCTGCCAGCCCAAGTGCACCCTCTTGTCCAGATGCCAGCTCGGTTCAGGGTTCACCCTCCCTGCAACTCCAGCCCCAGACTTTCCTCCTGGTCTCCAGTTCTCAGCACAGCCACTTACCCAGGGCAAGGGCCAGGTTGACACCGGATATCCAATCTCTTCAAGGCTAAGAGACTTTTCCTTTCTTCTTTTTTTGTCTCTTTTTTCACATTCTTTCTCTCTCCTTCCTCCCCTTCTTTTCTCTCCTTCTCCTCCTTCTTTTTCTCCTTCCCCCTCCACCCCTCTCTCTCAAGCCATTTGCTTATGGGGAAAGGTAAATCTGGAATACAATTATTAAGTTTGGAAGAGCGGAAGGTAACAATTGATTTTCTCGGGTCCTCAGTCATGTAACTGAGTTGCATCTCAATACTTTAGTTTATAAGCTGAGCTGCTACTAAGAGAAGAGTAGACCAAAGCTACAAGGTAGACCAGGGCCACAAGGTGAAACGTGTATCTCCAGTAACCCAAAGCTAGGAATTGCTTGAGTGGTGTTTTTCCTGTGCCAGCTGTAGGCAGGTATAACCAGTCCTCCCAAATCTGGTATGAGGCTTAAGTAGATTCCTTTGGAGGGCCTTTAGGCATCAACCTTTTCCTCTTCCCACACAGAGCAGCCCGCAGCTGGGACAGTCCTCCCCCTCTTCTAGACAGGACAAAATAAACTTGTAGTTATTTATGGGGCACAATACATCAACAGACACACGTGGTGATGGAAAGGAAAATTTCTGAATGAATTTTTTTCTAGGTCATTATTCTCCAAATTAAGACTTTAAGGCATTCAGTAACATAGAAAGATTTCCTAAAGACCATTAACCTTATTTAATTTAATAAGAGTGGGTGAATGAAAATGATGAAAGACATTTTAAAAATTGTAATTTTTATAGTAATGATAAACATCATGCGTTGTAGATTGTTAAAAATTAGTGGTACAGTTATATAGAGAGAACTTTCAAATATTTTATTTAAAACTACTAAATTGGTCTCTAAAAACATATTAATGAAAAATCACTGCTCAAAAGCTGCATTCAGGTAATTTTATTTTACAATCTAATTGTTCTGAGGGAGACAGTTTTTTTCTTTTTTTTTTTTTTTTCCCTGCCTACTTTCTTGCATCTTCCTCTTCAGTCTAGGGGATCCACTTTTTATATGTATATCTCAATGTGTTTGACTCAATCTCTTTTAAATGGCAGCTTAACATATGTTAACCTCAAAAATAATTGTCTCTGTGACATTATACCTCTTAGTTTCTGTTCACCATGATGATCTTTTTCTTTGATCATACTGAAACATACTTCAAAAATAAACTTCTGATTTAAAAAAATTCTGGGCTTTTGTGCTGGCTCTAGTTGAAGGCTAAGTGAGCAAGCACCTATATGTTCCTAGACGTCTCTTCTTAATGTGCTTGCCACAGTGGCTTCATCTCTTCCTACCTGGCCCCAGACTCTTATCAAGGTAGACATTCCTCTAGGTGGGACAACAGAGCTGGAATATTATGTACAATTGGTGATGGAATCTGTTCAGCCTGTTTAGTTTGGATCTGTGTCACTCAGTGGCTGAACCCCAAACTACTTACCTTTCTGAACCTTAACTTCCTCATTGATAAAATGTGATGGTAATGACTTTCACAGGTTTTTATGATTCCCCATAATATGTATCTCCAAAGAAAAATGCTGGCATATTAGAAACTGTTCAGTGAATTGTAGTTGGTAGTAGCAGTAGCGGTAGTATTGGTAGAGATGGGTGTCTCACTACGTGGCTTGTCTCAAACACCGGGCCTCAAGTAATCCTTCCTCCTCAGCCTCTCAATATGCTGGTATTACAGGCATGAGCCACCACTTTCCACTGATAGTTGTTATGTCATTATAAAATTTTACATGGTACATAGCGAGAACCAGTAGGAACAAGCATCCTTACTAACCATCTCTTACTAATAGTTGAGATAGAGAGAAAGAAAAGCACAGAGCAACACTCTGCTGGGAAAGTAACACTGAGCTAAAATTCCACGGATTTGGTACAATTTTTGCCTCTTCTTATACCCTTAGACCTCTCTAAGCACCTTCTCCATTCTTTTTATTTCTCCTTCCTCCTTCAATTCTCTTTAGAGACCACAACAGTATTTAACCCAGGATAAAAAAAATGTGTTGAATATAAACAAAGTTCTGTGATTTGAAGGCCTAAATAAATGAGCTACCTAGTTTTGCGAAATGCAAAGAAAGAAATTCATCTATTAAGTCAAAAATGAATGTGGTGGTGGTAGTGTTGTTGTTGTTATTGTTGTTGTTGTTGTTGTTGTTGTTGAGACAAAGTCTCTTTCTGTGCCCAGGCTGAAGTACAGTGATGCAATCTCTGCTCACTGCAACCTCCACCTCCTGGGTTCAAGCGATTCTCCTGCCTCAGCCTCCCAAGTAGCTGGGATTACAGATGTGCATCACCACGGCCAGCTAATTTTTGTATTTTTAGTAAAGATTGGGTTTCACCACGTTGGCCAGGCTGATCTTGAACTCCAGACCTCAGGTGATCCACTCACCTTGGTCTCCCAAAGTGCTGGGATTGATTACAGGTATGAGCCACCATGCCTAGCCAAAAAACAAATGTTTAGTGAGTTTACAACAAAGTAACAATGCTTTACATGATCATTCTCCCTCCCCCCCTCAACTCCTTGGTTAGGAGAAATGGTGACAGGAGGAAGTAAGAAATGAGGAGCAGCAAAGCTGGAGAAGAGAGGGGGCTTAACTTTAAAGAAGTCTTTCATAGGTGCAGAATGGTATCTTAAAGGAGTAAAAAAGAAAAAGGTAAAATCTACCTTTTGTATCATCTTAGTTTCTCACCCTCCCTTTGTCTTAAGGTGACATCAATATACATGTTATTAACCTCAAAATAATTTAATGGTCCTTATGATTCCCCCAAACAATTCAATTATATCTTTAGTCTAACAATCCTTGGAATTTAAGTTTTTTTCAGAGATAACTACATGTCTTCCTTTAATGATACATTTACATTGCTTTCATATTTCTCATAGTGTAATTTTTTCTGAAATATGTATTTAGCCCTGTAATATATACCTGCCATCTGTCTATAAATACAGCATTCTTAAAATGCTAAAACTGATGTAAACTCTTCTGAAGTGACTTAGCAGAAAATAAGATATCATGTTTACAGAATATTCTGAAATTATTGTCCTTTGTCTTTAAAGTATATTGAAAGTTCTTATTATTGTCCCTATTAATCTCTATAAGATACTTTTAATAATTTGGTCCCCAGCACTACCACCTACTAATAGTCCACATAACTAGTTAGTTTTGAGATCCAAGGGGTATAATCCACAAATGCAAAGAAGTTTAAGCCATAAAAAATAAAACCAGCATTACTCTCTAAATTTACTATGTTTAGGCTTTCAAGAGATAAGAAAAAGTAGTATCTATTTAATTTAATAAGAATTAATCATCTACATTTGTACAATACTTTCCCATATATTAACCATTTGAATTTAAAGTAACTGCTGAGATAGGCAGACAATATTGTATTCCCATCTTAATGCAAGAAAATAGACGTCTGTATAGTCAAGTGATTGGTCCAACTTTCAAAGTAACTCCTAGAACCAAGGTCTAAAGGCAGCAAGGCTTAATAAAGAGAGTGTCTTAGTTGGCTCAAGCTACCATAACAAAATACTATAGACTGGGTGGCATAAACGACAAAAATGTATTCCCTCACATTTCTGGAAGCTGGGCAGTAAAAGATCAGGTGATTCAGTCCTGGTGAGGGCTCTTTTCCTGGCTTGCAGATGGCCACCTTCTCACCAGACAATCACATGGCCTTTTTTCACCATGTTAAGAGAGAGAGGGGGGTCTCACTCTTTCTCTTTCTCTTTCTCTTCTTGTGAGGCCAACAATCCTAACAGATTAGGACTTCGTTATTATGACCTCATTTAACCTTAATTACCTCCTAAAAGTCCTATCTCCAAGTCACGCTAAGGGTGAGGGCTTCAATGTAGGAATTTTGAGGGAATACAAACACTCAGTTCATAACATAGAGTTTGGGTTTGGGAATTAGACAGGTCTAGCTCTGCCACTTTTTTCTTTTTAATAAAGCTTTCTATGTTTAATATATTTAGATTTAAAGAAAAATTCCTAAAATATTACAGAGAGTTTCTGTACATCTCGCATCTAGTCTATCCTATTGTTAATAGCTTACCTTAGTATGGTTCATTTGTTACAACTAAACAGCAAACATTAGTGCATTGCTATTAACTAAAGTCCATATTTTATTTACATTTTCCTAGATTTTCTCTAATTTTTTTTTCTGTTTCAGTGTGACACTCTGGATACCACTTTATCTTTGGTTGACTTTGGCTCTGACAGTTTTTCAGGCTTTGTTTTTGCTGACCTTGCAAGTTTTGAAGAGTATTCATCAGGTATGTTAGAGCATGTTCTTCAATTGCCGCTTTTCTGATGTCTTTCTCACAGAGTTTTCTGGTTTGGGGAAAGAACACCATAATGATAAAATATCATTTCTGCTGATTTTATGAAAGGTAAATAATTTCAACATGACTTACCCATTCTTGATATTGACCTTGGTCACCTGGCCAAGTTCATTTTGTCAGGTTTCTCCGTCGTAAGTTATTCTTTAGCTCCTCTCACTCCCCATACTGTATTCTGTAGGGAAATCATTATGTCCATCCCACACTTACTGGGGGAAAGTTATGCTTTACCTCTCTGAGGGAGGATTATTAACATAAACTATTTAGCAGTTTACAAAGGAGATTTTTCTATTCTCTTATGTTTATTTATTCAGTCATTCATTCATATTGGTATGAATTCATGGATTTATTTTATATTTGCTCTATAATCCAAAACAAACTGGATCTCTGTTACCAACTGTTGAATGGATGTTTTAATAGAGTACAAGTTATTTTTCCTTTGCTCTTCACTGTAGCCATGTATGAAATATAAGTTACATTGAAGGAAAACATGCAACTGGATCTATTGTATTTGTTCAAGTAAGCTAAGACAGGAAATAGGCTCTGGTAAAGATTTTATTACAACAAAACACAAATTGACAAATTGTACCTAATTAAACTAAAGTGCTTCTGTACAACAAAATAAACTACGAACAGAGTAAATAGACAAACTACAGAATGGGAGAAAATATTTGCAACCTATCTATATGACAATTGTCTAATGTATAGAATGTACAAGGAACCTAAACAAATTAACAAGCAAAAAACCAACAACCCATTATCAAGTGGGTAAAGAACATAAACAGACACTTCTGAAGAGAAGGCTTACAAGCACCCAACAAGCATATAAAAAGATGCTCAATGTCACTAGTAATCAGAGAAATGCAAATCAAAACCACAATGAGATACCATCTTACGCCAGCCATAATTGCTATTATTAAAAGATCAGAAAATAAAAGATGCCAGCAAGGTTTCAGAGAAAAGGAACATTATACACTGCTGGTGGGAATGTAAATTAGTTCAGCCATTGTAGAAAGCAGTTGGAGATTTCTCAAAGAACTCAAAAGAGAGTTACCACTCAACCCAGCAACCCCATTACTGAATGTATACCCAAAAGAATATGAATCATTCTACTATAAAGACACATGCACATGTATGTTCATTGCAGCACAATTCGCAATAGAAAAGACCTGGAATCAACCTAAATGCCCAACAGTGGTAGACTGGATAAAGAAAATGTGCTACATATGCACCATGGAATACCACACAGCCATAAAAAAAGAATGAGATTGTGTCCTTTGCAGCAACATGATGGAGCTGGAAGTCAATAGCGTAAGCAAACTAACACAGGAACAGAAAAACAAATCCTGCAGGTCATCACTTATAAGTGGGAGCTAAACACTGAGTACACTTTGACACAAAGAAGGGAACAACAGACTTCAGGGCCTACTTGAGGGTAGAAGGTGGGAGGAGAGTGAGGATCAAGCAACTGCATATTAAAAACTATGATTACTAACAATGAAATAAACTGTACCCCAAATCCCCATGACATGCAGTTTACCTATATAACAAACTTCCATATGTATTCCTGAACCTAAAATA
The DNA here is from genome assembly GCF_009761245.1 of Sapajus apella. NCBI lineage: Eukaryota > Metazoa > Chordata > Mammalia > Primates > Cebidae > Sapajus > Sapajus apella. The sequence continues at coordinate 2,486,713 of NW_022437061.1, forward strand.
AAAGTTTTAAAATTTTAATAAAAAAATAAGCTAAGATAGGATTACAAATAAATTTCAAAATTCAATGGCTTAAAAAACATTTATTACTTTTTTATGTAACGGTTTAGGGTGGGGATAACAGGAGCTACAGAGCCATTTAAAGACCCAGAGTGAAAAAGCCTATACCATCTTCACGTTTGTCTACCAGTAAAATGTTTTCATTTTTTAAATGGAGAACAGAGCATGTACTGAAAAATTGCATGAGCCAGGCCTGAAAGTAGTAGATACCTTGTACGGTCACATTCCATTGACTAAAACTCAGTCACACAGCCATAACTTCTCAGGGAGGCTGGAAAATATAGTCTAGTTGTAATAGGAAAAAAGGGAGAATGGATTTTCATGGACACGCAGTCTGCCACAACTAGCAAATGAAATGAAAAGAACAAGTGTGTGAATACATATTTTCAGGATAATATCATTGACATGGTTTTAAAACTGTCATCTACCACCAGAGATAATGATGCTGTTGCTAATGTTGGCTCTAGGCTGAAATTTTAATCATATAATGTGTAGGGGAAATGCTTTGGTTGCTGTAAAGTTATAAACAAGTGTGAAGTGTTACGATTATTTCTCATTTTAGCTTCGTGCATTGAAAAAAATACATATCAAAAACATGTTAGACTCAACAATCATAACTAAGAATTTGTTCATTCTATTTGATGCTTTGTCGTCATTGACATCACAATGTATATCTCCATGTTGTCAGGCAGCAATTGCAATAAAATTATTACTGCTGGAGCATACTCTCAAACGCTTAGAAGAAAATCCTGTAGACCAAAATGGAACACCCCTTTAAGTAATGCCATATCACCAACACCTTTAAAAGGATAAAAAATATATTGTGTGAAAAACAAAAATAGTGACAACTCAAAGTTAAAAGTCATCAGAAAAAGTAAGACTTGGAATGTAACATTTTTAGAAAATATTTGACAATACATTTGCCTATGTATTTCTTTTTATGCATACATATTACTAATATATAAGAATCTATGTATAAACTAAGACATTTCTTTCAATTAGGATAAAAGTAAAATTCCAAGTAATAAGAAAGTATTAATCATTGTTTAACTTTTTAATAAAAAATTTATTTCCTTAACATACATAAAGTAATACTACATTATATAAACAATAGTTTATATGAGACAAAGTGTGGCATTTGGCACTCAAAATTATAAACTCCTTGACATTCTCTAGTCGGGGCTGCCACTCTTGGCAGAGAAGGCTGATGCCTCAGCTATGTTATTTCAAGGGCAACACAAGCTGTGGCCCAATATATATGCTCAAATGCCCTTTTTAGGTTGCTAAAATTCTCACTAAAATTTCTTCCTCCCTTGAGTACATTTCCTAGAGAAGCTCATAAAAAATGTAAAGTTGTTATCCAAGAGAGCTAACTCATTAAGACATTAACATCCTTTAAATAGTAGATGAACTAATTTAGTAGAAGAGATAGGCAGTCAGTTAGTGAGATATGACAGGTAATTTCTGACTGCTGCAAAACGTATCATTAAAGACTACAGCCTGGGATATCAGACTCAAAGCTGGGTCAGCTTGCCATGGGCAAATGTGCTGAATGGGAAGAAGGGGGAAAATGACAGCAAAAGACAAAGCAGGGAAAGCCAAGACAATTTTTGTTTACCCTCCATTTTGTTTATGGTCCACTTTGGCCTTCGTTACAGTATTTCTTCCTGCTCCTCTATTCTTGTAGAGAGATCTGTAGAATTTCATTAGAAATACAAATCTAGATGATATAACGCTGGCCTGTGGGCCTGTGTAAAAGTGAACATCAGAAAATCAAACCCCGCCTTTCCTCTCTGCCCCATGTTTATGAATAAAATCTGATTAGCATGACAATTTTGCTTATATCTTCTACTAAATAATTTTACAAAGCACCTCTATCAAAATAATACACAAAAATCTATTTCTATATTTTCTTTTTTAATTTTCATCATAACCTTGTGAAATGTTATTTATCCCATCTTAAAGATCAAAAACTAAGTCTAAAGTAAGTGAAAGTATTTGCTTAAGGACACATAGAGAGTGCGTGATATAACCTGGCCTCACTCTCAGATCCTATAATTTAGAGCTGTAGAATTATCCAACACAAGACCAGGCTTCTCTATTGGCATGCTAAGCTGTGCAGGTAAAATAAAATTGTAGGGGAGGTATTACAGGTAATCACATACATTCAATGACCAGCTCTGCATTCTAGAAAGAGGTGACATACATTGTGACAATGGAATCCTTCAGGCCTATGAATGATATGCTTTTCTTGCTCAACTGAGCCTGAGTGCAGGAGGTCCACATTGGTGGTATGGTCTCCTACCACTGCAATCATGACAGAAAAATATTTAACCTCCTCAGAAATCCTAGACCAACTTTACAGACTACAGCAAAAAGGGTAGGACTCTACAAAATTGGATGCATCTGGGCTTGGGATGTTCTAAATCAAGGCAACTGAAATCTAGAGAACCTACAAAAATATTTGCAATGACTGTTTCTTCTTCCATTAAGAACCAAAATTCCTGAAAAACCTATAAAAAATTAGAAAGCTTATTACACATCCCAGCTTCTACATTCATTATCAAGAAAAAGAAGAGTACTTTGAACACATAGACATTGAAATAAAACACTAAATGTCACTAAACTGTTCATCTGAATTGTCAGAGGAATTAGCTTATCCTTTCATTATTCCATTTGGTAAATTTTTCTGGAGAACCTACGATGAGCCAAGCAGAGTGACACTAAAGAATCTCATACCTGCCCCTGTGCCTTTCCTCTAGGTGACATCCTGATCTTGTCCACTGGATTTTATCAGATTTCGAGAGGAGGTAAGAAGACCAAACCCAAGGACAAGAGAGCCATATTCCCTAGATACAAGGCAAAGCTAGCCTATCCTGTCTGCCTCATTTATCCCATATCATAATCCGGTCATGTAATGCCTCAGAGCCTTCTCCAAGCAAATACGCAGTACTGTGAAGAAAACATTGCCCTATTTGCTCCTCCTCCTAGCACAGTGGCCCAATTGTGGCTCTCTGAGGATTCCATTACGTCCTTGACTCATGTTAACATTCCTCCTTTGCAATGAAATAAGAAAGAATGCACAGAGCACCCCCTAGAGAGTAATGTAAGTGACCAACAATGGATTCCTGAAGATTATAATAAATCCCATGAGAAAAAAAAAATAACAGGAAGGAATTTTTAGAAAATACTACTTTATATGTGCTAACATCATTAGAAAAGTAAGTTAAAAAGGTAAACAAGGAGGACAGTATAAAGTAATCTTGGAATTTAAATTTTAAGTAAGGACACAACCTTGGTTCAAAACTTAGCATTGTTCTTTGGCAGCTGTGTGACCTTGAACAAGTTACTTAGCTTTTTCAAATCCAAATTTTCATAGTACCAAACTGAAAATTATAGCGGGAATACTCATAGGGTTCTTGTAAGATTCAAATGGAAAATTAAAGGCTTGTAGCATGGTGCCTGGTACATAACAGACATTGAATATTCATTATTATAATGATACTTAAGATAGCCTCAAAGTTATCCCAAGATTTGGGACAATTGTAGCAATCATTTGTTAGAAGATGTAGAGAGTTACACCTGTATGAGACTAGCAAGTTCTGAAAGCCGACCTTATGAAGCATGGTGGAAAGTATCAGGGTGAAGACAAAAACACGGGCTGGTAGGGGCAACGGAGTCTAGAAATCAAAACTAACACTGTTGTGAAACTATCTTGCAAATTACTGGCCAGACAAAAAATAGATTTCTAGCCTTTATAATGGCAAAATTGTTAGAAAGAAACTATTTTCTTTCTACTTTTGCCCCATTTCAGCTCATCAAATAATATACTGAATATCTACCTTGCACTAGGCTTTATGTTAGGAAGTGCTGTAATTACTCAAATGAAAACATCATATATGAGGGCCCTCTGCTATAGACACACTTATTCTGGACAAGCTGGATGCTCCTGCCCACCTAGCTATTCTATGGAAGGTCACCTTAACAGGTAAGGGAGGAATTTCTTCAGTTAAGAGTACATGAGTGCCTTATTTCTCTGCTAGAATAATAAAAATAATGAACACTTACTGTGTACCAGGCACTGTTCTACGCACTTTAAGTACATTAATTTTTTTAATGGTTGCCGCATATATTATGAATTATATACTATTGTTATCCTCATTTCACGATTGAGAAAACTAAAACAGAAGTTTAATAATTTGCCCAAGATCACGTGGGTAAAATGTAGCAGAGCCTTGCTGTATGTGCTATATAAGTGCAAGTTCTGAACCCTGAGCATACACTTCAAATCCAATGATAAATCCAGTAGTAAATCACTGACTCTGACTTTGAAGAGCTCAAATAATAGTGGGGTGGGGGGATGTGGTGAGGTCAGTCCTCTGACCACCTGCTGGAAGTCGCATTTGGGAGCAATAGTGTATCTTAACGATTTCTTCACTTTCCTTCCTGAAAAAATCATGTCACTTCAAAATATAAAGGAAGAGATGGGACAAATATTGCTTTGGATGTAATTCTAACTCACAGGATGAATTGGTTGTATAGTTAAGGTGAAATATATCACGGAAGAATAATGACTACACAACCCTAGAATCAGTGATGGTCACATAGGGGAAAGCTGGGGTCCACTCTGTAGCCTCAGTTGAAAGAAGGCAGGCCTTCAGAAGCATGTCAGGGAAAAACAGGCATGTTAAATTAATAGGGCACATGAAGCTAAAAGAGGTGAATGCATGTTTCAAGAGTTAAAAGTGCTCAAGAAAACATGATTCCAGTTATGTAATTATCAACAATTTCAGTTAGAGACTGTCACAGACCTCTGAAAATAGCATCAAAAGGGGCTGAAGTGTTTGAAAATGATTCAGGACCACAGAAAGTTTGCCCTAATTATGTTCATAATAAATATATCATAAAAGACCTAGCCCTACTGTTCTGTGCCAATGGCACAACATACATGAATCACATACATTTTTAAATTTTTCATGCATATTGTGATTTCATTTTTTCTACTAAGGAGAACAAAAGGGGCAGGAAAAAAAAAATACCTGAAGTAGTATGAAAACTCAAGATGCGTGTAGAGATTTTAACATTGTTCTCAACTCCCTTAATGAATTTAAGTATTTTTTATTCCTATGGATCATATTCCGAAGACACTCAGGGAAGAGGGTGCTGGTGAGAAGCTCTCAGTAATCTATATGAAATCAGTTCCAAAAGACTGAAGATAAGGAAACATATTTTTAGTAATCCCAAAAGGGAAGAACATGTATCTTATAAATGATAGGTTGCTAAACTTAACCAGACTGGGGTGGGTTCTTTCCCTGTTTCACAAGTAACAGCTCTTTCTGGGTTGTTCAGCCTTAAGCAGAGAGGACACAGGCAAGGACAGGAGTAAAGTGGCTTGCATGACAGATGCCCTCAAATATTTGAAGAGCTGTCTCGTGGAAAATGAATTATATTCATACCGCTGAGTCCCAGTGGTCATAACAAGGAACTAACGTTTAGAGGCAGATGAGTTTGGATTCAATATAAGAAAGTCTGTCTAAAATTTTAATAAGAGAATAGACTCCCTTGGGAAATAATAAGTTCCCTGGCACTGAAAGTGCACATGCGGTGTACTGCAAAGGAAATTCAAATAATTTCATATTCCTCTTAAAATGGACATTTGGAGGCTCCAAGATTTCAGGACCTCAAACAGTCTTTTCAGCCCTAAAATGCTAATGCATGTCAAGATTTATTCCTTCAATGTAGTTTTAAACTGACCAAATGGTCATTAAAAAATTATATCTGCTTAAATATGCCATAAAGCCAGCCACTGGAAAAATAATTTTGGGGACTGGGGGAATGGATGATGAGAAATTATTTAAAATGGCTATAATGTACATTATTCAGGCGATGGATATACTAAAATCCCAGACCTCACCAGTACATAGTATAACCATGTGACAAAATTGCACTCGAACACCTTAAACTTATACAAATTTTAAAAATAAAGTAAAATAATAATAATTTTTGAAATTAATTAACATACAAACAGCCGAGAATTTCCTATGTTCTAGACTATTCTCTAATTGCAACTTTAACACTAGTACTTTTGATTTATGGTTTGTAATATTCATATACTCACCTGCTCCTAGGGAAATATAAAATAAATTATAAAGTGTTTTTATTACAAATTGTGGTGTATTGGTCTCATGAAGTTCACAATTTAACAATTTCTGCTTTCTGTAGCCTATCAACAATTACAAGCTAATATCAATTATTAAAGAGCTTACATGTGAGTTAGATCACATTAAATTTTTATGCAGACCATATCAACATCTTTAACCATCTAGAATATATATTTAAATGTGTGGCTGAGGGCACAACATGGAGATTTGACACCATCACATGAACATAACATTGCATTTAAGTGGAGTAAATATTCCCATGAAGAAAAATATCTAAAGGAAGGATTCTTTCTACAATAACTTCAGTCAATGCCCTAAGAATATAAAGGATAAGATTTTAAATGTAGTCTATACTGAAAAACTGTTATTGAGAGAGACTTCCAGATGTAAGGACAAGTGACATTTATAAATCTTAATAACTTCTAACTGCTATATTCCTTTTTTCTCAATAAATTCTAACTGCTATATCCCTTGTCAAAATGGTAAATCTGGCAGGAAATACACCAGTGACTAAATAACCCTAATTCTCTCCCTTCGGACATTAGTAATTTGAGTTTTAAATTTTTCATTCTGTACCTTTTATTCATTTCACATCTTCTTCATCCTCAATAAGCCTTGGAAGCATTCATCTCTATTGCTGTCTTTGGCCTTTGTTTTATAAATAAGACAAATAGCTTTTAAAACTAGTCTCAGCATTAGAGCCAGAATCAAGGTCTTTTATGACTGAATCCAATATATAATCTAGCTCACTATAGCCTTCTCCCACCTTAGGGCTGACAAATTCGTTAATAAAACTTTTCAAGTCAACCCAAAATTGCAAATTGTCATTGCCTAACATCTCAAATATAAGAAAAAAAAAGTGCCTTTCTTTAGAAATTTACTTAGCAGAAGACAGATTTAAATAATTTTTAAATCATTTATTATAAAAAAAAATTCCCTCAACTCTTTCAATTTTTATACTTCCATCATTTCTCTCAATTTAAGGGTATCATTTAGACTGCAGTTATTTTCAACTATCTCCTTTATTAACATCTAAAATACTCTCCCTTATGAATCAAAACGATAGCTCTGCCAACAATAAATGTCTCTCATGGCTTTCCGGAGGAACTGTTTCCAAAAGCCCTTCTGTCCAGGGAAGAGATTCAAGCTGTCTGCACCATCTTAATGGGGACTTATGAAATGTCCTGCTCACAAAGAAGGAAATAACTAAAGTTGGAAAAGATTATCTCCTCCACCCCCACTCCTTCACAGCCTGATTTCCAGCTTTTTTTCCAATGTTATTGCAATAACTCAGACCCTTATCATCTCATACATGGAATAGTATGCTAACTGATTTTCCTGACTCCAATATAATTTATCTGCCTCACTTCCTTTGTATGTAAAGGAGAGAATAATAATGGCATCTTCTCATATAGATTGCTATGAAAAATAAATGAATGATTACATAGAAACTGTTTAGACTAGTGTCTGGCACATAGTAAGCACTCAATAAATGTTAGCCCCATGTGATTGTATCTTCTATGCTTTACCAAGGCTGATCATTCTGCAGTAAAAATCTGGATGTATCCAGAATCCACCATTTCCCATCTCTTCTGCTGCTACCATTCTGGTCCAAGCCACCATCATCGCCTGACCTGGATTATTACAATAGGCTCCTAATTGGTCTGTTAACCCAGTGGCCAAGTGATCCTTTTGAATTTCAAGTTGAATTACGTTACTCCTCTACGCTCTCTTTCCCTCTCTCTCTCTTAACTGTTCATGTCATTGCAAGTACACGTCAAAGTCCTTACAGTGGTCTCCAAGGCCCTGCACAGCCCATGACCACCTTTCCCTTACTTTCCTGATGTCACTTCCACCTCCACTTCTCCCAGTTTATCTCACTCAGCCGCTTTAGGATCCTCCACACGTGCCAAGTCTGTTTCTACTGTAGATCCTTTGGACCAGCAGTTCCCTCTTCCTGTGACATCTTCACCCCTCTCCCCTACAATCTCCATCATTTACTCTTTTATCTCTTTTCAATCTTTGCCTTATTTAGGACTGCAACTCTTCCTCTACCCCAGGGCTGCTGATACCTCTTAACCTGCTCTATATTTTTCCGTGGCACATATGACCTTTTGGTATGCTATATAATTTACTTATTGTAACATATATCTCCCCTCCCCAGTAAAAAGTAAGCTCCACAGAGGCAGAGATTACTATCTGTTTGTTTATTGATGTGTCCTTAATGCTTAGAAAAATCCCTGACATGTAACATGTTTAATACACATTTATCCTATAAAACAATGAATAAGCAAGTTAATGAACATGTTGCCATTCTGCTGAATACCCTTCAATATCTCCCGACTGCCAAATTAAGTCCAGACTTCTTAGCCAGGTACATCTAATGATCCAGTCCCTGCCTATCCCTTAGCCCTGATCTCTAGTGCTGACCCACACACAGGGCACTCTCAAGACACGCTGAACTATTTGAGCTCCTTGAAATTTCCTAGGCATGCAGTCAAACATCTCCTGCTGACCTGAATGCCTGTGCTCTCTTGTCCTCCTGGTAAACACCTCCCACCTTTCAGAATGCCATCTCACCTGTGAAGCTTTTCTTGACCTTCCAATTCCTTGTAGAAGGTATTTTTCCCTCCTCTGTGCCCCTGGTACATCCTGAAGAGACTAGAAGTATTGATCTCATTTGTTTCCATGCCTATCTCCCTTAACCACATGTGGTTAAGGGGAACCACATGTGGTTAAGGGAAACATTTGTTTCCATGCCTATCTCCCTTAACATGTGAGCAGAGAATTTACTCATATACCCAGCACTATGTTCAGTGCAAAATAGGCCATATGGATCATACATACTCAATCTATATTGTTGAATAGTCATAGGAATGTCTGAAAGGTGTCAGTTGGATATGCTGATTCTCATACTGCCTAATAACAGCAGAAAGTTTAGAAAGTTAAAGCTCCTCCAGGTCAAAGATTCTGCCTATGTGATTCAAGTGAACCCAAGACTAGTGATGATACTCACAAGGAAGAAAACAGAGGTGAGGCAGAAAGAGACAGGGAGAGAAAGGTCAGGGATCTGGCTAAGAATACACAGAGCCCTGAGGTCTCCCTATCCATTAATGGGAACATGGAAATCGAAGGAGGGTCATATCTGGACCACTCAGATCTCTGCATATTTTCTGAATTACATTAACTTCAGGGAGTCTCTCTTGACTCATGCCAGCAGCGGTGTGGAAGCCAGGGAAGGGTGATCACGCATGAAAAGATGATTCCAAAAGCTTCCAATATTGTATCCTAGATAAAATATTGAAGCTGCAACAAGTAGAGAAATCAGAGAGGAAATAAAAAGAAGCAGAAAAGAAAAAACAAAGAATACTGGGTTTGAGGTTGGGGGTGGAGGGAGGGTTTTTCTGCTAGAACTGTCCTTGCAATGCTCTGCTCTGATTGTCAGTAGCCCAAATTTCAGAACACTTCCTTTCAATGGGAAGAGCTGCTGAGTACTAGTCCCATAAGGCTTTTTTCTATCAGTCCCCTTTTAGCATGGCTTTCAAGTATCCTCTTTTTTTTTTTCTGCTGATCATAAACTAAACTCTTGGCTCAGGCACTTTTCCTTGTTGTGTTATCTGTTCCCTGGGCCAGGGTCATATAACATGCTGACTCGGGTTAATTACTTCATTAATTCTCTTACTTTCCTGATGTGCAGTATTACTTTTATCACCTTCTGTTCAAAAATGAGTTGAATACATTACTAGGATTTTGTGTGTGAAGGTCAGTTAAACTTCAAATTGTATGCGAAGGGACAAGGAATAAGAAAAGCCCATATTACTACTGCTGAAAAATTTCTCCCAAATTGATCCAGTTGTACCCTCAGTTTATCTTGCCAGACCTGTTATAACATACCCGGCACAGCTCTGCTTCCTCTGCCCAGACTCTTGCAGCAAAATACACATCTGGAGCAAAGGGGTCCAAAAGAGGCCTCTGTCCTCTCATCCCACGGTACCTCCTTCACACCCAAATACATTCAATTAAATTACTCAACAGTCAGAGGAAGGCTCCCACTATGTGCCAGTATATTGCAAGACTTTGGGCATCTTGTATTAAATAAGACTAGCCTCTGCTCTCAGAAAGACAGTGTAATTAAAGAACAGAAAAGTAAATCAAATGTTTTTATAAGGTCTGACAAATAGAATGATGGTAATAATAACAAGAATTAGAGTCTCTAAAATTTTTTGGAATGTTTAACTACATACTAGTCAGGCATTATGTTTTATGTATTAACTCAAGCCCTGATTTGAACCCAGATAATCTTACTCATATCCCAGGCATTTAAATTAGACTGAGTGACCCAGGGCCACATTCCTTAACTCTACCCTAGATTGATATATCTGTCTGGCAATCTCTACTCCTGACTTGTTGGCAATCACTTCTGTGGCACACAAAGTACTCACTGTGTGCCACACACAAAGCCTGCCTAAAACATTCACAGTTGAAGGGGGGTAGAGACATGTAAAGACGTAATACTAAAATGGTGCACTTTGCCCATAAAGAAAAGTATAAATAAGGCACAAAAGAGGCAGAGGGCAGGGAGTAGGCATGTATCTGTGATCAGGATTACGGAGGATATTACAAGGGAGGAGTTTGCCTAACCACAAGCAGGAAGGACTTCTGGGAAGATATTCAGGGCAGAGATAATTCCTTGTCCCTTTTTATAAAATTCAACTTTTATTTTAGATTCAGGGGTACATGTGCAGGTTTGTTATCTGGGCATATTGCATCCTAATTACTTTTCTTCAGACAATTGTCTTCTCTTTCAAAACCATCCTCAAAATTTTCCCCTTAATCTGTATGATGGTTAATTTTACATGTCAATTTGACTGGGACACAGGGTACCCAAATTTGGTTCAACATTTTTCTGAGTGTGCCTATGAGGGTGTTTCTGGATGAGATTAACATTGGAATTAATAGACTGGGTAAAGAAGGCTGAACTCCCCAGTGTGGGTGAGCCTCCCCAATCGCTAATCTGTTGGAGGCATGAATAGAATAAAAAGTGGGGTAAGGAAGAAATTTCCCTTTCTCCCTTACTGTTTTTGAACTGAGACATTGCACTGGAACCTACACCATTGATTCTTCTGGTTCTCAGGCCTGCAGACTTGGATTGGAGCTACAACAATGGCTTTCTTGGGTTTCCAGCTTGCAGAAGGCAGATTGTTGTATTCCTCAGCCTTCATAATTATGTGAACAAATTCCTTGTAATAAAGCTCTCTCTCTCTCGCTCCAAACACACACACACACACACACACACACACACACACACACACACAACTAGACATACGTCAAATACATTGTGGGTTTTGTTCCAGACTACTGCAATAAAGCTAAATCACAATAAAACAAGTCACACATTTTTTTTTGTTTCCTTGTGAATATGAAAGTTATGTTTACACCATATTGCATGCACTATTAAGTATTCAATAGAATTATGTCTTTTTTCGTGTTCTTTATTTTATTTTATTCTACTTTAAGTTCTGGGATACATGTGCAAAATGTGCAGGTTTGTTACAAAGGTATGTATGTGCCATGGTGGTTTGCTGCACCTATCAACCCATCATCTAGGTTTTAAATTCTGAATGCATTAGGCATTTGTCCTAATGCTCTCCCTCCCCTTGCCCCCGAACCCCTGACAGGCCCCAGTGTGTGATGTTCTCTTCCCTGTGTCCATGTGTTCTCATTGTTCAACTCCCACTTATGAGTGAGAACATTCAGTGTTTGGTTTTCTGTTCCTGTGTTAGTTTGCTAAGAATGATGGCTCCCAGCTTCATCCATGTCCCTGCAAAGGACATGAATTTGTCCTTTTTTATGGCCACATAGTATTCCATGGTGTATATGTGCCACATTTTCTTTATCCTTTCTATCAGTGATGGGCATTTGGGTTGGTTCCAAGTCTTTGCTATTGTAAATAGTGCTCCAATAAACATACAAGTGCATGTGTCTTTATAGTAGAATGAGTTATAATCCTTTGGGTATATACCCAGTAATGGGATTGCTGGGTCAAATGGTATTTCTGGTTCTAGATCCTTGAGGAATCCCAACTCTGTCTTCCACAATGATGGAACTAATTTACACTCCCACCAACAGTGTAAAAGTGTTCCTATTTCTTCACAGCCTCGCCAGCATCTGTTTTTCCTGACTCTTACAAATGTAAATACCTTCATTTAAAAATACTTAATTTGCTTAAAATGCTAGCAATCATTTAAGCCTTCAGGGAGTTGTAAATTTTTTTGCGGGTAGAGGGTCTTGCTTTGATGTTAATGGGTACTGACTGATCATGGTGGTGGTTGCTGAAGATTGAAGTATTTGTGGCAATCTTAAAATAACACAATGAAGTTTGTCACATCAATTGATTTTTCCTTTCATAAAAGATTTTTCTATAGAATGTGATAATGTTTAATAACATTTTACTCACAGTAGAACTTCTTTTGAAATTGGAGTCAATCCTCTCAAACCCTGCTGCTGCTTTATCAACTAAGTTTACGTAATATTCTAAATCCTTTGTTATCATTTCAACAATTTCCACTGCATCTTCACTAGGAGTAGATTTAATCATAAGAAATCACTTTCTCTACTCCTCCATAAGAAGCAACTCATCCATTCAAGTACAATCATGAGATTGCAGCAGTTTACTCATATCTTCAGGGTCCACTTTAATTCTAGTCTTTTTGCTATTTCCACCACATCTGTAGTTACTTCCTTCACAGAAGCCTTGAAACCCTCAATGTCATCCAAAAGGATTAGAATCAACTTCATCCAAACTCCTCTTGATGTCAATAGTTTGACCTCCTCCCATGAATCACAAATGTTCATAATGGTATATAGAGTAATAAATCCTTTCCAGAAAGTTTTCAAATTATTTTTCTCAGATCCATCAGAGGATTCACTATCCAAGGAGCTATAGTCGTCTAAAATGTATATCTCTCTTTTATTTTTTTTTCTTTTTTTGAGATAGAGTCTTGCCCTGTCACCCAGGCTAGAGTGCAGTGCCATGATCTTGGCTCACTGCAACCTACACCTCCCGGTTCAAGAGATTCTCCTGCCTCAGCCTCCTGAGTAGCTGAGATTACAGGTGTGTGCCACCACACTTGGCTAATTTTTGTATTTTTAGTAGAGACAGGATTTCACCATTTTGGTCAGGCTGGTCTCAAACTCCTGACCTCGTGATCTGCCTGCTTCAGCCTCCCAAAGTGCTGGGATTATAGGCATGAGCCACTGCGCCTGGCCCCAAAATGTATTTATTAAATAATAATATTTGAAAGTCAAAATTACTCCTTGATCCATGGACTAAGAATGGATGTTATGTCAGCAGGCATGAAAACAGCAATCTAATACATGTCCATTAGAGCTCTTGGGTGACCAGGTACATTTTCAATGAACAGCAATATTGTGAAATAAATATTTTTTCTGAGCAATAGGTCTCAACTGCAGGGTTAAAATATTCAGTAAACCATGCTGTAAACAGATGTGCTGTCATCCATGTTTTGCTGCTCCACTTATAAAGCACAGGCAGAGTAGATTTAGCATCATTCTTAAGAATCATATGATTTTTGGGATGGTAAATGAAGTCATCAGCTGCATTATCCCTTAACAAGAGAGTCAGCCTGTCATTTAAAGACTTGACACCAGACATTGACTTCTCCTCTCTTGCTATGAAAGTCCTAGATGGCATCTTCTTTGAATAGAAGGTTGTTTATCTACACTGAAAATTGGTTGTTTGGTGTAATTACCTTCATCAGTGATTTTAATTAGATCTTCTAGATTACTTGCTACAGCTTTTACGTCGTACTTGCTGCCTCACCTTGCACATTTGTGTTACAGAGATGGCTTCTTTCCTTAAACCTCTGAAGCTTCTTCATCTCTCTGCTTTCATAGAGTTGAAGAGTTAAGGCCTTTCTCTAGATTAGACTTTGGCTTAAGAAAATGTTGTGACTGGCTGGATTTTCTATCCAGACCACTCAAGCTTTCTTGATATCAGCAATAAGGCTATTTTATATTCTTATCATTTGTATCTTCAGCAAAGTAGCACTTTTAATTTCCTTGAAGAAATTTTCCTTTGCATTCACAACTTTGCTGTTTGGCACAAGAGGCCTAGATTTGGGCCTGTGTCAGATTTTGGAATGTCTTCCTCAGTGAACTTAGTCATTTCCAACTTTTGATTTAAAGTGAGAAACATGTGACAATTCCTTTCCCTTGAACACTCAACTCATTGTAGGATTATTAATTGGTCTGGTGCCTCTATTGTTATGTTTCAGGGAATAGAGAGGCCTGAGTATAGAGACAGAAAAAGATGGTGGATGGGCCAGTCAGTGGAACAGTCAGAACACACACAAATTATCAGGTTGTCTCCTATGGGTACGGTTCATTGTGCCCCAAAACAATTACCACAGTAACATCAAAGATCACTGATCACAGGTCATCATAGCAGAGATAACAATAATAAAAAAGTTTAAAATATTACCATAATTTCCAAAATGTGACAGAGACAGTGAGCACATACTGTTGGAAAAAAATGGCACTAATAGACTTAATTCGGGGTTGCCACAAACATTCAATTTGTAAAAAGTGCAGTATTTGCAAAGTGCAATAAAGTGGAGCACAATAAAATGAGTTACGCCTATATCCATGTACATAGACTATATATATATAGATATATATCATATATATATGATATATATGATACATATATATATCATATATATCATATATATTCAATTTATTTTGCTCAGATCCATCAAAGGATTCACTGTCTAGGGAGCTACAGAGAGAGGGCTGTATAGAGAGCTGTATATATTATAGAGCTATATAGCTATATATATATAGCCTATGTGTGTGTGTGTGTGTGTGTGTGTGTGTATCCTCCAACTGGTTCTATTTCTTTGGAGCATCCTCACTAATAGAATGCTATTTTGATCACTGTTTTTTCTGTGTCCTCAGCATACATACGTTCTTTATTAGTAGATCATCAATGCAGCCGCTAGGATACAGATGTGTCTCCATAGCAGCACAGCAAATCTTCAGAGGGAGAAATCACATAACTCAATACTCTACCTTTGCTACCCCAGTAGCCACTCAGTAGATGTGGGTGACTTACAGGCTGGACTAGGATCTTTCGGCATCAAGCAGCAACAGAAAAGAGGCTCCTTCTTGTGTGTTCATGTGCCCTTCTGGTATCATCAGTGAGATCTGGATGTTATAGGTAAGTTGCTGTCAAAAACTCCTGCCAACAGATGGTTATAGAATGATCA
This sequence comes from Sapajus apella, assembly GCF_009761245.1. Classification (NCBI taxonomy): domain Eukaryota; kingdom Metazoa; phylum Chordata; class Mammalia; order Primates; family Cebidae; genus Sapajus; species Sapajus apella. Next base: position 2,502,221 of record NW_022437061.1, read on the forward strand.
GACTCTTACCAGTTTAGGTATTAAGGACATAGACAGAAGGGTCTTCTCTCTAGAACAGCATCTTCAGGTCTGGATGACCACTGAGTCACACTCTGGTCCCAAGGGCAGCAGAGAAATTCTGAGGGCACTAGAAATGTTTGGCCTCCATCATGGTCCTGAGATGGCTCAGAGGACTAGACTCTTTGACAGGGAGGATCTATGCCCTTATGGACTATAAATTCTGTGAAAAAGGAGGCTGAGCCTCACTCAGTTTTAAATGCTTGTTGTTAGAACACCCAAAGTCCATGCTTTCTCTACACTAACCTCTAGGGATCAACTGGGAAGAATTAAAGAAGGCTTTCATTAAAGTGAAATCTATACAGTGAATGCTGCTGGATACGAAGTCTTCTGTGTTAGTGGAAAGTTTTCATCTTAGAATGTATTTAAGACTTGTATTTGTTTATTTCACACATTTATTTGAGCGTGTTTTTGTGTACTGAAGATTCAAATCAGATGTGAATACAGCATTAAAAAAAAGACAAGGTCACTACTTCATAGAAGGGTGAGGGAGTGTGATGGTTTATACTGAGTGGCAGCTTCATTGGATTGAAGGATGCAAAGTGTTGATCCTGCTGTGTCTGTGAAAGCATTGCCAAAGGAGATTAACATTTGAGTCAGTAGGCTGGAAAAAGCAAACCCACCCTTAATCTGTGTGGGCACAATCTAATCAGCTGCCAGTGCTTCCAGAATAAAAAGCAGCCAGAAGAATGTGAAAAGACTAGACTAGTTTAGCCTCCCAGCCTACATCTTTCTCCCGTGCTGGATACTTTCTGCCCTTGAACATCGGACTCCAAGTTCTTCAGCTTTAGGACTCACACTGGCTTCCTTGCTCCTCAGCTTGCAGATGGCCTATTGTGGGACCTTGTGATTGTGTGAGTCAGTACTCCTTAATAAAATCCTCTTTATAAATATATCTATCCTATTAGTTTTGTCCGTCTGGAAAGCACTGACTAATACAGGGAGATACACAATGAACTTAAATTAATGCAATCTTAGACCATGTTAAGTGCCATGAAGGTACTAAAGCAGCACTGGGGAGTAGAAACTGAAATTAGCTTATGGGGTGAGGGGGGCTAGACATATAGGAAAAGTGCTCAAGGAAAGCCTTACTGAGAAGCTGAAATTGTCACCAATAAACTGAGTTCTTTCTCTACTTTGTATCAGTTGCAAAGAAAGAACACCCTGTTGGGAAAAAAGACAAGCAGCTTACTCCTGGCCAGTAGTGGAGAAGGAGAAAGCACCTGCTCTCACCTCCTTGCCGGCTGTGGGAAGCTAGAGAATTTTAAGGAGTTAGATGTGAGGTGAGGAGTCATGTAAACACAAGCAGGGAGAAACTTCAGAAGCGCAGGTGCAGATCACAAGCCTTCCTCTTCATACAACGTATGTTCAGAAAGGTGACGATTTTCTTTATGGGTGGGTATTTTAACATTATGGTGATATGTTAATGATCTAAAGGTAACAAGGGGTCCCCAGTTCTGGTTTGCACCTGTTTCACACTGGCATTATCTTCTTCTGGTAATAGCTGAAGTGTCCTGAAGCTCCTGTGGCCCCTTGGGCCATCTAGAGTTAAGCAAGCATACCTATAGATAAGGGACTAGAAAAAAAATGCTTAAGAAAAATAATGAGTTTTCTCAGCTACTTACCGTTCAAGAAAATAATGAAGTTTCTTAGCTATATCTCCAGGGCTGCCCTGGCAACCAAATCTGGAATGCAAACTGTGAGACAATCTAAGAGAAGGCTATTTCTGGTAGAGGAAACAGCAATTGCAAAGGCCATGGGGTGAACATGGGCTTGGTGAGTTTGAGGAACAACAGAATGCCAGCGTGGCAGGAGCACAGTGAGGAAGGGGGAGAATGACAGGAGATGAGGTCAGAAAGTAGCCAGGGGCCAAGTCACATAAAACAGCTCAAGACATAGGAAGGACTCCGGGTTTTCTTCAAAGTTTGATAGGAATCTATTGGAGGAGAGAAATTATGTGAGCATCGAATTTATGTTTTTACAAGATGGCTCTGGATTTTGAATGTGCCAGAGAGGACAAAGGTGGACTCAGGAGGCAGGTCAGAGATGGCCACACAGCCCAGGTGAGACGTGAGGGTGGGTCTTGTCTAGAGTTAGTGGGATATTATTATGTAATGAGATTTTGGATGTATTTTGAAAGTAAAGCTCACAAGCCTTGTTGATGGTTTAGTGATGGGGCATAGCAGAGAGAAGCTGACTTCCAGAAAGGGGTAGATACACTGTGCTGTGAAGCTAAAGAAGCTCAAACTTCAGGCCACTCACTTGAAAGGACACTTTTCAAGCATTCAGAGGGATGCTGGCAAATTTGTACTTTTAATTTCATAACCTTTATTTAAAAAAAAAAAAAAAAAAGGACCTCTAAGACTTCAAGCCCTGCACAACCTAAATCCTCCTTAGTTCCAATTTTCAGCCTGACTAATCAAATTGAAAGGACAGCACTAACAGTGAAAAAGTTGCTCAAACTAGATCTGCGGCATACAACTTCTAGAGCCACACTCACCAAATACTAGAGCCACTGCACCAATCCAGGGCATCTCATGAAATGCAATTATAAAGCTACTCTACTTTTGTTTTTGTCCCTCACAGTCCTTGCTTTTGTTTGTTTTCTTTTGTACTTCTTGTTCCTGGATGATCATTCAAAAGCTGTTTTATATTCCTATAAATCTGTTATAATAATTTGAAACCTGATAATTACTTAAAGTTACAAAGCAAAGATCAGTTCAAATCCAGGATGTCTGATCCTCATTCAAAGGTGCAGCTTCTCCCTTCTCCTGTAGCCAGGTCTTCCTGCCAGAGGCAAGGTTGAAGCTAGGGAGGGAGAGTGTTGTTTGCTCCTCCCTTCCTCTCTCACATTCTCCTTCCACAGCCAGCTGCTCTTACTGATGCCTCTACCTTTGCAAATAGAGATGTGTAGGGGTTGGGGGGTGTGGGGAGTGAAAGGGAGAAAATAGAAGGAAAACATCAAAGTTCTTAGCTGACTGGCCTGATCATAAACTGATCTAAAGCATTCAGAGCCTGGCATATCATTGGAGCTGGCTTTTCCTTTGTTGGGCACATTCACTGATTGTTCAGAAAACTTCCAACACTAGGATGGTCTCCCTGAAGTTTTCTTAATTTTAGGGGGTGCATCTCTATTTCACCTAGTCACCTCGATCTTGGAATTTGACCATATCCTCAGCATTTTTTTAAAAATTCTGAGGCCTGTCTGGTCATCCAGGGGGTCTTCCGGACCTAAAACAACTCTAGTGCAGCAATTTTACTGCATGTGGTGCACATCTGGAGCAAAGGAAACACGTGGGCATCTTTTAAAGCAACGCTGTTTTTGCAGGCCAATTCTAGAACACTGATCTATCGGCTCATCCATCAGCAGCTGGACTTTTGCTCACTATATTTTCAAGCAGAGTCCCCAAATAGTTAACTGTGAACCACTGAAACTACCAGTGACTCATAATAATCTCGATAAACTCTCGTTGATCTCTTTAGATCACCTATGTTCATCTGTGCAGGTTGCTATAACAAAATACCATAGACTGGGTGACACAAAACAGGGTGAGGGCCTGTTTCTGCACAGAGGGACCTCTCACTCTAACTTCATATGGTAGAAAGGCAAGAGGTCTCTCTTGGGTCTATTCTATAAGGGCACTGATCCTATCATAAAGGTGACCTTAATCACCTCCCCAAAGCCCCACTTCCCATACCATCGTCTTGGGGGCTAGAAATTTAACATATGAATTTGGGAAAACATAAACATTCAGTCCAGTGCAGTACCTCTCTCATTGAGATGAAAGGAAAAACACTATCCACCCTTCTTCTTTAGAGGAAGGTAGGACTCACAACACATAAACACTTCTCTCCAAAGTTGCTTTTTTCCCCCAAATCCTCTTTTCCCTGGCCATAGATCAACTAATTCTCGGCCATCTATATTTTTCAAATTCAATCAGTGTTCTCTTTCACAAGTCATTTAATTATCTGATACTTCTGTTTCAATATCCTGTTATGCAGCCATTACATAGCTGGACCCAGCTTTAATGAAAGCTGAGTTTGGCCTTAATACACAGATAAGAGTGACTGTAGCTACTTTATCCAAACATCACAGATTCAGAACTTATATTGATATTTTTGTTAAATACCTCATCATCTCTTACTTACATTCATTGCTCTCCCATGCTCATGAGCTTAATAAATTTCTGTAACTTGTAATTCTTCAAACTCAAAATTAGATAAGATCATGTCAATGAGGATATTCAACCAGACCTCCAGATGGCAAGCTGGCTCCTCCTGCGAAGACACAGTGGGAAAGTGAACTTCTGTTTCACCGAGATCATCTGAGTTTACTGTGGAATACTTTAGTGCTACTTGATTTCTCATCAGTCAAAACACAAGGAGATAAACGCCAGAAGATATATTAGGGTGCAGGTAAAAGAATATCTTTGTTTTTATTTATCCGGAAGCAAGTCATTCTCAAAGTTCATTGTGCATACGAACCTCCTGGGGAATTTGCCTAAGATGCATATCCCCAGACCCTGATCTCAGAGCTTCTGCTTCAGTAGGTTTCAGATGGGGCCTAAGAATAATGGTGACAAGAACCCAGGTGAGGCCAATGCAGGTGTTTGATTCTCAGATTACACTAGGAGAGACCCCCATGCACTCTCATATCTACTTTCCTAGGCAGTAATTGTAAACATACAATCACACTGTGCAGCAGAATCATCCTGTTACATTTGCTCTGGTCCAGGAATGCTGTCCTTGCGTTCTGTCACCACGCTGGAGTCACACCACTAGGGTGACAACGTAAGGATGCTTCCTCAACCCCCTGCTTTGTTTCTTTCCTCTTGTTTCTGGTTTCTGTCGTTTTCCTAAACTTTTTCCTCACTTTATTTTATCTCATTTTTCCCCATTTCAGTTTCTGAAGCAGAATGCTGATTTGGGGACTACAGCTGTTAACAGAGTATAGGGACTTCCCTTCATCTTTAACTGCCTTTGGTGCCTACTGATGTTCTAAAGACCCAAGCCATTGCCCAGACCTCTCATTTTTATTATTAAAGGCCTTTCAAAACAACATCTGGAATGATAAGGCCATACTTCTCTTGACCAATTGACTGAGAGGATTTCACATCATTAGGAATCTTAACCTGAAGTAAGGCAGGGGAAAAAGTCAAGAGGGATCAAAGTTTTATAAAGCAGTGGTTATACCCTCTTAATGAATCTGACTAGGCTTTGGCTAAAAAATAAGTAAAATTCTGATTTGTCCATTAAAGTCAATTGGATGACATTCGCCCTGTAAGTTAAAGAAATTTTGAGTCTGAATATCTGCAGTTCCAAAAGTGAGCTTCCCATGACTGCTGATGTAGAGCTAGCTCTCACTGCCACCTTTGTTATCACACTCCAAATCCTACTCTCACATCTGCCTTTTTTTTTTAACTTCGAAAGTCTAAGACAGACAAATGATCATCCATCATTTTGTATATAGGTACGTTTCATTTTTACTCACTCCTTCAAGGTATCTCCTCATCACCATTTTCTTTTCATCATTTCTACCTTTGTTTCATACCCACCCTTTTTGAATTCACACACACACTGGTGCCCCTAACAGAATCCTCTTCAGCCTCTGCCCTCCAGAGATTAAGCCCAATGTCTCTGCACAGGCAGCAGTAATCACAGGAGCCAGCATGACCTCACAGAGTCATGTGGGAAGCCACCAGAAGCAGCAGGAGTGGACCAACTGTTACATTTATGAAAAACCAGGAAGTGCTAATGGGAATAGAGGGAAATGAAAAGGAAGAACTGCAGAAAACTTAACGATTGAATTTAAGGGTTCTGTAGTGATAGAACAGGTTCCAGCCAGCTGGACTTAACAATTCACAGGCCCAGGGCAAAAGTAAAACTGGAGGCCAATACATCATGTGTCTAAATTACAAATCTCAAGCCAAAATGTTGTCACATAAAATATGTTCTATCTTCTTATCTCAATAAATATGCATTCATAACGACAAAATAAAAAATTTGTGTGAAGCTATGTATTGTATCTGACTGAGGATGACTAAATTTAATTGTTTTTGCACAAATATGAGTGTTCTGTAGATGGTGGCTCAGTCTTAGTGGGTCAGTGATGCATGATTGGGTAATAAATAAAGACATAATTTATATATTATTAATATGTATTCTTTAAAATTATTTGTACTTATTTGCCTTGTTTCAGCAAAATCATTATTTTGTTATAGTCAAGATTAGCTACATAATTTGGGTTCCATTGATTGCAACCATCTGAAAGTGTTATGGAATAAAAGGGGCTCTAACGCTAATGCATTAGAAGTCAATACTATTACATCAGGTTTTTGAGAAAATAAAAGCTTTATATTGAAAGTCAGCTCTCAAGGAGACAGGAGTCAAGCTCAAATCTGTCTCCCTCTGCTGGCTTCAAGGCAGTATTTTTATTAGAAAAGGTTAGGGGCTGGATTCTGAAATTAGTAGGTAATTTGTGGATAAAAAAGAAATATGGAAAGCCCTTGAGCATGCACAGTTATCACTTTATGTTACTTCATGGGTTTCATGTGCAAATATGAGGGTAGTTAGTATAAAACATGTGGTGGAAATTCAGGCTGTGACATCAGCAAGCTCCTTCTGCCCAAACTCCAGGTGGCCACCTTGGTTCAATTTCAGCAGGTTCTTTCCTTTCACAAGTGGAGGGAGTTTTCTGCATTTCAGCAAGTTGTTTCTTTTCTTATTTGCCATCCTGAAAACTCAATAATTTCTTTTAGTCATTGATTTATTTAATTCTTTGTGGCATGGTTTCAAAAGTTTAAAAAATAAAGCATAATTGTATTTTCAGTGGAAACAATGTGCCTCTCTAATAGTTCTGGCAAAAGGCCAGGGTACTGACCTGACATGGGCCATATGGTTACCCTTGAACCTACCTCTGTGGCTGGGGGATGGAACACTGATTTATTGGTCCTGTATCATCTCACAAGCACAGAGTCAAGGAGAAGGCGTGCTCCCTCCCTGTCTCCTTCCCTCTCCCTCTCCTGCTTTCATCATCCCTCCACCCCCCGCGCAACACGCACACGCCCCGGACTTGATGGGTAGACACTTAGAACAAAAAATTGCTTTTTTTCTTCCAATTTACACTTAATGGTAGCAGAGGAAAAGCACATTTTCTGAAATGAGATGTCTTTGAAGTTTTTCTTTTTAATTATATTTGTGGTAACACTTTGAAATGGGAAATGTAATCATGGTAAAGAGCTAAAGAAAATCTTGTTTTCTATTTACATATAGTTCAAAAACATGTAAAACTAAAAGTATATGATTTTAGTAAACATACTTATGTGGTAAAACCGATAAAGCAAAGCAAGGGGATTTTTTTAAAACACAAAATTCTGGGCAGCGATTACTTTTGGGGAGAGAACAAAGGAGGGATTGGATCAGAAAGGACACAAAGGAAGTGTCAAAAATGATGTCGAGATTCCATTTTTTAAACCAGGTCTACGGGTACTCATTTTATTTTTATTCTTTATGTTTTATGTATGTTATTATACAAATATCATTGTATGTACATTTAGTTTTAATTTTTAAAATTTAAGGAAAAGAAAATTTAACATGTTTAATTTGAGAATTTTATAACTAGGAGTTACAGAGTTTAAAAGGAGTGTGGTTTGGCTAGAATATCATATAATTTGCAGGAGCTATTTGAGAGGCCCAGTGCTCTGCCTTTTCTTTACCTTTTCCCTTCTATTTAGCTGCTAGAACCTGCCCAGTTCCTTTAATAAAGCTGGAACTGAGTTGGACAGTCACACCATCGCCTTCTATCCAGTGGTCTCCTTACCACCCATGGCAACAGGACTGCTTATGAAGTATTCATGAAAGGCCCACACTAAATACAGCACAACTCCAGAATCTATGGCGCTGTGCAGTTGCTTTGGATTTAGAAAGAAGGAACAAGAAAGTTTGAAGTGCATTCTCTTCTGCAGGCATTTTCCCAACCGCCTGTGAACTCTGGATGCGATGTGTAAAACAGATGCTCTAAAATCTCAGGTGCTTCATTAGAGATGAGACCATGCGTTACAGACGAAATAGTTGTTACACCCAAAATTCACATGTTGAAGCCCTGTCCCCCACTGTGATGACAGTTGGAGATACGGTCTTTGCAATACAATAGGGTCAGATGAGGCCGTGACAGTGGATCCTCCATGACGGCATTAGTGCCCTCATAAGAAGAATCATCAGAGAGCTTGCTTGTGCATCCCCCCCCCCATTTCTCTCTCCACATGCACCAAGAAAAAGCCATGTGAGCACATGGCAAGAAAAGGTGAAAGGCAACTGCCTATAGGTTAAGAAAATCACCCTCACCAGAAACTGAATTCTGATGGAGCTTGATCTTAAACTTTCCTGCCTCCAGAATCGTAAGAAAATAAATTTCTGTTGTTAAAGCCACCCAATCTATGGTATTTTGTTACGGCAGCTTGAGCTGATTAATATAATGATTAATCATATACTAATATGCTAAAATATTAATATAATGACAAACTTTGTGCAAGTATAATGACTAATGATAATGAAGTCATTTTCATTAGTTACACAGAAAGGGGATGTGCCTCCACAGATTTCAAAGGCCCGAAAAAAAACAAAAAAATCCCCCCCAAAAAAAAAAAAGTTGGGTGTTTTGGCCGGGTGCAGTGATTCACATCTGTAATCCCAGGACTTTGGGAGGCTGAGGTGGGTAGATCACCCGAGGTCAGGAGTTCAAGACCAGCCTGGCCAACATGGTCAAATTCCATCTCTACTAAAAATACAAAAGTTAGGCAGGCCTGGTGGCCCATGCCTGTAGTCCCAGCTATTCTGGAAGCTGACACAGGAGAATCTCTTGAACCCAGGAGGTTGCAGTGAGTTGAGGTAGGGCCACTGCACTCCAGCCAGGTTGACAGAGTGAGACTTCATTTCAAAAAAATATATCTGGTTTTAAATGATAAATTTTGGCTATCATTTTTGTTTCATTCCACATATGGCCAACCTTACTTGGAGTAAAATGAGGCAGTTTTGTGCACAGCCGGATTTTAGCAAGTTCAACCTCCCCATAAGAACTCATGGAGGACTTTGAAGCTGTGCAAATCCTGCTTCTGCCACTTTCCAGCTGTGTTGATTTATCTTCCCTGAGACTGAGTTTTCTCATCTGTAGAAATGAAATAACAATTCTCACCTTGGAGGCTAAGGGAAGGCACCCTTACATAGGTAATCTAGGTAAAGCATTGAGAACAGTGCCAGATATATAATCAGTGTGTAAAACATGGAAGCTCATCTCTGCTGGGCTTTTCTAGCCAGCAGTATACAGTCCATCTCAAATTACCAGTGTCTAGTGGTCTTCAGCACAAAGGAAGTGCTCAAAATAATGTTTGTGGGGTGAATAAATGAATGAATGGATACAGGAGACATAGTAATTTCTTAGATGAATTATACTGTTTTCAATGTCCTCTAGGCAAAGACCACCAAGAACACACCTGCAGCTGAACAAATTGGATTTCTTAACTCCATGGCCAAGAGGAATGTACACCATGGGGGAACAGTGGGACATCTCAGTAAGAATGTCAGAAATAACTTATTATAGGATTCAGGTTTTGGGTTAGGAGATTTTAGAGAAAGACAAGATTAAGTGGGGATTTGATCTGGATTGGATGTTTTCAGAAAGCGGGTATAAATCTATGATTTGCTTTTTTAATAAACCTTTATCTAGAGAGAGGGAAGACTAGAGTGAGGCTACTACTGTAATTGGTGAAAAAGCAACCATTGCTTGTATGAGGCAGGATAGAGGGACATGAAACTCAGTAGACATACTGTTTAGTCACTAGAAAGGAAAATCATTTTGGGTTCTCCAGGCAGCAGACACCGAGACAGATTTAGAACTGCAAGAGGTTCATTGGGAAGCCAGCAAGGGGAAAGAATACCCTTGAAACACACAGCGCAAAGAAGCAGGAATGATGCTTACCAGTCCTCTGTGATAAGAAAGGGAGGAAAAAGCAGGACTGGACTGGGGCAGCCTTAGGCTGTGATGCAGGTCTGACAGGGCTCTGCCAACCCGGTGAGTCACTCAGAACCACCAGACAGAAGCAACCTGGCCCTATGGACCTCATTCTGCCAGTGCTTTCACGATTGCCTGGAAAAAGCTTGGCCTGAGCCGAAAAGCTTTGGTGGATCCTCAGGGTGCTGCAACTGGAGGCTGTCAGCTAACTGCCCTCTCTGCAGTTGGAAGCAAAATATTTCATGAAAGGAGATCCAAGTGGACCAGCCCTCAGCTGTCTCAGAAGGTGTATTCGGCAAGGAGTAGGAGCTCCTCCTTAGGATCTGCTGCTGCCAAAGGAAGTGTCTCCAAGTAATTCCCTTTAGTCCTGGGTTCATGTGCATCAAGCAGCATTCAGATGGCTCTCTTTGTTTAGTAGGTGCCCCAATACTAGAAAAGAAGTTATCATGAAAGTCAATTCAAAGAATACAGTCACTAGGGAAAGAGATTGCTGATTGAAATGAACAAACAGATCATCCCAGCAGTATGGCTACTGGGTCACTTCCTGATTATACGGCTGATGAAACCCATTCACAGTGAAGTTAACTCACTTGCCTAAAATCACAGAATCATGGAACTAGGAAAGAACTAAGGTTCATGCTACCTACTCACTCTCCTTAAGAAGCATTGGCACACAATAGCTCCATCAACTCTACATAACCAAATAAAAATTGTTTCTAAGCATGAAAAGCTAAGTGTTTGTTTTGGATGCCGTTAATCATATCACAGCTTAACAACCTGTGAAATCCCTACAGAAACAGCCCGCTGAGTATACTCACACATAACGCACCTTGCATTATACCAGGCATTTTTAATGACTTTGGATTTTCTGTCCATTAGTGTTGCTGCAACTGAAACAGATTCACGGATATTAAGATAAAATTCTGTGCTCCTAAGTGGAATATTGGCATCTTCCACATTTTAATGTTTGCCTCTACTTTGAGATTATGACCACAGGTCATGTATATTTTATAGAAAAATTCCATAAAGTATACAGTGAACGGAGAGAAAAACATTGAACTTTTAAATCAGTTATTATTACCTTAAATGAGTCTCCTTAAGAATTTGTAAGGCCGGGCGCGGTGGCTCAAGCCTGTAATCCCAGCACTTTGGGAGGCCGAGGCGGGTGGATCACGAGGTCAAGAGATCGAGACCATCCTGGTCAACATGGTGAAACCCCGTCTCTACTAAAAATACAAAAAATTAGCTGGACATGGTGGCACGTGCCTGTAATCCCAGCTACTCAGGAGGCTGAGGCAGGAGAATTGCCTGAACCCAGGAGGCGGAGGTTGCGGTGAGCCGAGATCGCGCCATTGCACTCCAGCCTGGGTAACAAGAGTGAAACTCCGTCTCAAAATAAAAAAAAAAAGAATTTGTAAACAGTTCACTGTGAGTCTATATTTATCAAACTCAGTAGTCAGACAAGACAGAGACAATCTTCATTTCAATGAGATGGTCCTCCTTGCTCACTCCCAACCTCAGATTAAAATCAAATAATTTTGCCATATTGACAAAATCAATAGACAGATATCTAAATGTTGTCTAAAACAAGGTGCATAGAAATCCCATTTGGCAAGAGATGTCCCAAGTTTTAATAAGCTATAGTTAGAGTCATTCAGCCTCTTCGGCTGTGCAAGTAACACTCATAAGCTCATTCCTGTATTTCTGGCCATTTTCCAGATCACCTACTTTATTCTTCTATTCTGTAGACCTATCTATTCCAGGTCTACTGAAGAAGGGGGAACAGTTTGACATTTTCTCTCCTCCCCTCTTCTTCAATTGCAACCTGTGTCTTTTTGCTATCTCATTTATCAGAATAATTCATTATTACTTGGGAACTTATTTGTAAAATATCTGTCTCTCCACAAGACTATTACTTCTTTGAGGGCAGGGGCTGTGTCTTCCTTGTTTTCTATTGTATTTCAGAGCCTGGTGCTCATAGGGTTTTGATAAATACAGTTTTCTTCCTTCAGACTCAGGTACACACAATTGTATCAGTCATTTCTCTCAGCTTATGATACACAATCAATACTGGCCCATGTAGGCCTTTCTTTAGTGTATCTGCCTCAGATTTCCCACTAGATTGGTTTATTCCCACTCACATTTCCCCCATATCCACCTGCATTCTTCTCACTACTGGCAACACATCAAATTTGGTGTATTTTGTATGTGATTTGCTACTTGATGTCATTGGAAATTATCAGTATTTTATTTTATTTTTTGAGATGGAGTCTCGCTCTGTCACCCAGGCTGGAGTGCAATGGTGCATTCTTGGCCCACTGCAACCTCTGCTTCCCAGGTTCAAGCGATTATCTTGCCTCAGCCTCCTGAGTAGCTGGGGTTATAGGCACACACCACCATACCCAGCTAATTTTTCTATTTTTAGTAGAGATGGTGTTTTACCATGTTGGTAAGGCTGTTCTCAAACTCTTGACCTCATGATCTGCCAGCCTCATCCTCCCAAATTGTTGGGATTACAGGCATGAGCCACCATGCCCAGCCAGAAATTATCAATATTTTCTAATTCTCTAACTAAGCAATGGTTACTTAGACTGATATGTATACTTGAAGATTATGTATTGGTGTTTTATATGTGTAATTATTTTTAATATAATTTTATTCACATGCAACATATATATTGAAAAGCATGCAAATCAGAGATGTACAGCTCAGTGAAATCTCCAAAAATGAGCACAGGCATATCAGTATCTGTGGGAGGAGCACCACCAGCTCCTCCCAGAGGCCCTCTGTGCCTCCTTCCAGACACCTCCTTCTCAAGCAAGAGTAACCACCATCCTGATCTTTAACACCATCAATTTAGTTTACCTGGTTTTGGACTTTTTTTCACTGAATCACATAGTGCATACTCTCTTAGATCTGGCTTCTTTCCTTCACATGATATTTGTGAGATTCCTCTTACTATTGTCTGTATTTGTATTTTATTTATTCTCATAGCTTTATTATGTTCTATTATATAAATATAAATTATTTATTTATTCATTTATGCTATAATTGGAAATATATACTGTCTTCAGCTATTATGTATAGTGTCTATATGAACATTCTTGAATAAAGCTTTTGGTGATCCTAGGTACACATTTTTGCCATTTACTTACCTATGATTGGAATTATAGATCTGTCTGATATGAATGTTTCTTTTTGGAATATACACCCCTATGTGGGATTGCTTGCTTAGAGAGTATTTTCACAGACCTGTACTAGATTGGTCTCCAGAGTGAATGTACCAGTTGTCACTCCCAGCACTGTGCACGGGGGCTGCACATCCTACACACCTGTGCTAGTACTTTGTGCTAACTAACCTTCTAATTGTTGACAAAATGGTGAGTGGTGAGTGATATCTCTTTGTCATTTAGTTAGCATTTTCTTGGTTAATAGGTGACGCTTTTTTGGCGGGGAAGGAGAACTTAATTATTTACCAGCCATTTGGTTTTCGACTTCATGAACTGCCTCTTCAGTTCTTCTGCCATTTTTCTTTTGAATGTCTTTCCCTCATGTTGATTTGTGTAAGTGTATTACATATACTAACTATTAATCATTTGTTAGTATTGGAAACATTCCCCTCCAAATATAAACTGTCTATGGGGGCCCCTTATTATACACACAAAAATATTTAATTTGGCTTTATTTAGGTAAGCTCACTTTTTTTCTCTCTATTTTATTTCATCTTTAGTGTTTGAACCTGTGAGGTCTTATTTAAGAATACTTAACCAGTCATTAGATCAATAAAAGCTTTGCAGTTTTGTGTTTCATAATTAAATCTTAAATCCATTTTTCAGTGTCGTGTAAGGAATCCAACTTTATTTCTCTCCACATAGTGAACTAATTTTTCCTGATATGTAGTACTGTCTCTGACATGTAATAAATATCCAAATAAATGTAAATCTGTTCCTGGACTCTCTATTCCTGCACTAGTGCCACGTTAATTATAAAATATAACTAGAAGTGTGAATTTCTACTCTTTGATTTTTCTTAACTATTTGTAAACCTTTACTCACCCACATAAATTTTAGAAATTGGTCAGCTTTCTTTCAAACAGGTCCTACTGGTACTGTTATCATAATTGTATTGAATTTATAGATTAATGTTAGGCAAATGGACATATTTACAGTATAAATTATCTAATGCATTAATATGGTCCTTCTCTACATTATATTTTCTAAGTTCTATCTAAAGACATTTTAAAATAGTATGTTAAACTGTTATAGTACCTACTGTTATACATAGGAGTAAATAAAATGTTTTATAGGAAAGATACAAACATAAATTTATTACATTGTCAACCTTTTTCTTTGTAAACAGTACACAGGGATTGTGCTTGTTTATGGTTTATAGAACATAAAAATAGTGGGGAAAAAACACAGACTAGAAAGTTATGAAGTCAGGCAGACAAGGAGTCGAATTCCAGACTCTTTATTCACAGGCTGTGAAATGTTGAGCAAATTATTTAATCTCTTGTGCCTGAATTTCCTAACCTCCCAAATAGAAACAATATCCATGCATAAGTGACATGATGTATAAAATGCCTGGTGCAAGGTAGGTGTACAGTAAATGTAGTTTTCCTTCCCTTTTCTCAAATTTTCTCCTAGGAATCAGTCCTATGCAAATGCTTTAACTCCATCATTCCCCAGTACCTTTGATAAAGGTAGACTTAGTTTCAGCACCCCGACACCCACCTCCACAGCCAGCTCTCTCACTCCCAGGATGACAAAACAAGATTCATTTCATCTCACAAGAAACTGAAGATAGAAGTCTCCCCTTCCTATGTATTTATTTCATTCAACTACTAAATCATCAGACCCTGAACACAGATGACTATGATTTTAGCCAGGAATGTATCACTGAAGTACAGACACAAAGTGCCCTTCTTCTCCATCCTAGACATAAATCTCTGTGTATGCCCTATTTTTAGTCATACATTTGATATTTTTTTGTAATTGCATTTGATATTTCACATACATTTGAGTAGCCTTCTAGCTATCTTTACTACTTTGCCCTGTTTAATTCCAGCATGTATTTTTCCAGTTGCCAATTATATATTCATGTTAGTTTACACATTGTTTTCTCTCTCCTTCTCTAGGCCATAAGCTCATGAAAACAGGAAGTCTAATTGTTTCATTCATCAATGCATGCCCAGGACCTGAACCCTGCACAGACCATATGCTCAATAAATATATGTTGAATGAATGAATGAGTGTTTTGATTAATTGAATGTCTAGTCTGAGAGGCAATTTATTATCAACTAGATAAAGAATTTTCTTTATTTGAAGACTTTAAACATTGATATACATTGTTTCTGCATATCTGCATTACTAAATCAGACCCTTTGATTTTTTAAGGTAGTTAGAGATTTTCAATGATGAAACTACACAAGAAAACACTAGTTATCACAGCTTCAATAGAAATTAATTCTTCTCTTTCCATACCATTTTTTTCATAAAGGAGCTATAACTGTAAAGTATAATTCTATACACAGAGTACATATTTCATATTTATAAAACACACCAATTAAATTATTATTAAAATTTAGACACTAAAGCTGAGATTGTTGCAAGGCAGTAGCAGCGAAGTGTAAAGAGAAGAAAACTTTAGAATTTTAGTGATTAATGAGATACTAAGGAAACTTCTAATTCTATGAAAAGTAAATGAGACGGGGTACATGGGTCACGTTCTGCCTTGTAAGACATTAGTACAAATACTAGAAAATTCCCACAACATTTTTATAACACATACACACACACAAGCCCCTCCATTAGAGTTCACATGGCTGTTACATATAAATAGCAAGGGATCAGATTTTTAGGGATCTTAATTGGTACAGCTTGTATTTGAAGGCTTGTGAATGCCAGGTTACAGGGTCTGGTGTGAGGAAATACAGTGTTCCCCCGGGAATCCCTAAATTCTCACACCCTCTGAGTTATGGAGGTCACCATAGCAACGTCTGTGTACATCACTGCTCCAGTGCGGATAGGCCACAGCTGCTAAGCTTTACCAGGGATCCATCACGCCCTGTCTGGCTCCAACTAAGTCACAGTCTTATTCCAAACTTTCTGAGAATCTATGAGCCCTTGAACTCATCCCAGGAGAAATAATTAAAGTCACGCTGACTTGGGTAGCATATGGGACAGCAGTATGTCATTAGCTATTTTATGGTTCTAGAGTGATAGTCATTGCAGAAGGCAGCTGACTGCACCTGAGAGGTGTGGTCCCTGAGTGACCACAGAGCGGCCAAGAGGGAAATGCACTCATCAGTGAATTATCTTGGACCGAATTATCTCGGCCGAGAAGACTGGACAAAGCCTCATGATTCCAGGTCACTAACCACACTTTTAGTTAGGGGTGATAGGCCTTTTCTGATCGCTGTGCCTTAAATTAAGAAATTCAGGCTATTATTCATCTACCTGGGTAAATTCCTCTGGGATTGTCAGGTTATGAAAGTGTCTGAACACGATTGGGAAAATATACACTATAAATATATCCAAGTGGAGAAAAAGAGTCCACATATGCTTCTCACAGTCTGCCAGATCTAATCTGTCACATGATCTGTCATCACTGAAAAGATGGGTATTAGAATAATTTTTATTTCACAGGTACTAGTAGTGATATGCTAAGTATCAGACCTAATATACCACAAAGCCTACTTTGCTAGGACCCCCTACTTGGATATGTTGAAAATCCACTCTCTCTTTCAGTACATATGTTCCAGTTGTGTACTGTTCAGGTGCTATGTTCAGGCATGCCACATCTGTGCACTGTTCAGGCATTATGTTCAGGTATGCCACATCTATTCACATCATGGACACATAATAACATGTGAGAGCATGTGGGCCAATATAGAGATTTAACGTAATAGCCAAATCCTGGATCAGCAGGTGTATTAGTCAGGGTTTTCTAGAGGCACAGGACTAATAAGATAGATAGCTATATAAAGGGGAATGTATTAAGGAGTATTAAACTCACATCATCACAAGGTCCCACAATAGGCTGTCTGCAAGCTGAAGAGCAAGGAAGACAGTCCAAGCCCCAAAGCTCAAGAACTTGAAGTCTGATGTTCAAGGGCAGGAAGCATCCAGCATGGGAGAAAGATGTAGGCTGGGAGGATAAGCCAGTCTAGGCTTGTCACGTTCTTCTGCCTGCTTTTATCCTAGCCACGCTGACAGCCGATTAGACTGTGTCATATAGACACACCCATGATCAATACTTTGTATCCTTCAATCCAATCAAGTTGACACTCAGTATTAACCATCACAGCAGGCAAGTAATCCTTTTACATAAACCCACACTCACACGTGCAATCATGCACATATCTGGGGAATGTGCATGCATACACTTTGTAGCACACATATATGTATATGACTGTGCCTTATTATGAGCTCAGTCTGAGCATTCCCTGAAGTTACATTTCTTGCTCACTACTCTTAGAGTCCTCATTCCTACCTAACACCATGCTAACCTGCCCTGGTCATCTCACTGGTGGTGCAGAAAAAGTGTGCAAGTTTCTGGTGTCCAGGATGTGATAGACTTAATACTGCTCCTCATGTTCCATCCATCAGTGAGTCCTGCTGGTGTTACCTCTGGCCTTGTTCAGGCCCTCACCTAGATAACTACAATTTCTCCAGATCACATTTTGGTAATTCTTACAATATTTCTAACTTTATGACTCCTATATCTGCTATGGTGATCTATACAATCAGTGATCTTTGATATTACAATTATAATTGTTTTGGGGAGCCATGAATCATGCTCATATAAGACAGCAAACTTAATCAGTAAATGTTGTAGTTGTTCTGACTGCTCTATCAGCCAGCTCTCTCTCCATCTTCTCAGAGGTCCCTATTGCCTGATACACAATAACACTGAAATTAGGTCAATTAATAACTCTAGAGTGTCTTTTAAGTGTTCAAGTGAAAGGAGGAGTCACATGTTTTGCTATAAATCAATGACTAGAAATGATTAAACTTAGTGAGAAAAACATATCGAAGTCAAGGTAAGCTGAAAACTATACCACTTGCAACAAATAGGTAAGTTATGAATGCAAAGGAAAAGTTTTTGATAAAAGTAAAATGCTCTTTCAGTGAAGACATGAATGATAAGAAAGTAAAAATGCCTTATTGCTGATGAAGAGAAAGTTTTAGTGGTCTGAATAGAAGATCAAACCAGCCACAACACCTCCTTAAGCAAAAACCTTATCCAGACCAAGGATAACTCTCCTAAATTCTATGAAGACTAAGACAGAGGAAGATCAAGAAGAAAAGTTGTAAGCTGGCAGAGATTGGCTCATGAGGTTTAAGAAAAGAAGCCATCTCCATAACATAAAAGTGCAAGGTAAAGCAGAAAGTGCTCATGTAGAAGCTGTTGCAAGTTACCCAGAAATTCTAGCTAAAATAACAGATGAAGATGACTACACTAAAAGATTTTCTTTTTTTCTTTTTATTTTATAAACTTTCCTTTTAGGTTCAGGGGTACATTGGCAGGTTTGTTATATAGGGAAACTCCTGTCATGGGGGCTTGTTGTACAAATTATTTTGTCACTGAAGCACTAAGCCTAGTACCCAGTTGCTACTTTTTCTGATTCTTTTCCTCTTCCCACACTCCACCCTCAAGTAGACCCCAGTGTTTGTTGTTTCCCTCTTTGTGTCCCTGCGTTCTCTTCATTTAGCTCTCAGTTATAAGTGAGAACATGTGGTATTTGGTTTTCTATTCCTGTGTTAGTTTGCCAAAGATAATGGCCTCCAGCTCCATCCATGTTCTCTCAAAGGATGTGATATTATTTTTTATGGCTGTATAATATTCCATGTTGTATATATACCATATCTTCTTTATCCAGTCTGGCACTGATTGAGATTTAGGTTGATTCCATGTGTTTGCAATTGTGAATAGTGCTTCAGTAAACATATGTGTGCATGTATATGGTAGAATGATTTATATTCCTTTGGGTATATATACGGTAATAGGATTGCTGGGTCAGATGGTAGCTCTGTTTTTAGCTCTTTGAGGAATTGCCACACTGCTTTTCACAATTTTGAACTAATTTACACTCCCACCAATAGTGTATAAGCATTCCATTTCTCCACAATCTTGCCAGTATCTGTTACTTTTTGACCTTTTAATAATATCCATCTGACTGGTGTGAGATGGTATCTCATTATGGTTTTGATTTGCATTTCTCTAATGATCAGTGATATTGAGCTTTTTTTCATATGCTTGTTTCATACATGTATATATTCTTTCCAAAAATGTCTGTTCATGTCCTTTGCCCACTTTTTAATGGGGTTGTTTGTTTTTTTCTTGTAAATTTCTTTAAGGTCCTTATAGACTCTGGATATTAGACCTTTGTTAAATGGAGAGTTAGCAAAAATTTTTTCCCATTCTGTAGGTTGTCTGCTCACTCTGATGATAGTTTCTTTTGCTGTGCAGTAGCTCTTTAATTTAATTAGATCCCATTTTTCAATGTTTGCTTTTGTTGAGATTACTATTCATGTTTTCATCATGAAATCTTTGTCCATGCCTATATCCTGAATGGTACTACCTATACTACCTTTGTCAGATACATAGTTTGCAAATATCTTCTTCCATTCTGTAGGCCGTCTGTTTACTCTGTTGATAGTCTGTTTTGCTGTGCAGAAACTCTTAGGTTTAATTAGATCTCATTTGTCTATTTTTTCTCTTGTTGGAATTGCTTTTGGCATCTTTGACATGAAATCTTTGCCAGTTCTTATACCCAGAATGGTACTGCCTAGGTGGTTTTCCAGGATTTTTATAGTTTTTGGGCTTTACACTTAAGTCTTTAACTTAACTTGAACTAATTTTTGTATATGGTGTAAGGAAGGGATCCAGTTTTAATTTTTTGCATATGGCTAGCCAGTTATCCTAGTGCCATTTATTGAATAGGGAGTTCTTTCCCTATTGCTTGTATTTGTCAGCTTTGTCAAAGTTCAGATGGTTGTAGGTGTGCAGCTTTACTTCTGGGCTCTCTATTCTGTTCCATTGGTCTATGTGTCTGTTTTTGTACCTGTACCATGCCAAACAACAGATTTTCAGTGTAGACAAAACAACCTTCTATTGGAAGAAGATGTCATCTAGGACTTTCATAGTTAAAGAGAACAAGTCAATGTCTGGCTGTGAAGCTTCAAGGTATAGGCTGACTCTCTCAGGGGATAATGCAACTAGTGACTTTAAAGTTAAAGCCAATGCTCATTTACCATTATGAAAATTTTAGGGCTCTTAAGAATTATGCTAAATCTATTGTGTCTGTGCTTGATAAATGGAACAGGAAAGCTTAGATGACAGCTCGTCTGTTTACAACATAGTTTACTGAATATTTTAAGCCTACTACTGAGACCTATTACCAGAAAAGGAATCATTTAAAAATATTAAAAGCTCTGACAGAGGTGTACAATAAGATTCATGTTGTTTTTTCACCTGTGAACATGGCATTCATTCTGCACTGCATGGATCCAGGAGTAATTTTTTTTCTTTTTTTTTATTGCATTTTAGGTTTTGGGGTACATGTGAAGAACATGCAAGATTGTTGCATGGGTACACACATGGCAGTGTGATTTGCTGCCTTCCTCCCCTTCACCTATATCTGGCGACTTTCAAGTCTTGTTATTTAAGAAACACATTCTGGAAGGCTATAGCTGCCATTAATAGTGATTCCTGTGATGGATATTATTGAGGTAAATTGAAAACCTTTTGGAAAGGATTCACAATTCAGGATCCATTCAGAGCATTTGTGATTCATGGAACTAGGTCAAAATATCAGTATTAACAAGAGTTTGTAAGAAGTTGATTTCAGTACTCACAGATGACTTGGAGGAGTTCAAGACTTCAGTAGAGGAAGTAACCATAGATGTGGTGGAAATAGCAAGTGAATTAGAATTAGAAGTGGAGCCTAAACATGTGAGTGAATTGCTACAATGCCATGATCAAACTCGAGTGGATGAGGAGTTGCTTCTCATGGATGAACAAAGAAAGTGATTTCTTGATATGAAATTTACTCCTAGTTAAGACACTGTGAACATTGTTGAAATAACAACAAATAACTTAGAATATTACCTAAACTTAGTTGATAAAGCAGTGGCAGAGTTTGAAAAGATTGACTCCAGTTTTGAAAGAAGCCCTAGTACAGATAAAATGCTAGGAAACAGCACTTCATGCTAAGAGAGAAATCTTTCATTTAAAAAGTCAACTGATGTAGTAAACTTTAGTGTTGTGTTATTCTAATAAATTTCCATCCCAGCCTTCAACAACTACCTCCCTGATCTGTCAGCAGCCATGAACTTTGACCTAAGACAATTTACCAGCAAAAACATCACAACTTGCTGAAGGCTCATATAATCATTAGCATCTTTTAACAATAAAGTATTTTTTTATTAAGCTATGTACATTGTTTTCTAAGGCAAAATGCCCTTGCACACTTAATAGACCACACTACAGTTCTCCTTGGAGGACTACAAACCACTGCTCAAGGAAATAAGAGAGGATACAAACAGATGAAAAAACATTCCAAGCTCATGGTTAGGAAGAATTAATATCTTGAAAATGGCCATACTGCCCAAAGTAATTTATAGATTCAACGCTATCCCCGTCAAGCTACCACTGACTTTCTTCACAGAACTAGAAAAAAGCCACTTTAAACTTTATATGGAACCAAAAGAGAGCCTGCATAGCCAAAATACACGATCTGACTTCAAACAATACTACAAGGCTACAGTAATCAAAACAGCATGGGACTGGTACCAAAACAGAGATATAGACCAGTGGAACAGAACAGAGACCTCGGAAGCAACACCACACATGTACAACCATCTGATCTTTGACAAACCTGACAAAGACAAGAAATGGGGAAAGGATTCCTTGTTTAATAAATGGTGTTGGGAAAACTGGTTAGCAATGTGCAGAAAGCTGAAACTGGACCCCTTCCTTACATTTTACACTAAAATTAACTCCAAATGGATTAAAGATTTAAACATAAGACCTAACACCATTAAAAACCCTAGAAGAAAACCTAGGCAATACCATTCAGGACATAGGCATAGGCAAGGACTTCATGACTAAAACACCAAAAGCATTGGCAACAAAAGCCAAAATAGACAAATGGGATCTATTTAAACTTGAGTATTTTCATAGCAAAAGAATGATCATTAGAGTGAATCGGCAACCAACAGAATGGGAAAAAATTTTTGCAATCTACCCATCTGACAAAGGGCTAACATCCAGAATTACAAAGAACTAAAGCAGATTTACAAGAAAAACAAACAAACCCATTCAAAAGTGGGTGAAGGATATGAGCAGACACTTTTCAAAAGAAGACATATATGAGGTCAACAAATATATTGAAAAATGCTCATCATCACTGATCATTAGAGAAATGCAAATCAAAACCACATTAAGATATCATCTCACACCAGTTAGACTGGCGATCATTAAAAAATCTGGCGATCATTAAACAGATGCTGGAGAGGATGTGGAGAAACAGGAATACTTTTAGGCTGTTGGTAGGAGAGTAAATTAGTTCAACCATTGTGGAAGACAGTGTGGCAATTCCTCAAGAATCTAGAAATAGAAATTCCATTTGACCCAGCAATCCCATTACTAGGTATATACCCAAAGGATTATAAGTTGTTCTATTATAATGACACATGCACACATATGATCAATGTGGCACTGTTTACAATAGCAAAGACCTGGAACTAACCCAAATGCCCATCAATGATAGACTAGATAAAGAAAATGTGGCACGTATGCACCATGGAATACTATGCAGCCATAAAAAACTATGAGTTTGTGTCCTTTGTAGGGACATGGATAAATCTAGAAACCATCATTCTCAGCAAACTGACACAAGAACAGAAAACCAAGCACCTCATGTTTCCACTCATAGGCAGGCATTGAACAATGAGAACACATGGGCACAGAGAGGGGAATATCACACACTGGTGCATGTTGGGGCATGGGGGGCTAGGGGAGGGACAGCGGGAGGTGGGGAGGTTGGGGAGGGATAACAGGAGAATGCCTGATGTAGGTGACGGGAATGGAGACAGCAAACCACCTTGCCATGTGTGTACCTATGCAACAATCCTGCAAGATCTGCACATGTACCCCAGAACTTAAAGCACAATTTTAAAAATAGACTACACTATAGTGTAAACACAAATCTTATTTGCATTGGGAAACAAAAAATTCATGTGACTTGCTTTTTACCATATTTGCTTGATTGTGATGGTCAGGAACCTAACCCTCTATGTCTCCCAGGAAAACCTGTAATCATGAAGTACTTAGTGACAACTGTATGTAATTACTATATGTGCCTAACAGTGTCCAGCACACAGAAGTGTTCAAAAACTAGGTGACAGTATTACAGCACCTGAAAAATATTAGTTGTATTTCAATGACCATAGTGTTAAACACTATGTCAGTTACTCCTCATTGACAAATTAAAAAGCTGGGCATCTTACATCAAGGCACTGAAGTTCTGTCACTAGGGAGGGGAGCATCACACACTGGGGTCTGTAGGGGGCCAAGGGAGGGACAGCAGCGGGGTGGGGAGGTCAGGGAGGGATAACATGGGGAGAAATGCTAGATGTAGGTGATGGAGGGGATGGGGCAGCAAACCACATTGCCATGTGTGTACCTATGCAACAGTCCTGCATGATCTGCACATGTACCCCAGAACCTAAAGTACAATTATATATATATATATATGGGGGGGGAAGTTACATCAGCTTCAAGGAAAATAGTATTCATGACTGAATTGCATTCCCTAAAAAAATAATACAGGCCTTTATTCAAGTGACCTTTTCACTATATTATTCTCATTTTGAATTCAATTCCCTCCTCTGTAAAAAGGAGGAAATTACTACCTGACAGCATTTTATGAGGATCAAATGAGCTGATATTTGTTGGCAACATGCAAATGCAAGATTTACTGTTGTGATTGCTGATTCACTTCAGAGTGCACACTTACTACCGTGTGCTTTTGAAAAGGTACTCTTTGCACAATCTATGAAGTGATGTGTTTAGAAGCCTCTGAAAAATAGCTTAAGCCAGAATTCTGGGCTCCCCTTCTGACTTCCTGGCATCTGTAAAATGGGGACAATTTATGTGAATGTTCCATTTATAAAGTTCTGGAATGGTTTAATAAAAAGACACTGTATGGTGGCATAAGACATCTTTACTTTGATCCTAGGAACAACTTGGAATTGGAGATATTACTAAATCTGAATTGGTTGTATATTGCAAAAAGCCATGCTGACGGTGGAATCCCCAACATTTCTTCCGTGTGTTACTCAGGTGTACATTCATAAAAATTTGCTACATATATAATTTAATAGGATAAATGGTAAGGCCATTGTGAATAATTCAGAAATCAAATAATCATGAATTCTTTGGGGTTGGAATTTTATATTATGTTTGTGTTTTTTTTTATTTTTTATTCTGTTTTTGAAAGAATTCTGAAGCATTTCCTGCTTTTACCAGATTTCACGAATGATACAGCCAATAAAATTTGAGTTTCAGATAAACAACAAATAATTATTTGGCTTTTATAGCGAGTGGATCTCTGATTTTTGTTTTAATCCAAAGAAATAGTTCTCAATAGTTGTTTGGGAAATACAAATGACTCATATTTTAAGGCAACAACAAACTTACGCTTTCTACATAGACTTTTTCTTTATATAGCCTGCAGCTGGAAGAAACTGAATGTTTTAAATATGGGAGTCATATAATCAGAACTTCACTTTAGGACACCAGTCCTGGCACATAGTGCATACAACAGATAAGGATAAGCACATCCATTTAAGATTTTCTTGTTCAGGGAAAGAGAGGTCTGAAACTCAAGCGATAGAAACAGAAATCGAAAATAAAGAAAACAGTGTGTGAGAGATGTTGTGGGTGATGAATCTACATGGCCAAGCATTAATTAAATGAGGAAGAAAGAGAAAATTAAATGTGAACTGTAACTCGAGACTTCTAAGAAGAATATGTCTCACTTGAGAAAAATAGGGAAAATCAGAGGAAAGGCTGATTTTGATGAAAAAAATTATATCTTTAGATCTTGCAAAATTTAAAATGTCTTACTAATTAAGCATATCTAAAGCTAAAGGCATCTAAGTCTAGATGTGAATTTAGATGCATGAAAGTGACCTTCCAGTAAAAGAAGAAAACATACGCACTTGAGCACATGTGCATGTACACACACAC
This sequence comes from Sapajus apella, assembly GCF_009761245.1. NCBI lineage: Eukaryota > Metazoa > Chordata > Mammalia > Primates > Cebidae > Sapajus > Sapajus apella. The sequence goes on from NW_022437061.1 coordinate 2,527,545, forward strand.
AGAGCTTTAAACATAAAAAAATTACATACTCTTCCTGGCATAACAAGTTTTGATTGTAATTTTATCAATTCAATTAATCTTCTTTCCAAGAAAAGCAATCATAGTATTGCTTCATTTGTTTAATCCAACCAATATTTATTAAAAGCATTGACTTAAGTCCTGCAATGTCCCACATGCTGAAAATACAAAGGTGGACACAGACAGCCAAGCCCTCTAAAAGGCACACTAAAGACAAGAGCGATACCTAAATATATTATGTCCTATCAAGGGGAGATAAGCTTCAGAAAGAAAACTAAAGCAGGATTTCTGGGTTTCTGGAAATCTATCTCAGAGGGAAGTCAAGGAAGGGTTTTCTGATGAGATAATATTTGAACAAGAACCTACATATAACAAAAGAGAGAGAGAGAGAGAGAGAGAGAGAGATTTGGGAAAAAGAGGACCAGGAAGAATAAATAGCAGCAGCAAAGTCCCTGAGGCCAATGGGGTAGAGAGCATTATTTATTCACAACTCTCTTCCTCTGTTCCTGTTCATGGCTCACTCTGGGCAGAGTTACATCCCCACCAGCTTTAGACTCAGGTATGTCTTGCTTTGAACTCAATGGTATGGGAGTGAATATAGTAAAATCACATATGTCTAGAAGACTTGAATATTCTTGTGTGGTTTAGCCTTCCCTCCAGTGCTCCTGCCCTGCTAACAGAAGAGCATGCCCTGGGAGGCTGCTGTTCCCAAAAACACATGGACCCATCTGACTCTGACATAAACCAGAGATATCCCAACCAACATAAAAGCCATGAGCAAGAAAAAGGTTTTTGTTTTAAGCCCCTGATAATTGGGGTGGTGAGGTGGTGTTACATGCAGAAACATGACATATACAACAGAAATGAGCTCGAATATTTATGGAATGAAAAAAGGCCAGCATGGCTAGAGCAGAGAACATAGCAGGAAGAATGCATGTATAAAAAGTTGGCAAAAAAATAACAACGGACTTTAGAGGCCACTAGAAGGGGTTTGAGTTTGAAATGTCCTCTAAGAGTGATAGAGGAGACTGCAAAGCTTATGCTTTAAAAAGAACTTCTGGACGCTGCAAGAATAGAGTTAGAAGGAACAAGAAAGGGAGGTGTTTCAAATTGTCTAGGCAAGAGATGATGATGATTAGACCCAGAACATAGCAGTGGAGAAAAGAAGTGAATATATCTGACAAATATTTGAAGATTGAGATGGCAGGACTGGCTAGGTTTTGGAGGTGGGATTGCAAGTCAAGAAGCATCAAGAGGTCCAGAGGTCCCTACAGCCTGGGCCTGAGTAATTTCCAGGTATTTTTCCAACACTGCTACATGCTTTATAGGAGACAAGAGAAACATAAGACATGGCTCCCATGTACTGAAACCTTGTAAAATAATCCATGAATTTTAAATTAAAATAGTCTTTGGTTTGGACAAAATAAAATTCAAATCCTATATTAAATACTGAAGATGTCAAACAACACGTCATATAATAAATTTCATTATTTACATGTATATGTAGATTTGTACACCTATATTCACACACACACACAATTGTAACTGCAATTTATATCTACCTTAAGGATTACACTGAGTCCTATGTGATCTGCTGGCAACTCTAATTTGAATTACAATGTTAATAGCAGACACTAATGAAAAGGGATAAGTGAGAAAGACATTACATGGAATCCTTACATAGGAGAAAAAAAGTACATATTTTAGGTTTAAGTATGAATGTCTTGGAGAGACATCAGTTCAGAAGTAGCAGAGCTGGGCAAATGGAGCCAGCCAATCTGACTCTAGAACAGTGCTGTAGAAGCCAGGGACTGGGGGAGTGTGCGCAGAGCTTTACGAAGTAAACGTGTCTTCGGCTTCTCCTTCAGTCACGCTCAAACTGCTTTTCATTGGTTCTGCTGCAGGTTATCAGCTCCTGGCTTGTTACACCTTTCCATCCTGGTTTGAAACTCCTAGAGAAATTCCATATTCTGATTAATCTTTCTGAATGCTTAGCAAAATGTTAGACATGATTCATTCATTCGTGCATGCATGTATGCAACAAATATTTATTGGGCTCCAGTGATGGATCAGGCCCTATGCTAGAAGAAGAAGATACAATGGATAACCTCAGGTCTTCACTTGTGAAAGGACAGGCTCAAGTAGAAAAGCCAGAAATATAAGTTCACCATTACAATATGCTGGGATGACAGCTGTTTATAAGTGAAGTGCTGTGTCTCACAGCAGGTGCTCAGAAAGGTAAGGCACACTTTTGCTCTCTTTGACCAGGTACTAGAAGAGTGTATGGACATCCAAGGACTGACATCATAAAATTACCATGCACTGGGTAGTTTAAAACAACAGAAATGTATCCTATTCACACTTCGGGAGCCAGAAGTATAAAATCAACGTCTTGACAAGGCCACTTGCCCTCTGAATGCTCTAAAGGAGAATCCTTCCTTGCTTCTTCCAGCTTCTGGTGGCTCCCGGTGTTCTTTGGCTGTGGAAGCATGACACCAATCTCTGCCTCTGTCTTCACAAGGCCCTCTTCTCTGTGTGTGTCTCTCTGTCCTCTCCTTTCCTTATAAGGACATCAGTTGCTGGATGACGAGGCCCACCCTAAGTCCAGGATGATTTCTTCTTGAAATCCTAAACTAATTATATCTGCAAATAACTATTTCTAAATAAGATCACATTCCATGTTATGAAGTTCTTATTCTGAGAAAAATGAATGGTCTTCTTAGGAACACCTTTGGTAACAAGTGAGAAAAATTGAACACAAGCTAACCAAGGCCAAGAGGAAATGTGGAACTCACATAAGCAAAAACGGCTGTTGCATAAAGCAGGGGCTCAATACTGCCAAATCATTTCTTCTTACTTGTTGCTTATTCTTCCTGGCTTATCTCTACGTCAGCTTCATTCTCTCTCCCCGTAGACAGCCTCTCCATAAAGCTGGAGACAAACTGGTGATATGGTTTGGCTGTGTCTCTGCCCAGATCTCACCTTGAATTATAATAATCCCCATGTGTCAAGGGTAGGGCCAGGTGGAGATAACTGAGTCATGGGAATGGTTTCCCCCATACTGTTCTTGCATAGTAAGTAAGTCTCACAAGAGCTGTTGGTTTTATAAACAGGAGGAGCTCCCCTGCACAAGTTCTCTTGCCTGCCACCATGTGAGATGTGACTTTGCACCTCATTCACCTTCCACGATGATTGTGAGGCCTCCCCAGCCATGTAGAACTATGAGTCAATTAAAATTATTTCCATTATAAATTACCCCGTCTTGAGTATGTCTTTATTAGCAGCATTAAGAACAGACTAATACAGCCACTCAGCATCAGCACTCCTGCCCTTCATCTACATGCCCAGAAGAGAAAGGGGCATGCTGCCCAGCTCCAGCACAAAAAATCTCACAGACAACCTGGCTGTGTTGGCTTTTCCCCCTAATAAACAGCTGCGCTATATCAATCTTTAAAAAGAAAAAAAAAAGGTTCTCCGTAGATGGCCAAAAAGGAATAGAAAGGGCTGTGCCTATTGTCAGTCTAAAGAGTCAAACCAAAATTTTATTACTTAGAATTCTTGATAAGTATTTGTAAGTTTTTAACTGTCATTCATCTAAAATAACAATTTTAAAAATTTTAAAGCATTGGGAAGAAAATAAAAGGAACAGTTAATTTAACTGATGGGAAACTTTGACAGTCATCCATCTTAGAGAGAAGGGTAGAAGAGAACCTCTCTTTAGTAACTAAAGGTCACCATGGGATTTTTATTTTGAACCTTTATGTAGGATGTGAATAGTATGAGAGTGAACAGACTTTTTCCTATAGAAAGTCAGATGTAAGTAGATTAGGATTTGCAGCCGAAAAGAAGCAAAACTGGAGACACTATGCAGGTATTTATATAACCACTGTTTATACAGTTATTTAAAACCATAAAGAGGAAAAAAAATCCTTAGCTCACAGATTCTACAAAAGCAAGTGCCAGGTTGCTCTACAAGGCTATGGCTTGCCAACCTCCCGGTATAGGACATCAGGCATGATGTCTAAATCTCGAAAGTCTCCCATTCAGGCATAACCTTGGTTTTCTTTAAACTCTTATCCAAGTAGCATTAAAGATGATTAAGACTCTAGTAGCAGCCTTTTTTTTTTTTTTTTTTTGGAGCTGGAGTCTCTTTCTGTCCGCCAGGCTGGAGTGCAGTGACACGATCTCAGCTCACTGTAACCTCTGCCTCCTGGGTTCAAGAAATTCTCCTGACTCAACCTCCTGAGTAGCTGAGATTTCAGGCACCTGCCACCACACCTGGCTAGGGCTAGTTTTTGTGTTTTTACTAGAGACAGGGTTCCACCATTTTGGCCAGGCTGGTCTCAAACTCCTGACCTCAGGTGATCCACCCACCTCAGCCTCCCAAAGTGCTGAGATTACAAGTATGAGCCACCACACCCAGCCTCTAGCAGCCATCTTAGTTTGATTTTTTTTCATTTTACCCACAAGGAAACTAAGGCCCACGGATGTGAAGCAACCTGCCTGAAATCCTTGGGCTCATCTAGAACTGAACCTATACAAGTAACCAGGTTCTAACCTCTGGGTTCCAGGACTTTGTATTCTGTACAAAGATGTCTCTTGTAAGTTCATCTCTCTCAAATAACCCAAACCAGTCTACTCAAGTTTAAATACACAAGCGTCCCTGCCTAGGCTAAACTTGCTCACATGGTTGGTCTCAACTCAATGATAATGAGAATAACATGGCAAACGAGCCAAACAACATGACAGCTGTGGGAAGGGAGATGTGCCATTTGTGAAGTGCACTTTTTCAAGTCTGCAAGGCATCTACTGCTACAGTTCAGGCCACCAACCTCCCTACACCTTCTTGCACGGTAGTGACAAGACCATCAACAATGATGAATAACATTTTTGAACACTTACTCTGTGCCAAGCACTTTTGTTACATTTTATAAGCATTGATTTATTGTTTTAAGATTCCAAAGAGAAAAAAATGATCTTTGACTTTCTTTTAAATACTTTCAGGAGACATATACAGCCTGAACATATTAATGCACATGGCATGACTCAATTTATTTGTCATTATTAAGGCTGGTTTTTAAAGCTTGTAATTTATGGCTCTGACATTACACTATAAATTAAAACAGGGTGGATGTCTAATATATCTCACAGGAATGACGTTCCACCCATGAAGCACAAATGCTCAAAGATGGAAAGAAGCCAGCATGACATGTAAAACCTTATGTATTATGACTTCTTGTATTCCTTGGCATGCAGCAAGTTTATTTCACAATAGACACCTCTGCCACCCTCTTCAGTAGGTGATTTGCTCTCCTCTGTTGTGGATTTTCAAGGCATTTCGTCAAATCCCACACGTGGCACCATAGATACACTGAAACCACCATGGGAACAGAAAATATTGCTAAACACATTTTGAAAATTCAACCTTGTTTGACAAGGATGAATAAAAAGTTTATTTTGCACAATAAATAGAGAAGTTCAGTTTAAAGTGTCTACATAATTTTGCTTATGTAGACACATTTTTTTTTTTTTTTTTTGAGACGGAGTTTCACTCTTGTTACCCAGGCTGGAGTGCAATGGCGCGATCTCGGCTCACCGCAACCTCCGCCTCCTGGGTTCAGGCAATTCTCCTGCCTCAGCCTCCTGAGTAGCTGGGATTACAGGCACGTGCCACCATGCCCAGCTAATTTTTTGTATTTTTAGTAGAGACGGGGTTTCACCATGTTGACCAGGATGGTCTCGATCTCTTGACCTCGTGATCCACCCGCCTCGGCCTCCCAAAGTGCTGGGATTATAGGCGTGAGCCACCATGCCCGGCCCTAACATTTTTATATTATTGAAAATCCTTCAAGAACATTACTTGATTCATTGATTATTTCTGATTGGTGGAGGAAGGAGTATCTGCCATTACTGAGGCTTGAGTTGGCGATTTTCGCCAACAGTGCTAAGGACCTGGCAGAACTCAATACATTGCAGCAAAGCAGCTGGGGTCAGACTGCCTCTCTAGATTCCTCTTCACTGGGCAGGGCATCTCTGAAAGAAAGGCAGCAGCCTCAGTCAGGGGCTTATAGATAAAATTCCCGTCTTCCTGGGAGAGAGTGCACCTGAGGAAAGGGGCAGCTGTTAGCACAGCTTCAGCAGATTTAAACATTCCTGCCTGCTCACTTTGAAGAGAGCAGTGGATCCTGACAAGGATTCTCCCAGCGCTGTGTTTGAGTTCTGCTAAGGGACAGACTGCCTCCTCAAGTGGGTCCCTGATCCCTGTGCCTCCTGATTGGAAGAGACCTCACAACAGGGGTTGACAGACACCTCATAGAGGAGAGCTCCAGCTGGCATCAGGTCAGCATCCTCTGGGACAAAGCTTCCAGAGGAAGGAACAGGCAGTGATATTGCTGTTCTGCAGCCTTCATTAGTGATAGACAGGAAAATAGGGTCTCGAGGGGACCTCCAGCAAACTGCAGCAGACCTACAGAAGAGGGGACTGACTGTTAGAAGAAAAATTAACAAACAGGAAGTAATAACATCATCAATAGCAAAAAGGAACCCCATACAAAAATCCCATCCATAGGTCATCAGCCTCAAAGATCAAAGGTAGAGAAATCCAGGAAGATGAGGGAAAAAAAAGTGCAAAAATGGCTGAAAATTCCAAAAACCAGAGTGCCTCTTCTCTTCCAAAGATTGCAACTCCTCTGCAGCAAAGACACAAAACTGGACGGAGAATGAGATTAATGAATTGACAAAAGTAGGCTTCGGAAGGTGGGTAATAATAAACTCCTCTGAGCTAGAGTATATTCTAACGCAATGCAAGGAAGCTAAGAACCTTGACAAAAAGTTACAGGAACTGCTAACTAGTATAACCAGTTTAGAGAAGAACATAAATGGCCTGATGGATTTGAAAAACAAAGCATGAGAACTTAATGAAGCATACACAAGTACCAATAGCCAAATCGATCATGCAGAAGAAAATATGTCAGACATTGAAGATTAACTTAATAAAATAAAGTATGTAGACAAGATTAGAGAAAAAAGAATGAAAAGGAATAAACAAAGTATCCAAGAAATATGGGACTATGTGAAAAGACTAAACCTACGATTGATTGGGGACACTAAAAGGAACAGGGAGAATGGAACCAAGTTGGAAAATACTCTTCAGAATATTGTCCAGAAGGTTTTCCCCAACCTAGCAAGACAAGCCAACGTTCAAATTCAGGAAATACAGAGAACACCATTAAGAAAATCCTTGAGAAGAGCAACCCAAGACACATAATCATCAGATTCTCCAAGGTTGAAATGAAGGAAGAAAATGTTAAGGGCAGCCAGAGAAAAAGGTCAGGTAATCTACAAAGGGAAGCCCATCAGATTAACAGTGGATCTCTCTGCAGAAACCCTACCAGCCAGAAGAGAGTGGGGGCCAATATTCAACATTCTTAAAGAAAAGAATTTTCAACCCAGAATTTCATATCCAGCCAAACTAAGTTTCATAAGTGAAGAAGAAATAAAATCCTTTACAGACATGCAAATGCTGACGGATTTTGTCACCACCAGGCCTACCTTATAAGAGCTCTTGAAGGAAGCACTAAATATAGAAAGGAAAAACCAGTACGAGCCCCTGCAAAAACACACCAAAATATAAAGACCAATGACACTATGAAGATACTGCCTAATCAACTAATGTACAAAACAACCAGCTAGCATCATGATGACAAGATCAAATTCACACATAATAATATTAGCCTTAAATGTAAATGAGCTAAATGCCCTAATTAAAAGACACAGACTGGCAAATTGGATAAAGAGTCGTTGGTGTTGTGCTGTATTCAGGAAACCCACCTCACATGCACACAGGCTCAAAATAAACAGATGGAGAATATTTACCAAGCAAATGGAAAACAAATAAAAGCAGTTGCAATACCAGTCTCTAGTAAAACACACTTTAAACCAACAAAGATCAAAAGAGACAAAGAAGGGTGTTACATAATGGTAAAGAGATCAACGCAACACAAAGAGATAACTATCCTAAATATAAATGCACCAATACAGGAACACCCAGATTCATAAAACAAGATAATTGAGACTTACGAAGAAACATATATGCTCTCACACAATAGTAGTGGGAGACTTTAACATCTCACTGTCAATATTAGTCAGATCAATGAGACAGAAAATTAACAAAAATATTCAGGACTTGAATTCAGCTCTGAATCAAGTGGACCTAGTAGATATCTGCAGAACTCTCTATCCCAAATCAACATAATATAGAACATACATTCTTCTCGGCACCACATAGCATTTATTCTAAAATTGACCACAAAATTGGACGTAAAACATTCCTCAGCAAATGCAAAGAATGGAAATAATAATAAACATCCTCTCAGACCACAGTGCAATCAAATTAGAACTCAGGATTAGGAAACTCACTCAAAACAGCACAACTACATGAAAACTTAACAGCCTGCTTCTCAATGACTGCTGGGTAAATAACGAAATTAAGGCAGAAATAACTGAGTTCTTTGAAACTAATGAGAACAAAGAGAAAACATACCAGAAGCTTTGGGACAGAGCTAACAGTGTTTAGAGGGAAATTTACCACACTAAATGCCCACATCATAAAGTGGGAAAGATCTAAAATAGACACCGTAACATCACAATGAAAAGAACTAGAAAAGCAAGACCAAACAAATTCCAAAGCTAGCAGAAGACAAGAAATAACTAAGATCAGAGCAGAACTGAAGGAGATAGAGACACAAAAAACCCTTCAAAAAATCAGAGAACCCAGGAGTTGGTTTTTGAAAAGATTAACAAAATAGATAAGCTACTAGCCAGACTAATAAAGAAGAAAAGAGAAAAGAATCAAATCAACACAATAAAAAATGATGAAATGAAGGGGATGTCACCACTAATCTCATGGTAATACAAACTACCGTCAGATAATAGTATAAACACCTCTATGCAAATAAACTAGAAAATCTAGAAGAAATAAATAAATTCCAGGATACAAACACTCTCCCAAGACTAAACAAGGTAGAAGTCAAATCCCTGAATAGACCAATAATAAGTTCTAAAATTGAGGCAGTAAGTAATATTCTACCACCAAAAAAAGCCCAGGACAAGAGGGATTTACAGCCAAAGTCTACCAAAGATACAAAGAAAAGCTAGTACCATTCCTCCTGAAATTATTCCAAACAATAGAAAAGGAAGACCTCCACTCTAACTCATTTTATGAGGCCAGCATCATCCTGATTCCAAAACCTGGCAGAGACACAACAAAAAAGAATCCTTCAGGCCTATATCCCTGAAGAACATCTATGCAAAAATCCTCAATAAAATACTGGCAAACTGAATCCAGCAGCACATCAAAAAGCTTATCTACCACGATCAAGTTGGCTTCATCCCTAGGATGCAAGGCTGGTTCAACATACACAAATCAATAAACATAATCCATCACATAAAAAGAACCAATGACAAAAAACACATGATTATCTCTGTAGATACAGAAAAGGCCTTCAATAAAATTCAACACCCCTTCATGCTAAAAGCTCTCAATAAACTAGGTATCAGTGGAACATATCTCAAAAAATAAGAGCTATATATGACAAACCCACAGCCAACATCATTCTGGATGGGCAAAAGCTGGAAGCATTCCCTTGAAAGCCAACACAAGACAAGGATGCCCTCTCTCAGCACTCCTATTCAACATATTATTGAATGTTCTGGCCAGATCAATCAGGCAACAGAAAGAAATAAAGGGTATTCAAATAAAAAGAAAGGAGGTCAGATTTTCTGTTTGCAGACAACATAATTGTGTATTTAGAAAACCCATTGTCTCTGCCCAAAAACTCCTTAAGCTGATAAACAACTTCAGCAGTCTCAAGATACAAAATCAATGTGCAAAAATCACAAGGATTCCTATATATCAATAATAGACAAACAGAGAGCCAAATCATGATAGAACTCCCACTCACAATTGCTACAAAGAAAATAAAATACCTAGGAATACAACATACAAGGGATGTGAAGGACCTCTTCAAGGAGAATCATGGCTCAAGAAAATAAGAGAGGACACAAACAAATGGGAAAAAAAGTCCATGTTCTTGGATAGGAAAAACCAATATCATGAAAATGGCCAGACTGCCTTAAGTGATATATAGATTAAATGCTATTCCCATCAAGCTACCATTGCCTTTCTTCACAGAACAAGAAAAAAGCTACTTTAAATTTCATTTTTTAAAAGCCTGCATAGCCAAGACAATCCTAAGCAAAAACAAAACAAAAAAAAAACAAAACAAAAAACAAAGCTGGAGGCCTCACGCTACCTGACTTCAAACTATACAACAAGGCTACAATAATCAAAACAGCATGGTACTGATACCAAAACAGATATATAGACCAATGGAACAGAACAGAGACCTCAGAAATAACACCAAACATCTACAACTATCTGTTCTTTCACAAATCTGACAGAAATAAGCAATGGGGAAAGATTCCCTATTTAATAAATGGTCCTAGAGAAACTGGCTAGCCATATGCAGAAAATTGAAACTGGATTCCTTCCTTACACTTTATTCAAAAATTAACTCAAGATGGATTAAAGACTTAAATGTAAAACTTAAAGCCACAGAAACCCTAGAAGAAAACCTAGGCAATACCATTCAGGACACAGGCATGGGCAAATACTTCGTGACTAAAACACCAAAAGCAATGGCAACAAAAACCAAACTTGACAAATGGGATCTAATTAAACTAAAGAGCTTCAGTTCAGCAAACGTAACTATCATCAGAGTGAATAAGCAGCCCTCAGAATGGTAGAAAATTTGTGCAATCTATCCATCTAACAAAGGTCTAATATCCAGAACCTACAAGTAACTTAAACAAATTTACAAGAAAAAAAACAACAAACAGCCTGGTGTGTTGGCTCACACCTGTAATTTAAGCACTTTGGGAGGCCAAAACAGGTGGGTCATGAGGTCAGGAGTTTGATACCAGCCTAGTCAACATAGTGAAATCCTGTCTCTACTAAAAATAGAAAACAAAATTAGCCAGGTGTGGTGTGGGCACCTGTAATCCTAGCTACTTGGGAGGCTGAGACAAGGAGAATTGCCTGAACCTGGGAGGTGAAGGTTGTAGTGAGCTGAGATCATGCCACTGCACTCCAGCCTGGTTGACTGTGAAACTCCATCTCAAAAACAAAAATAAATAAATAACAAATTAAAAACCCCCATCAAAAAGTAGGCAAAGAATATGAACAGACGCTTCTCAAAAGAAGATATTTATGCAGCCAACAAACATACGAAAAAAAGCTCATCATGACTGGTCATTAGAGAAATGCAAATCAAAACCACAATGAGATACCATCTCATACCAGTTAGAATTGCGACCATTAAAAAGTCTGGAAACAACAGATGCTGGCAACGATGCAGAGAAATAGGAACGCTTTTACGCAGTTGGTGGGAATGTAAATTAGTTCAGCCATGTGGAATACAGTGTGGCAATTCCTCAAGGATCTAGAACCAGAAATAACATCTGACCCAGCAATCCCATTACCAGGTATATACCCAAAGAATTATTAATCATTCTACTATTCTACTATAAAGTCACATGCACACATATGTTTATTGCAGCACTATTTACAATAGCAAAGACTTGGATACAATACAAATGCCCATCAATGATAGACTGGATAATGAAAATGTGGCACATATACATCATGGAATACTACACAGTCATAAAAATGTATGAGTTAATGTCCTTTGCAGGGACATGGATGAAGCTGGAGACCATCATCTTCAGCAAACTAACACAGGAACAGAAAACCAAACACCGCATGTTCTCACCCATAAGTAGAAGTTGAACAATGAGAATACGTGGACAGAGGGAGGGAAACATCACACACCAGGACCTGTTGGGGTTGGGGGGTAAGTGGGGTGAAAGTATAAGGACAAATACCTAATGCATACAGGGCTTAAAACCTAGCTGATAAGTTGATAGGTGCAGCAAACCACCATGGCACATGTTACCTACGTGACAAACCTGCATGTTCAACACATGTATTCCAGAACTTAAAGTAAAATAAAAAATAAATAAAAATAAAAAATGCAAGCTACTTTCTCTTCTCCTTATGTCTTTATGTTTTCTAGTCTTTGTCTCTTCCCTCAAGGGCTTCAACACACTCCTCTCAGATGATGCTAGCTCACATTAGTAGTGTGAGCAATGGAAACATGTCTCCAAAGGATCATATGTCATTAGAAAAAGTTCCCCAGACTTGGAGAAGGGGAAGAATCATCAGTCCACATCATTGATTCTCAATTCTGTCTGCAGAAAAGGATAATCTGGAGAAGTGAAAAAAATTAGTACCCAGTCCCAAACCCAGATCTATTGAATCGGAATCTTAAAGGTGATACAAGGGCATCGCTAGATTTTAAGAGCTTTGCCAGCAATTCAATCAGGTTTGAGAGCCACTGACCTAAATTCTAAATTCTACCTTATTCCCTAAGACCTCAGCTCTCTTAAACCTCCATTAATAAATACTGCTGTACAGTATCTCCTCAGAAGTTATGGGATCAGATGTGTTTCAGAATTTAGATTTTTATTTTTTATTTTTGGTGAGTCTGTGTGTGTGTTAAAATATGTAATACCCTCAGAAGAGTCTAGGGTACCAGACTATAATCAAACATTAACATTCCGCAGTGAAACAAACATCCATGCTAAATGGAATCAATTAAGACTATAAATAGCTTTATCTTAGTTGAGGTCAGTTTTTATTTCCAAATGAGTTAAGAAACATTTTTCCATTTCAGAGCTTTGGGATTTTGGAATTGCAGGTAATAAATTGTAGATGTGGACTAACAAAGTAGCTCCCTTACCCAAAATACATTTGTTTACCACAAAGGTGAAAAGGACTGACATCTGTTCCTTGACAAGCTTACAATCTAATTGGGGGGATTTGGTAACAGGTATGTAAACAGTCAATTATAATCAGAGCAATTTTTATTAAAGCATGCTTGCTTAATATAATGGTTCTCCATCCTTGCTGCATGTAAAAATCACCCAGGAGCTTGCAAAAATATTAATGCCTCAGCCATACCCCAGAGATAATTAAGTCAAATTTGGGAGCATAGGCACATTTAAGCATGAGTGGTAAATTGTAAAATAATCATGAAAAAAACACCATTAGAAGAAAGCAAGTAGATTGATGTTCTATTGCTGAATATAAGTCAATGTGGTTTTGAAACTTGAACTTTTTGGAGTTTGGACAGTTGAAAAAGAAACTCAAGATAGAGGAGAAGACTATTGAGAGATATGGAACAAAGATGAGACATAACCATAAAAAGAGATATTTGGTTTTGCTTTAAAAAAATAATGTGCTTTTCTTTTAAGCAGTGCTTTTCAGTCAGTTGGGAGACAGAAGACGGCAATGAAGAGCTTGAAGAAATTTCTTGGGTTATTCTCCTATATCACCCTCTATTTTCATACCCCTATTCCCAACACCAATTGACAACGACATTTCTATACCTTCTGCTGTAATGTGGCAATTCATCATATGCCACTATGTAACATCTCATTAATTTTTATAACTGTAATTTAGGTATTTTGCTGTAAATTAGATTGTTGCATATTTATGCCTTATTTTTCCTAACTAGATTATAAGCTAGAAAGTAGTTTTTAAAATAATTTCCTGTATTTCTCCATAGTACTTACTACTATATCTTACATAATTTAGATTTTCAATAGTATGATTTTATTTTATACCCAAGCCATGGACCTCCACTGAAGCTGACAAGACTGGAAACAAGATAAATCCAAGAAAGTAAGAAATACATGAATGGTTATTTTTCTGTATCTCAAATTATGAATGCTCACCCTTGACCTAAGCAATGGAGTGGGAAATATAACCCAAACATGAACAGAAGTAGTATAAAACACTTAGCAAAAAGAGAAAGGTAATTAATAGGTAGATGCATTTTTGAATGCTCATTCTGAATCCAGACGACCTAAATATTCAGTGGTTTCAAAGGTAATTGAATAAACAATCCCTAGGAAATGGAGAAGAAACTTTAAGTAACTAAGATGACACCTTAATTAGACAAACTGCTAGCAAAAAGAGAACAGTCACTATCAGCTCAGCACACAAAAGTGAGAAATAGAAGTACAGATTGATCGCAAGGAAATGATACTTCAAAAGGATAATATAAGCAATACTAGCCTTTATCCTCTTTTCTAAATCACATGAAAGCACTTAGCATAGTGAGAAACATATTGGGCAATATTTAGGTGTGTGCACAGAAAGAAAAATCTATATGGTTGCACCACACTAGTAGCTGTAGGTCTGTCTGGAGAAAAGCCTAGAGCTTGTCAAGGAGGACTATCTCAAGATTTAGTCAGACATGTAGACTACTAGAGAAGGATTAAAGTATATATAGAAAATTTCTGCATGTATGTACATAAATAAACACATATATGAATTTTTTCCAAGAATGTTACCTGGCAGTTGGGAATAAAAGATGGTGTAAGATGGGGAAACAGCAAAAAATGCTGGAGTCTACAGACACAACCAGGAGAAACACGAAGGAAGGCAAATTCTGGGAAATGTAATTTAGCTTAATCACATTACAAATACAATACGTTACAAAGCCACCACAAGGGCTTTAATTTATATTATTAAATAAAGGGAAAAGGTATTTTAAAAACTCAAAATGACTTTTTTTTAGAGCTTTAAAAAAATAAATCAAATCTAAACCATTAAACTATGTCATCTAAACAAAAAATCAATAATTTATTTTTAAGGCTATAATGACACCGATAACATTCATGCTAATGATTTATATAAAAAATCAAAAACAAACAAAATACATACAAGCTGGATGCTTTGAGAATGTCTTAAGAATTGAGTGAGTCTTCTCAGCTGAGGGATAGTGTAATAGTGGCATGCCCTTTACAGTGTCCAATATTCTTACACAGTCAAGGATGAGGTTCTGTACATCTTGCACAGATGCAAAAGTTCTGAAATATAACATCAAACATAACATCTTTTTCCCCTTAATTCACCATAGAGAATTCTCAACATTCAGCAAACTGCTCATCACATTTTTGCAGGATTCTTTTTCTACTAATTCTATTCTTTTAAGTCATAAACATTTTCGAGTAAATAAAAGTGAAAAAATAGCAATTGACCAAAAAGGAGAGACCCAATATTTCCCCCAGCTATTTTCTATAAAAACATCAGCTTTTTGTGGAACTTGAAATAAAACATTGGCATGTGTAAAAACCTTACTTAATGTGACCTTGATAATATGATGTTGCTGTTGTTTTTATGCAACTCAAATAAATGTTCAGACTGCATTATGATGGGGCAGCAGGAAACATAGCTCCAATAATGAAATGTTATTGCAGCCCTAGCAATCATAAGTCTCTTGTACATTGTATAGCACTGACATACCAACCCCAAGAACTTTATAAATGAGGTTTTCTAAGCCATGGATCAACACATGCTGGCTTTTGCCGAGTTGTAAAATGTCAATCTAATTTTTTACATTTAAGCCCATCCACCCTATGACTGACAGCCAGTGAAATCAGGCCATGGGCCCTCCATTCATGGAGCTTTAGCCTTGTAACAGGCAGTGAAGTGCTAAGCATTTTATATACATTATTTAGCTTCACCTTCATAGCAGACCAGTGAGGTAATTATTATCTCTGTTTTGCTAATGAAAAGAAAAGTTGAGTAACTTTTCCAAGATATGTCTGATTCCAAGCACAAGTGTAACTATTATATCATCCTAGATTCATCTGGCTCTGTTTATGATAACAGCCCAGAATCTTCCCTGCCTTAATAATAGCAGCCAATATTTATGGAGCACCAACCCGTAACAGATGCTGGGCTAAATTATTTATGCCATTTTAATCATTTAATCTTCACAGTCTCCCTATGAGATGAAGACTACTATTATCAGCAAAAGGAAAAGTGAGTCTCAACAAGGTTCCTATAGTGAGAAATAAAAGAAGGATTTGAATCTTATAGTGAGAAGAGGAGGAAGGGTTTGAATTATGAGATTGGTTCAAATCTCAATACTGCCAACTGCTACATCTTTATTTCAATTAAAATAAAGGACCCCCCAGCTCATGCATTGACCTACTAGCTTCAATCTACTTTGGTTCTACACTTGCTCTCATTATGTCAAATTGCTACTTTCAGCTCACTCCAATTTTTGAGACTACTCTGACCTTTGATGTTATCAGATTTGGTTCTTTTGCTTGACTCTTGGTGCACTCTAAGCATTTTGGCTGACACTCAACCTCCAAACTGAAAAGCCCTCCTGATGGCCATGTGCAAGATATTCCACTTTAGCAACCAGTGACTCCAACTCCGGATCTGGTTCTTGCCCCCTCATGAGAAGGATTAGGACTTGAGCCAGGCCAAACCTTCCTCAGTGCCCTTAGCATCCCAGACCCCCATCAGGAAATGTCAAAGACAATATATGTCAAGTCAAAGCATCAATAATTTTATATTTGTGTTATTTTTTAAATGACAATACCATTTTATGTCAGATGAATATATACTGCTTAGTATTAGACATACTGTTGCCATGTCAGAGCATCTGTCAGATCTAGATCTAGCCTTATGCCTATCCCGTATTTTGTTTCCAATACAACATTCCATGAAAACCTGATTTTGCACAGTTATATTATAGCAAAGATAACATAAAGGTTTCCCAATATTTAGGTGGTACTACATCTTGCCATTGATAAGGCCTATTTCATATTGAAAAGCACACACCTTTTAAGAAAGCACAGGCTACAATTGTTTACTTTCTAAAGATTTGATTTGTTTATTTAAATCAACTTGAATGCTCTTTATTTAAAGCTTCTGAAAGAGTTTACATCTCATAAGGAATGCATTTGTATAGGATGAGTTTTTAACTCATTACATTGTGATAATATCACAAATTTGTTACAAGTTTACCACTCTAGCCAATGCACACAAGCAATCTTAATGGGGCTGCCTACACTAACCTAAAGAGGTATTTGTAAGTCTTCACTCTGCATCAGTGCACAAATCAAACCTTGGGGGTTTCTACATGTAGCATTCTAAAACTTTTGGCTCACTTTTTTTTTAAGCAGATTATCTCAATATAACAAGAACAGCCAATAAAATGTATGTAATTTGATTTTACATACACAGTGTAAATACATTTTAGGAGAAACATTTTCAGAACTTCTCTCTTCCTAGAAGAGCAATTCATTACACTTTAAGGAGCATTAAAATTCTTTTTTTTTAAATAGAAACAGAGTCTCTGTCTCCCAGGCTAGAGTGCTGTGGCACAATCATAGCTCACTGTAACCTTGAACTCCTGGGCTCAAGCAATCCTCCCACCTCAGCCTCCCAGGTAGCTGGGACTCCAGGCGTGTGCCACCATGTCTGAAAGAGCACTAGAATTCTTAAGCATTATGAACAATCTGGAAAATTCTAGGTTAAAGTATTAGTCCTTGACAGTAATATAAGTAATTGAAACTTCTGGGAGAACGCCTTAACTCAATTGCTTGAAAGATTCCTGCCCAGAATCCTAGCAACCAAAATGGATCAGGAACCTCCTAGTCAGCTTTAGGTGTTAACCCCACCAAAACAGTTTCCATTCTTGGGGCTTGGTTATCAAAAGTCTGAAGTGTAGTCATGCATGTAGTTATGGCCAACTAGTAGAATGGAAGGATTTGGAGCGTGAGTCAAATAATCTTGGATTCAAATCTCTGTGTTCTTTTAAAATTTGTTCCCTCTTTGTTCCTCACCATCTATAGCATATATATAATAATAACACACATGCACATTTTAAATAAATAACGCATCTATTACACATCAAGCTCTGTCATAGATTATAATAATATAGCTGTGAAAAAGACCAGGTCCTTCTGGGAGTTTACAGCCTAGCAAAGAGAAGACAGAAAATTAAAAAGGAAACTACAAAGGTAATCCCAGTTTGTGCCTAGTACTCTGAAGATAATAAAGCCAGTTAATGCATTAAAGCTGTGCTATCTGATATAGTAACCATGAGCTATATGTGGCTATTTAAGTGGCAATTGATTACAATTAAATAAAACTAAACATTCAGTCTCTCAGTTGCAGTAGTCACATTTTAAGTCCTCAATGGCCATATGTACCTAGATATAAAATTTTTCTATCATCACAGAAAGTTCTATTGGATAGCACTGTTAGCTAGTTAAGGAGAGGTTGGGGCAAGGGAATGTTTTAAATGATATTTATGTATATAAATAGCTGTTCAATGCAGAAAACAACCTGTAGTGGGATCCAATATACTGGAACTATTATTATGTTAACATATCTTATGAGTCTATGTACTTTCGCCCACTTTGTTCCTCAGTTTATAAAGCCTGAGAATAAATCCATTTCATGTAGCTTGTTTGTTATTTCCAATTTATGGACTACTAATATCTAAAGTTTCTACATTAACAATTTAGGCTCAAAACACTTATGGAAAGTTTTTTTTTTTTTCTGCATAGGTTTCTTGATCCAAAATAAAAGAGAATTATTTTCTTAAAATTTTGATGAATGGTAAATCTCAGAAAGCAGCCAAGTGCATTAGCCAGAAAGGATAGTGGGAGCAATTTCTTAAAGGTTGAAAGTGTATTTGAAGTCAAAATAGGTAAGGCTTGACAAGGGTCTAAATTCAAAAAGTAAATTCTCCTGTCCCTGATTTTCTGTAACCCTGACATTGATATACTTCACTAGTACATCTTAAAGATCTTTATGACAACCGCAGAACTGGTCATATAGTCCCCCAAAGCTGTGTGTAAAGCAGCATTTGTGCATTGAATCATATCTCCCAGTGCATGTTATTTTGAGAGTATGTTTTACTTAAATAAAATAAAGTAGCACCAATACAGAAAAACAGCCTTTGAGGACTTACTGAATTCCTGAAACATGCCCAATGAGACATGCCAAAGAGAAAGAACTCCTCTATAAAGTTTTTAATACTCACTTTAATATAGTGTGCTATGTAAATTTATTTTTTAAATATGCTAATAGTCTGATTAATGTTTGAGCTCATTTATATTTACACATTTATTTAAGAAGCACACACAGGTTATGTATACCAGTCAGATTTCATTTCTATTTCTTTGAAAATGACTAAGCAGAAACATTAACAATGTTTGACCTAAGAATTTAGCAGAATTAATTCAGTGAAAGATCTCCATGGAGATATATTTCCAGCTAAAGCTGGAGGATTAGTTGAATCTCTGTTTGTCAATCTAATAGTAATGTTGTTAATGCCTGTAAGCATGAAAATCATAATCTACTCTATAACAGACATGACAGTTTTGTTGACCAAATGGCTAAATGAAAACAAAAACAAAAACAAAAACAAAAACAGGTTAACCATCTAATTAGGAGAACTAAAAAGTGTTGACTGAGCCAGCAGGGAGCTCCGAAAATGATTTCCTCTTCTTGGAGCTACCACCTGGTACCCTTAGGGTAGACAGAAGTGACATGTTAACCATGTATATGGAAATCGTGTCCAAATGTATTAAGTTAACAAATGTGAAACAGAAAGCTCTGTAGGAGGAACACCTTCTAGCTAGGTTTGGCTAGCCACACAGCTGCTCTTGGGACCCAAGGGCAGCTGCTCCTAGCTCCATTTAAAGAAACCTTTGAGATAGCCTTCAGTCTTCTCTTTGTGGGCTAATTACCCAGTGAAGCAAGCAAAGCAGTCTTTGTGCACCTTTTCATTGTAGAAAGAAAAATCTCAAAGCTATGTCTTGAAAATACTTTAAGAAATGGACTGTGTCCAATTATAAAATAGAGCTCTGGTTACTGTGCATCCTGCGCAGTGATTTGAATTGCATCCTCTTTCGCATCCCCACCAACAACTCTTGGAAGCAAAATATAAGGCTTAGAACAAATTAATGACTCTAGGGTCATGCAACAAATAACATGCTTTTTGTCTCAGCCACAACACTCATTAGCAAACCTGAAGTGGCAGCTGCAAGATCCAGCTTCCTGGATTATTCCTGATCCTAAGAACACTGAAGCAATTGTTCATGATCTTTTTCACCAATATTCTATAGGAATATTTTTTAAATAAAATTCTAGGATAGATATCTTAAAAGATGTGTTACTTTGAAATAAAGTTGGTACTAATATTCTACTATGCAGGTAACCACATATGTAAAATATTTATGGTGGTGTTTCTTTCTGGTTCCAAAAGTATTATATTTTCATGCCTTTGAAAGAAGGAAATACACAGAAAGCCGAAATGGAGATTGCGAAGTTTTACTTGCTTTTTAACTGTTTTTGTTCACTTCATAATATATTATAAACATTTTCCCATGTCATTAAATGTTCTTCTAAAGCGTAAGTGAATAGTGGTACAGAACACTCCAATTTTAACAAATCCTATTTTTGAACATTTGTGGTAGTTCCAAATTTGCTGTTATAAATACCACTTTGAGAAACATGCTTATGCATAAATCTGTCTGCATATGCTTCTTTGAGATTATAAAAGTGGAAGCACTGGGTCAAAGTATTTTAAATATTTTTAAAGATTTTGATAAGGGTGGTTAAGTTCGGACAGCCACTCTGATTTATGAATATGAGAAAAAGAAAAATAAATAATCATGCTGTAGAGTATTTACTGGAAAGAGCTGAACACAAAACGGCCAAGCGTTGTTCACTTTTATAGAGTTCTTCATTGCAAGGACAGTGATTGATCCTTCTTGACCAGCAGATGGCAGTCTAGAACACAGCAAACTGAACAGGACCTAGAGGGGAAGAAGAGTAATCCACTCTTACTTAGCCTTATATACTTAGTCATTGGTTTTCCCTTAGGCAACTAGGAAGATTGGGCCTATCATATAAACAAAAAAATAAATGTTATCAATCAGATCAAGCACAAAGACAATGGAGGAACAGATGCCATTTATTGGACTTGGGGTTTAGAGCCACGAATCTGTTCTGCTTTATGTTTTCCTAAAATTCTCTTTACACATTGGTCTTACTGCAGATCTTTTTCTGAAGTAGGTTTTGGGTTCTCTGGAAGAAGCCAAACACTTTATGTGAGCCCCTGTACTGGCTCACTAGCTCATAATAAGGCAAAGTCTGACGTAAAATGAAATACTTTCATTAATGTCTGGGTTTTCCTGTTTAGCAGCTAAATAGGAAGTCACCAAGCAAAGAAGATTGGTTGCTTTGAGATAGCCCTCCACATTGACCTTAGACAGTCATTATTATTTATTCTCACTTTAGTGGAAAGAATACTCCCTTGCCTCCTTTCCCTGTCTCCAAGGAAAGGATACTCCAGACTCTAATGCATTTGGAGTTTCCAAAGATGTGGTAGAGCCATTCTCAAAATGCTTGATATATGCAGAAAGCTTCACAATAACTAGCACAGTGGTGCCACAGCTGCACCAGCCAAATGCAGTTGGAGTCTCTATTCGGTTTACTAGTGCAACTACCAGAGCAAAGGATAGATAAAAAGGAAGTAACCACACAAGAGTGCTTATACTTCTGTCACCACCATGAAATTGAACTGAGACTTCAGTCTAGAGTATGCAATGGTCAATTAAAAGGACTGTTAAAAATATTAGTGCTCTTATCATAAAAACATCTATATGTATATAAAAATATAAACAAAGAATGAGTAGTTTACTGTTCGAAGGTAAGGATACTAAGATCTGTTGAGTAATAACCCCTTCTTAAAACACCTTATAAGGAAGTATTAAAAAACAAAACAGAGATCAGGAAAAAGTCCTGAATCTACAATCAAAAATGAAATTGTTCAATATATGAGGTTCATTAAGCCATTTTACATGACTTCAAGTTTCCGTTTAAACAATTGGGCAATGCAGCTGGCAGAATGGAAAAAGTGAATGTTCTTTTGGCCTACACTTGTAGAAATACCGTTGAGTGTATTTACAGGAAACTCCTCACAATCAGAACACATTTGGAATATTTTGCTCAATTCAGAGTAGCAGTGACAAGGACTCCATCTAGAAGAGGAGAGACTAGATCACAGAGTATCCAAATCATGTCCTTTCAACAAGGAATGAGGGTTTCCCCGAAGAAAAGACCTAGGTAGCAACATGAAAGCTCTCTTTGAACACTGAATAATTAAAATGGAATTTGTCCCTCCCTCTGTAGTTCACAGAACTAGAATTAATGAGTGAAAGTCATAACTTATCAGGATTTGCATATACCCCCAGGGAGCACCTGTTTCCAATTCCCACAAAGGCATACTGCGGGCTAGTCAAGGCCATGTTCAAAAATTATCGTGAGATCCAGTCAACAATGGAAGGGTTGCCTGGAATGCAATGAGCTCATGAAAGTTTTTGAGCAGCCTGAATAATCATTTTGGCAAGCATATTCTAAAAGGGGCTCTTAAACTTTGGGGTTTAAGACTTTCATGGAGAAAGATGATCCACAAAAGTTCTTCCACCTCTAAGATTCTGTAATTCCCTAAAAACCAGAAATAAATCAGGAATTGCAAAAATAAGCTAACACATTCAAAGGATGGTTTTTAAAAAACTTTTATTTTAGAATCAGGGGATATATGTACAGGCTTGTCACCTCGGTATACTGCATGATGCTGAGGTTTCGATTACAAATGATCTCACCACCCAGATACTGAGCATAGTATCCAACAGTTAGATTTTAATCCTTGTCCCCCTTCTTACCTTCCTCCTCTAGTAGTCCTTAGTTTCTATTGTTGCCATCTTTATGTCTATGAGTACCCAATGGAATAGTTCCCACCTAAAAGTGAGAACATGTGATATTTGATATTCTGTTCCTGCATTAATTCTCTTAGGATAATGGCCTCCAGCTGCATCTATGCTGCTGCAAAGAACATGGTTTCATTTTTTTCATGGCTGCATAGCATTTTATGGTTTATATATACCATATTTTCTTTATCCAATCCACTATTGACCCGCACCTACGTTGATTCTATGTCTTTGCTATTGTGAATAGTGCTGCAATGAACATGAAAGTAAATGTACCTTTTTGGTAGGAAAATTTGTTTTCTTTTGGATACATATCCAGTGATGAGATTACTGGGTCAAATGGTCGTTCTGTTTTAAGTGTCTCTGGGAAATTTCCAAACTACTTTCCACAGCAGCTGAACTAATTTAGATTCCCATCAACAGTGTATACGCAATTCCTTTTCTCCACAGCCCACCAGTGTCTATTGCTTTTTGACTTTGTTATAATAGTCAGTCTGACTGATGAGAGATGATATCTCATTGTGGTTTTATTTGCATTTCTCTGATGATTAGTAATGTGAAACATTTCTTCATATGTTTCTTGGCTACTTGTATGTCTCCAGGGAAGATTTTTTTAAATAAAGTTTTAAAATGTCACTTGAGAGTCAGTAAGAAGAACATTATTATTACATTGGCTTAGGTTAAGATACCAGATTCTTTAATTCCTAATGTAAGACCAAATCTTAAGACAATAGAGTTTCAGGAGTAAAGATGAGGATAGAAACCTGTGCAGCTTGAAGAAAAGAGTATTGATTGACTTTCTCAGAGGCAGGAATGGCCATGCTGAAGTCAAGTAGAATCAGGTTTTGGGGGTTGTTTGTTTTGTTTTGTATTGAGTCACAGTTTTGCTCTTGTCACCCAGGCTGGAGTGCAATGGCATGATCTCAGCTCACTTCAACCTCCACCTCTCAGGTTCATGTGATTCTCCTGCCTCCTGAAGAGCTGGGACTACAGATCTGCATCACCACACCTGGCTAATTTTTGTATTTTTAGCAGAAACAGAGTTTTACCATGTTGGCCAGCCTGGTCTCGCGCTCCTGACCTCAGGTGATCCACCCGCCTTGGCCTCCCAAAGTGCTGGGATTACAGGCGTGAGCCACCGTGCCTGGCCAGAATCAGGTTTTAAGAGCCAAGAATGAAGAAGGATATCAAGTCACCTCAACAACATGACTTAGGAACACTAGGAAATGCCATACACATTTTAAAAACTTCTTTACATAACTGTTGATAACTGAATGTCAATAATTGGAGCTTTTAAAAAGAGCTTCACTCTTTCCATTTTGAAACTTCCTTTGTCCACTTGCTTTTCATGATTGTCCGCTTTCCTGGAGCTCTTACAATTGTGCTGTGTCTCTTTCCTAGTCTCCTATTTTGCTGGTCATTCCCTAAATGCTGTTGTCCCACTAAGTTCCATCTCCTGCATGTGGTTCTTTCTTCTCACAAGCAACCCCTGGGTGAAAAACAAACAAACAAAAAACCAACAAAGAAAAACTGCTCTTAGGTGTTACTAGCATTTGAATGGTGGCAATTTCCCAACTCGAAATCTCCAGGCCAGACTGATGTCCAGCACTTGCTGGACAGCTCCACCATGGTGTCCCATGGGCCCTGCAAAAGTCAACATGTCCCTAAACAAAGGCAGAATATCTTTCCTTGTACTTCACTATCGCACCTGCTCGTCTTTCTGTAGAGACCATTTCCATTAAGGACATCAGAATGCAACTAACCACTCAAGCCAAAAATCTAAACACCCTAATTTTCCTTCATCTTTCTCATATCCAATATCCAAGGACCAAGTTTCACGAATTCTAGTTTCTCTAAATTTTTCCGTTTCATTTCATCTGAATTTCCTCCGCTGTGTCCTCACATGGTCTTTGTTCTGTGTGCTCACATCCTTAGTGTCTGTTTTTGTGTGCAAATTTCCTATTCTTATAAGGACACTTGTCAGAGTGAATTTGGGTCCACCCTAACAGCCTTATTTAAACTTAGCCACCTCTTTAAATATGTTTTCTCCAAATATAGTCACATTCCAAGGTACTGGGAGTTAGGGCTACTACAAATGAATTTTGGGACAACACACTTCAGCTCTTAACAACAAACTGCACACTTTCTATCTCTCCAGTGGGTAAAAGCTTTGCCAAAGAGGGCAGAGAGTAAGGATACAAAGGGCTTGGTCTGGGGAAGAGGGTGTGGTGGGGAACAGTAGGAGAGGAACATCAACACAAAAAGGAATGAAAATTACCAGGCCTTAGTAAATACTGCATATCCCACAACCTTGCTAAAAAGAATATTCAAGAATACTTTCTGCTTTCAATTGTCAAAAAGAATATGAAGAGAGAATATCACAATCTCATGAGCAAATGAAACTGCAGAACATGAAATAGGCAGGAAAGCAGCGAATGTTAACAGGGTGGCCCTAAGCCTGAGACACGAACAAAACACCATTAAAAATACAAAAATATATACACTCTTAGCCAGTATCAACATAACCCCAAGTTGCTTTGATAAAGTATGTCCGTTCAAATGAGGTAAGAGACACAAGAAACAATTTTTGCATACATTCAAAAAGAGAATCTAAATGTAATTTAGCATTTCAAGGGTATTCTCAATGCTTTTAAACTATTGTTATTCCAGACAGAAAACTAGCCAAATATGCCAAGCCACTCAGATGTTAACAAAAAATGAGATCTTTTTATTTATTAATCTTGAGTTACAAACACTACTCAGCTAATGGATAAATGCATGTCATTATTCCCAGTAATAGCAAATGCGCATTGTTGCCTGAAAGTGACTTATCAGTGCTCTTATTTTCATCAATGTTTGCTAATATCTAAGCATTGACCATAGTGATAATACCAGCCAATATTTGAATATATTTTAACAGCTTACGGAGTATTGAACCTCCAGAGTGAGGCTCACCACAGATGGGTAGGACAGGTAGATCCTCTGGATAAATGCACAGGTTAGGACATGATAAGAGTTTTTAAATACTCAAATAATATTAAGATTCAGACAGATCAAATTACTTTCCCAAAGTCACACAGCTGATAAATGGTGGAGTCAGCACTTGAGCCTCGTCTTTCAAATTTGAATTCAGTGCTTTTGCACTCCATTAAACAGGAATTCACATAGATGCCCCTACAACTGTATACTAAGCTTTAAGATGCTGTGGACTCACAGATGTATGAGGTTCAGTCCCTACTCTAAATCCTTCAATCAAATTAGAGTCTAAAGGAAGAGACAGACATATAAATAAGAAACTATAATAAAGTGTGAAGAAGCTTTGACATAAGCATATGGAAGGAACACAAAAGAGGATAGACATTTTTCTCCAAAGAATGGTGAAGGGGTGAGGAATGTCTCTATAAAAGAAGCACTTCAGATAATCACCAAATGGTGGCAGAGGATATTTCTTCCCAAGGGGGCTATATTACCAAAGGCAAAGGTAAGTGAAAAAGACTGTATATATGGGAAACACTGCAAATATTTTAATATAGCAAAAGCTTGGGTTATTGGAGATGGGAAAGACAACAAGAGATAAGGCTTAAGAGACAGGGGCTTGACTATGTGGAGCCTTTTTTGCAAACCAAAAGTTGGAAGCTGTGTCCTGTTAATAGGAATTTTTTGAAGCATGGATATATATATATGAATTGATGGGCCTTGTGACATTAGTAATGTGAAAGATTGGAAGATGGATTGTATGGGTGTCAGAAAGGAGGCAGGGACATCAGTTTGGCCTATTTCTCTAGACCAGATGTATGAGGTTCAGTCCCTACTCTAAATCCCTCAATCAAATTAGAGTCTAAAGGAAGAGACAGACATATAAATAAGAAACTATAATAAAGTGTGAAGAAGCTTTGACATAAGCATATGGAAGGAACACAAAAGAGGATAGACATTTTTCTCCAAAGAATGGTGAAGGGGTGAGGAATGTCTCTAGACCAGGCAAAAAAAAAAAAAACATATGAACCACAGGCGCAAAGAAAATGCAGAAAATTCAGCTATAAGAATTCTTCAAAACATAGCGATCATTCAGTGTGGTAATAAAATAAACAGCATCTGAGATGATGTAGAATTCATTTTTACTAGTGTAGGGGAGAAGGAAAAAAAGAAAGAAAGAAAAGAAAGGAAGGAAAGAAGGAAGGTAGGAAGGAGAAGAAAGGAAAGAAAAGGAAAAGAAAAAGAAAGAAAGAAAGAGAAAGAAAGGAGGGAGGGAGAAAGGAAGGAAAGAAAGAAGGAAGGGAGGGAGGAAAAGAAAAAAAAGAAGGAGAAGGGGAGGGAGGGAGGGAAGGCAGAGACATAAAGGAAAGCAGATAATAAATTTTGTTTTGAGTAAGTTGAGTTCAAGGTCCCTGTGGAATACCAGGAACCAGCATCCAGTGGGTAGTTTTGACATAGTAATCAGAACTCAGGGAAAAGAGCTGTGTAGAGATGTGAGTCATGGTGAAAACAGGGAAGTAAATGTCAAGAGAGAGAATGGAGAACAAACAGAGAAGGAAGCTAAGAACAACCCTCCAAGGAGAACACAACATTCAAGTTACATGTAAAAGAACAGAAGCCAGTAAAGGAGAGAAAAAAGGAAAAATCAGACAGAAGAAGAGCCAGGAGAGATACCTCTCAGGAGCCACAGTATTAGATATTTCCAGTGCCCCAATGAAGTCAAATAAGGTGGCAAGTGGGAAATAAAGAAGTTGGCTGAACTTGATGCTTTGGAAGTCACTGGAAATTACCACCACAGCAATTTATTATTTATTTATTTATTTATTTATTTATCTATCTTTATTTTTGCCCTAAAGCAATGAAATGCAGATCGACATCATGATTTTGTACATCTAGTCTCTAGAACTCTGGACAATAAACTTCTGTTTATTATATCACTCAGTCTGTGGTACTTTGTTACCGCAGCTCTAGCAAAACATCTCAGAGCATCTAAAACCCCTAAAGTAGATTGCTACCTTTAAATGTTCTATTACATGAGAAAAATAAGCAACTATTTATTTAAACTAAACTACTGGTTGAATTTCCTTTCTTATAGTGGAATGCAATCTCAGCTAGATCTAAATAGGCATAAGAGATCTAAATAGGGAGAAAACTTGAGTTATTAAGGGGATGAAAATTGGGATGAAATGGTTGGGTCAAGAATTTCAATGAGGTCAAAGGCAAGTATAGATTACGTTTAAAGGTTAGAGTAAAATGGAATTTAGAATTCCAGAGGTGGAACAGTTGTATGTAACAATAAGATAATAGGTGTGCCCATAGATACAGATTGCTGTCATCAGATGATAATTACTGAAGTTAAGGATATCAGGAAACTCTAAAGCCATGTTGGTAGATTATTAAAGCCATGGGCCCTGACATCACACAAGATGATGATAATGTGAAGAGATTATATGGAAGGACTGAGACTATAAGGAAAATCCAGGAGTGAGCTAACTTGAATGATACCGAAGAAGGGGAGATAATCTGAAGGTAGAAGCATTATGAGAGAGAAGAATTTTGCTTGAAGGATGAAAATAATAGTTTAGAAGGAATCATAATGTCTGATGATTGATAGTGTTCCAATGCCACTGCCAGACGCCATGGTAGATGAAATATGGGAAATAAAGGTCATTCATCTCAAGAAAGCTACCAGTAAAAGAGTGGCCTTGAACTTGGATAATACATACACCTTATCACCTGAATTATTCAAATAATTGATGCCAAAGAAAATTCAAGAGCATAAATTATATAAGTGAGTTTCAAATTTGAAAGGGATTTTGTGGGTATTCAGTTCAATCTCATACCACTGCAATGGTACTTGTCCTCAAGTTTTCATCTGAAGTTGTAGATATATCCCTGGCCCCAGAGTTTCTCTTGATTACATAACTGTATGTTAGAGAATAGAATGAGAGAAAGAATTGTTGATGACACATTGTTCCAAGTATGTTAGTTCAGCAGATTATTTTTAAATACACCCAATTTACACTCCCATTTTTTTCCTTCAGACTCCAGTACAAAGGGACCTCTTTCTAAAGAAAGAGCTCTTGTAACTATAAATATCAACTGATAAATTGCATACTGAATGCTTCAACAAATAGGTCAGAATACCAGAACTAGTACTCCACAATTTTCGAAAGATAGTAATAAATGTCTGTTTACTACACATCATTTTACTCCTTAAACTTTAGAAGTATTATCATCGGCCTTCAGGAGATAAAGAAAAAAATTGCACCTTTAAAATGAGGCATGATTCCTTGATGTGCTGGATGTGCTCCCTGACCTTTCAGAAATCTAACCAGACCTGGAGCTATAAAGGGAATAACATCTCTTTGCATTGGGGAAAACTATTGACTTAGAACTAAGTGACTGAACAAAGTGCATTACTATCATTCCCCCTTCCCCCTTCTCTCTCTTCCATTAGAAACAAGGAGAAAAAAACCTTAAAAGCAAAATGATCTGAAAAGTGCTCACT
Source organism: Sapajus apella (assembly GCF_009761245.1). Taxonomy (NCBI): domain Eukaryota; kingdom Metazoa; phylum Chordata; class Mammalia; order Primates; family Cebidae; genus Sapajus; species Sapajus apella. The sequence goes on from NW_022437061.1 coordinate 2,556,769, forward strand.
GCTGGGAGGAGAAGCTGCCCTGGATTTGGCAATTTGTCACCATGACATTTACTGCCTGATGAACAGCGGCTCGCTAAATTTTGCAGAGAGCTAGACTGAGTGAGACAGGCCTCTGGCTATTAGATGGAGAGCTCATAAACACTGATAATCATAGAGATTGGATTTTTTTAATAATAAAAATAAGAACCTGATTAAGTACATGCAAATTATGTGGTGGAGAGGCATACCTGAGGCTATAAATACTTTTTTAAAATTATTCAGTGAGATAGGTTCACAGTAAAAAAATTTCCAGAAACAACAAAATTTGAGTAGCCCTCTTGACTCTCCTTGAAACACAGAGGGTTAATGTGATAAGGCAAATACATCTGTTAATACACATTAATCATTTTCTGCAAAAGGTACATTTTATTTTTCTGGAGTTAAAAACATTAAATTACCCTAGAGGTGATATTTTTTTAGAAATACATGGTTCTTAAATGAAGTAAAGTAGCTGAGACATACAAAGCCATGCAACTTTACTTTTTTAAACCTGGACCTACCAGCCCCAACTTTTACTGTAAATGGAAATGCTTAATTGTACGATTTCAAGATAATTTAGTTATTGTGGTTACTTCTCTGGCTCTTCTGGTTAATTTCTCATCAGTTCAGGGTTTTGTTTCTACCTTACTTTCAGGCACCATCTGGATTTGGGGGAAGCTACATAACATCCCAGCCCCAGTTGGTGGGTAAAGAGGGTGCATAGGGTCTGGGTGCCCTCCTCTGTCCTGCTTAAAAAAAAATATATATCCTAACACTTGTTAAAATAGTAAGGAAGACTTTATTCAAGACTATTGCAATAGAGGTTTGCAATAAAGGAGAAAGATTGGATTCAACTCTGAATATAACAAAGACAAGTGTATACTGATAGCCAAGGGGCAGAGTGAAGGAGTCATTAGATGGAAAATTACTAAGAGGAGACATCAAGGGTAGGGGGATTCTTGCTAAGCTAACAACAGGATTCTTACTGAAGTCGGTCCAAGGACTTATACAAAATGGTGGGGGATAAAGAGTTTGATCAGCTATCAAGTGTGGGGAGATGACTTAGCAGGATTCCTTACTTACACTGAGCTAGGCAGACCAAAAACAGGATGGTGCTACAGTCAAGGCCTAGTCAAAAAGAGAAGTCAGTGAAGCTTGACTACATTTGGTCAAGGAGGGAGTCTTTCTCTGTTTTTGCCAGTCTTCACTGAGTCACAGTTCACCCAGACTGGCCTTAGGCCTCAGTCATTTTCCTCTTAGCACATGCCACTGAGGCCCTCAGCCCACCTTGTCCTCCCCTTCTCAGTCCACTCATTCTCATTCTCTGTCTTTCTAACTCCATTGTTGAGGTCTTTCCTGACCAGCCACTTGTGGACTTCCCTTAGGGACTCAGGAACTCTAGTCTGCATTTCCATATAGTATTGGGATGCCTTGAACATAACCCACCTAGGCAACTCTCACAGCTTCTGTGACTCTACCATGGGAAAGTCTTTGGGTTTATTTTCAAGACTAGCATTCTTTCTAATTTTGGAAAGCTAAAAGTTGTCCATTTTATTCAAAAATCCCCATAATTTACCAGGAGCTTCCACTCATCTAGACTAACAATAAAAAAAACAATCAATCCCAGTCTGCCAAGCTTTACCTCAGATTTGAAGAAACTACTGGGAAAACCCATACTGTAATTGAAGTAGAAAAAAAAAATGAAAGAGGGAAAAAACAGTGAATATTCTCTTCTGTAATTTTTTTTTCAATTGACAACATTGCCATCTAGAACCGGTAGACATTGCACATATATAGAATTGTCCTGAATTAAACTTTACTGCCTCTTTTTAACACATGGGGTATATAATGTTACTTGATTCTGAAACCAGAAAGTGGTTTTCTGAATATGATACTCTCTATATATAATTTCAGTATATCCTCATCTGGTAAAGACAGACAGAACTCTCAAGTGGAAAGAACACTTGTCAAGATATCAGGAGATGAGGGCTTTGTCTCAGTTCTGTCACTAACCAGGGTATGATCTTGACCAAATAATTTTACCTCTCTCAACCTTAGTTGCTCCATCTGCCAAATGATAGAGATCTGAATGTGTAGCTTCTTTTCTGTTATGAACTTGACTACTTCATCGCCAGAAGCTGAGCTCCCAGCTTGAATATACAACATGTCTGGATGTGTTTGGCTAACTACCGTGGCAGCCAGCCTGCTGGCCATTGCAGAATGATCCAGATACTTCCTGAGAAAACTCATGCTTAAGGAGGAGGAAAACAGACTCCAGGAGCCTGACAGCAGCAAAGCCTTAGTTGACAGAAAGATAGTTATTTTGAATGTATCACAGTGTTTATTCTTTTTATTTGCCTCCTAACTCCTCCATGTGTAAATTCAAGAAAGATCAAATTAATTAGTAAAAACTGAAAAACTGGGTTCGCTAAACAATTTTTAAAAATATAGGGTCAAAGCTGTTTTGTACACTAATGAAATAAGTTATAGATGACACAAACAGAAAACCATTCCAGGCTTATGAGTCAGAACTAATATTGTAAAAATGACCACTGTGCCTAAAGCAATCTAAAAATTCAGTGCACTATCATTATCAGAATGCCAATGTTGTTTTCCACAGAATTAGAAAAAACAATCCTAAAATTTATACAGAACCAAAGAAGAGCCCAAATATCCAAAGCAATTCTATGCAAAAAGAACAAAGCTGAAAGCATCACATTACCTGACTTAAAATTGTATTACAAGACTGTAGTAACCAAAACAGCATGGTACTGGTATAAAAACAGAAACGAATAAATAGAACAGAATAGAGAACACAGAAATAAAGCCACATATTTATAGTCAACTGATCTTTGATAAAGTCAACAAGAAGATGTATTAGGGAAAAGACACTCTTTTCAATAACTGGTGCTGGTAAAATTGGATAGCCACATGCAAAAGATTTAAATTGGACTCCTATCTCTCACAATATACAAAAATCAACTCAAGATGAATTAACAACTTAAACATAAAACCCAAAACTATAAAAATACTACAGGAAAACCTAGTGAAAACTCTCCTGGACATTGATCTAGTCAAAGAACTTGTAACTAAGACCTCAAAAGCACATACAACAACAGCAAAAATAGACAAATGAGACAAAACAAAAAGCTTCTGCACAGCAAAATAATAATAATAATAATAATTAACGGAGTGAACCTATAACCTTCAGAACGAGAGAAAATATTTACAAGCTATTCATCTGATGAAGGACTAATATGCAGAATATACAAGGAACTCAAACAACTCCCCCCAAAAAGGAACCCGCAAATAATCCTATTAAAAAGTAGGCAAAGAGGCCGAGCATAGTGGCTCATGCCTGTAATCCCAGCACTTCAAAAGGCTGAGGTGGGAGGATTGCTTGAGACCAGGAGTGTGAGACTAGCCTGGGCAACATAGTGAGACCACCCTCCTCCCCACTGTCTCTGTAAAAAATAAAAAACTAGCTGGGCATGGTGGTGCACACTATAGTCCTAGCTTTCCAGGAGGCTGCGGTGGGAGGATTATTTGAGCCTGGGAAGTCGAGGCTGCAGTGAACCATGATTGTGTCACTGTACTCCTATGCTCCAGCCTGGGCAACCAAAATGAGACTCTGTCTCAACAACAACAACAACAAAAAAAAAAAAAAAAAAAAAAAAAAAAAGTGGGCAAAGAATGTGAATAGAAATGTTTTAAAAGAAGACATATAAATAGCCAACAGGTATATGCAAAAAAATGCTCAACATCACTAATCATCACATAAATGCAAATTAAGTCACAATGGCTATTAATAAAAAGTCAAGAAGGAATCACTGATGAGAATGCAGAGAAAAGGGAACTCCTAGATACTGTTGTTAGGGATGTAAATTAGTACAACCTCTATGGGAAACAGTATGGAGACTTCTCAAAGAGCTAAAAATAGAACTACCATTTGATCTAGCAATCTCACTACTGGTTGTCTACCCAAAGGGAAAGCAATCAATATAATAAAAAGATACTTGTACTCACATTTATCAAAGCACTATTAACAATAGCAAAGTCATGGTGTCAACCTAAGTATTCATCAGCAGATGATTGGATAAAGAAAATATGGTATGTATACACAATGGAATACTATTTGGCCATATAAAGGGTTAAATTATGTCTTTTGTAGCAACATAAATGGAACTGAAAGTCATTATTTTAAGTAAAACAAATTGTACAGAGAAAGTCAAGTATCACATGTTCTCATAAGTGGGAGATAAAAAATGTATACACATAGACATAGAGAGTAGAAAAATAGGCAACAGAGACTTGAACAGATGAGGGGATACAAAAAGAATGGATGATGAGAAACTATCTAATGGGTACAATGTACATTATTCAGGTAATAGATACCCAAAAAGCCCTGACTTAACCATTATACAATCTATGCATGTAACATGATTTAATTTGTACCCATAAATCTAGAATTTTTTTTAAACAGTGTTTTGTGGTCCTTCTAACAAACTATGACACAAAAGGAGGGTGGGCATTTCTTCACTTTGCCTGGTCATAGCAGAATCCTGGCATCAGAAGGCCTCCTGTGTTTTTGCATTGGTAGTTGATGGAGGCCCACAATTACACCCAGAGAAGTTGGGATGCCCAAAGAGCAACAGTTGTACCAAGTAAGACAAGGCAATATCCAGTAAATGGCCACCAGAATTTGGCAGTATCTAGCCTGAGCACAGTAGTTTTATGAGATATTTCTGATAAAGAAATGAGGGTATGGTAGCTCCAATGGGATTGTCCTGTGTTCCCAGGGTTTTAGGGTGAAAAAGCATGAATATTTCCTGTGGATTATGCATGAGAAAGCTGGTATAAAGCTTCTAAGATTCTAAGAAAAACCTGAAGGTCCAAGGGGACCTCAGCAGAAAGAACCCAGAAACTTTCCACTGGGTACTTGGGGATAAAGGAAAGAGTCATAACAATCAGATGGAATCATTGCCATCCCTTGTGCCAAATGGACTTCGGGCAAAAGATTCTAGTGCGAGAATCATTTAATTCTTCAATCTCTTCACTTGGTTTGGACATATTAAGTGTTGAATTGAAACTGCATTTTGGAACCATGCAGGGTAACCAGAAAATTTATGGGCCTTGGTTTAAGTGGATGGAGAAAAGCTATCCCTACAAACGTCAAAGCAGGCTTGATGAGGTGCACAGGAGGTAAAGCTGCTTTCTCATCACACTCCATGAGTCCTGCCTGGCCAACATAATCATTACATATTCATGAAATCTTATATTTCCTTGATCATCTAATGAAGGTGTTTCCTGTGAGTTAAATGTTTCTGAAATCAGGACACATACCTCGCAATTAATATATACATTTAACGTTATAGAAGCAGTGTGACTTTTTTCTTTGTAAAAATGAGTTATTAAGTTGATAGTGAGCCTTGGAATAAAAGAAATATGGCAATCCAGAGAAGACACTACTGTCCATTAGCACTCTATCCCCACCAGCAAGTCAGAAATGCCATGGGCGCCACATTTATGTAATAAAACATGACAGCCTGATCAGGCTGCAGTGGCCTTTCAGCCCCTATGTGGCTACCACCAGTTTTCTAAAATCCTAACAGCTGCATTAGCTAGTACACAGTCATGAGACAAAGTGACAAACTTGTGATTGGCCAAACTGTCCAGCAGAACAGGCTTGAGAGCCTGGCAGATTCCCTAATCTGCATCACTGATTTTGGCAGCATCACTGTCGGGGAACCCAAATGTCAGCACCAGCCTCATGTCCCCAGGCTCAGGGAACAGGGCAGGACGGAGTAGCAGAGAATGTCTGGGCCATGGAAGCTTCTTCAAACCAGAGGAATAGATTGTCATGACAGATGGCCAGAGAGCTAACGGAACAGATCAGCTTTATTAAATTTTGAGAGCAACAAATGATTAAAAATTATTCACAGCTAGTTAAACTCCTAAAGAAATTCTTTTTCTGGGTGAGGTAAACAGTGATGGCAAAGCATGCTGTTTTATGCCCCTTTCCCCTGGGTGTGTGTGCCTCTCTCCAGTTCAACCAAATATCTCTTTCCTCTTGGATTGAGCCTCTCTGAGAAATTGATGCACCAGAGGCCAAGGCTTCATTCTCTCCATCTGCTCCGCCCAGCCTATGTGCCCTTCGCTGACACTAGGCCTCAGTCAGAGATATCCTTCCACCTTGACAAATTATGATATCTGTAACTTTGAATTCAGGCTGAAAGGATTGGGTCTCAGTCCTTTCTCTGCTGGAATTCCATCAGAACCCTTTGCAAATTTGCCAATATCCCGCTCATAAAACATCTACGTATCAGTGAATTTTGTGACAGCAGAGAAAATACTTTAAATGAGTTAAATTCATTTGGACTTTGCTTTACCCAGAAAGCATGTTTCTGGTAACCATTCTACCATTATACTTTTGGGGAAGGGTAGGAGGAGCGCATGCCACTATAAAAATGAATCCAATATGATGTGAAGGAAATTCCTCTAAGAATAGGAATAAGGATGAGAAGGGGTGTAAGAGAAAGCCTCTTCAGTCCTACCCCAGGAATTTCTGTGAAGGAGAATGAACAGAGGGGAAGAGAAGCAGGAGTCAGCCCAGCATGTCTTGTGGAGACCCTGTACCACCCCAGCCAGAAAACCTAACTGCTAGAGAATATAAATTAATAGGGGTGAAGGTTAAAGAATTTTTGTGCCATGTACTATTTGAAATTCTGAAGGAGACCAAAGTGCAGTTTAGCCCCATGGTAATGGTAACATGACACCAACAAAGCACAGTGAAAATGATAGCACAGCATCTCATCATTAAAGAGATAAACCGACTAACCCAGCATGCCAAAGTGTTTGATTCTCATGTAGAATAGAGGACCAAGACAAAATTCAGCAGCTCTACTGCACAAAACAACCTGAGGGCCATGGCTGAATGGAGGTGCAACTCCCCTGGCCGCAACCTCTCCATCCAAGAAACCAGTCACCATATCTTTCTAACCTGAGTTCCCTGCACTGGCTAATTTATTTCATCCACCAAAGCTGCCATTTACAATGAAAGACTAATAAATCACACAAGACTAATTTCTTAATTGTTCCGACAGGAGACAGGGTAGTCTTCCTGGGCAGGGTTATCACAATATTAGTCTTTTGTGACTCTTTCTGTTCCCCATCAATGAGAAGAGTGAGGAAGGGAATGTGCAGGAAGAAGACTTACAGACATCTGCAACTTGGGTGTTTAGGGGAAAAGAAGCAAGTCAGTTTTTAAAGATCATTATGTGTTGAGAAACATAGATTTAAGTCTTATCTCTCATGCCTTTTGATGCAAAATAGAAAATATAAAAGCTCTATTTTTATTTTGCACACCTGAATGGTAGAACAGAAAAAAAACTTTATGATTCCATTTTACATCTGTGTAGAAAAACAAAATGAGCTCTGCTTAACCAAAAATCCTACCCAACTAGATTGGTTATTATTATTATTATTATTAATTTGTAATTCGTTTTCCCTGTCAAGGAATGGTCATTAGGATTTTCATTAACTAAGATGAAAAGTATAAGAGAAAGATCAGATCTGGGACGAGAAAGAAAGATCATGAGAAAGATCAAAGTATCGAGTCCAGGGTTCACTCTTGTCACAATTTTATGCCTGCAATTCATATGATGTTAGAACTGGACACACTAATTAGTAAAATTATCTGCATAAAGACCATTGTTGAAATCATAGAACTGAATGAGATTGGCCTCAAAGAAAAGGTAAAAAGACAATCTTGTGGAATACTTTCATTTCAAAGGCAAGTGGCTGAAGATTAATAAGAATGGGATTAGTCAGTGAGGTGACCACCCCAGGAGCTATAGACACCAACAGAGAGCATAAAGATAACTCTACACTGAAACTTTTTATAGCTCATTTCCTATCTTTTTAGGATAGGGAAGAGAGAATAAAGTTAGAGCATTTGCTGAAATTGAAGGATATAGTGTTGCTATTGTCATTTGGAAGAGAAAAGTTTTACAAATACTATTATTTAACAGATGAGAATGAAAGAACTGCAGATCAGTGGGGAGGATGAAGCTGAAGTTATAGCTGGAGCTACAGGATATCAAATGAGAATGATTCTTGTGGACTCCCCTAAAAGATACCAGGAAAATGTATTGGGCATAAATTGTTTATTAGACTTTCTTCAATGACAAAGAAGAGCCCCTTGACTGAGTCTTAGTAGCATCCTGGAAGAAAGAAGTCAGAAGAGGATATGTATAGGCTTTAAGATCTGACTGGGTGGTTTTTAGGCAGGTCTTGCAAGGCAGGTCACTGGTTGGGACTATGGAGTATTATGACCCAGCAGCTTTAGAATAATGTGCCCAGTAAGGCAGGGATCTCAAAGCAAATCTTGATAATTAAGCTGTTAGTTAAGTTGATTCAGAGTCTTATTTTGAGGAGTATTTCCTGTGACAAGAAGCTAAGTTATTCTGTGCTTGTTCTCGGCACTATTTAACATGAGACAGGAAAGCGTACAGTTATTGTTTAGCATAGGAAGAGGAGATTGTTTTGGTTTCAGTTCTCATTTTACAATTTTCTCTGCGGATAGTAAGAAAGGAGCCAAAGGAAAAGGGAAATGGGGGGATTATCCAGCATTAATAATTGACAAGCTGTATAAGATAATGGTGAAAAGGGGAATAGTCAAGCCAGATCCAGAGGACATAGTTGAAACAGTGGATCACAGGGTAGGAAAGCAGGATGGTAACAGGTTGTAGCTTCAGTGAAAGAAAAAATCTGAAAATATTAAATAATCAAAGGTTAGGCTGAGAAAGGATAACAGCATCTTAATATATAAAGTGAAAAATGATTTATTAAACTTTTTGCTAATTACAAATAATAGTTTCCCTTAATTATAACAATATTTATACCGTAAGCTAAAATAAAACATTCATCCTTTCTCCCAATCTTTTGACAGGTAAATTCATCCTCATACTTTAAAACCAGTTCAGATCTTATCTTGGGAAGCTTTCCTGACTTTCTGAAGTACCTTCTTGGACTCCCCTCCCACAGCACATAGCATGCTCCAAGATCTCCACAGTGATTCCCAGCACTGTATATAGTTCACACATGTTAGGGAGGGGAAAACTACGTCACTATTTAAAACCAACACTGACTGCAGCCATTTCAGCCCCTAAGGAAGTGTAAAATTTTCTCCATAGAGTAGAAAGCCATCTACTTAACAAAATTTGTTCCCAGTCCACTGTGGCTGTAAATGGAGAGAGCTCCAGAGTATGATTTGGAATGGTCTAGTGAAACAAAGAATAAAATTGTCTTGCATTCAAAATGAGCAAGAATTTAGGGGATTGGAAGCAGATCAAAGGGCAAATGTTAGGACACTTACAGTGGGAGCAAAGGATCAGACAACCCCCACATATGGGAGCTCATTGGAGCAAAATTGACCAGCTCCTGATAGTAGAATTGACCTCGGAAATTCTAAAAAGAGTAACGCTCACGTTTAACTGTTTTCCTTTCATGTGTACTTTGTCATCATATCACCTGAAACCTTTAATAATGCCTACTACAGGCTGGGCACAGTGGCTCACGCCTGTAATCCTAGCACTTTGGAAGGCCAAGGTGGGTGGATCACGAGGTCAGGAGACTGAAACCATCCTAACCAATGTGGTGAAACCCCATCTCTACTAAAATACAAAAAATTATCTGGGCATTGTGGTGTGTACCTGTAGTTCCAGCTACTCAGGAGGCTGAGGCAGGGGAATCGTTTGAACCCAGGAGGCAGAGGTTGCAGTGAGCTGAGATCAGCCACTGCATTCCAGCCTGGAGACAGAGCAGACTCTGTCTCAACATAAAATAAAATAAAGTAAAAATAATGCATACTACATGTACTAATGCCTTATGATTTACAGGAAATCAAGAAAAGGGTGCTGAATCCCACATATGGTCTATGCATGGCATAGAAAATAGGATAGACATGGGAGGTGAGAAACCAGTAAAATCAATTGTAGAATGAGGTGACCATGAGACTATAAGCCCATAGAGCCTGAAACAACAACAAAACCTTGCCAAGGCCCATGGGCTTCCTCTGGGATAAGCAATAAGTATCTGAACAATGCCTCTTAAATGTCCAAGGAAAGGAGATGTCAGGTGCCATCTGGTGAAGACCAGCTGACCTTGTGTTCTCCATTACTAGAGTGAGTCCTTCAGGGTAAGGAAATGTATCTTAAACAGCATTGTACCCTCGGTGCCTAACAGAGTATATGACATATAGTAAATGGTCGATAAGAACTTGTTAAATAAATGATATAAATATTTAAAAATATATTTTTTATTAGGGCAAGATGAGATACTGTCTTGGTGGTATGAGAAAAGTATCAAAATGAACAAAGAAATGTGGAAGCAGGAGAGCAGTAAATTTCATTTTCAAAGACCTATAATAGGAAAAGGGCTCATATATTTACATGTGATGTTCTGCTCTTGGAGAGTATGAATAATAAAACTGGAAGTGTGGTACTGCAGTTATTAAAGAGAGAAGGTAAAATATAGGGGAACATGAAGTCCTCATGAAAGATTATAGAGGTATGCAAAGACTATTGAAAAAAATAATGATCAGGCCGACAGGCTTAGCCTTGACATTACAGTGTTACTTAGGTGATAATTTCCTATATAATCTCTGTGAGTAGACAGCAGCAACACTTATGCAAAAAAGAAACCAGTGAATTAGTCTATGACATTCTCAAAGCCCAGTTTCCTATTCCATGTTGGCAGTGAGAAAACCAAGACCTCAAAGGAAAGACCACTCCCCAGAATAAGGAGATTCTCTGCCAACCTCCTTGGAATTATAAAGCCCCGTCAAAATGTTATTTTGTTACCCATCTCTCTAAAGAACCGCACCTGCCCTGCCCTTGCTATTATTCTGAATAATAACCTTTTGGAATTTTTAGATCGCACTGAAGGCACTTTAGAAAGTTAAGAATCACTGTATTTGTGGTAAATTGTGATTTTAAAATAATGTATAGCAACTTCAATTTCATACACCTAAGTCATTTTTCCAAAATGAGTGGAAAAAGTATCATTCTGATAGATCTAAAGCAATAAACTTGGCTTCAAAGAATTAGATTTGCAGTCCACATTTATAATATTAAGGCACTCTTCCATACTGAAGCAGAAAAATGAAGATCATGGCAAGGTTTTTCTTTTTATAAAATCAAGGCAAGGGGACTAAATTCAATATGACAGAAAGTGTTGCCACAGGATGGGGGGAGTGGCATGAAGATTACTTCAAGCCATAAAATTACTCCACATAAATATGTAACTTTGGTGCTATCATTCTTTCCATTATAGGGAGAAACAGGCTACATTTAAAATTCAGCAACTATTTATCGGGATTTTGTTTTTATTGCTAGGAGTTGACATAGCATACACAATACATAAAAGCCTGTCACACAGACTAGCTTATGATTAGGCCAGAATAATTATCATAATATTTAATGGGAAAATACAAATCTTTATTCTATTCTCCTAGAAAAATCGACAGTACTCCCACTTCTCATTTTTGAAAATAATTTATAATATGTGACACCAAATAATTTTTGCAAAGTGCTTTTAGAAACTAGGTAAGAAGATTGTTCTCACATACAAAGCACTGAACCTAAAAATAAAGACTCCATCTAGCCCGTCAGGTCATACAAAGCCAAACAAATTGCTTATTTTCTTCTTCTTTATATTTTTCAGAAGATTTCTAGGCAATATTCCAAAACTGTTTTTCCTTTATTTTAAACAAAAGAACCTTTCCTCAGTATCCCCTCATAGTTACCTTTCATGTCTGAAGCTGACTTTATATTTTACTACATTTACAAGCATTGTTATATTCTAAAACAAAGCTAAGTAACAATTAGAAACTGTAGAAATAAACCACAACTACTGAAATGAGAACAAACAGAGGCAATTTATTTAGAGTTCGCTCTAGCAAGGAAGTCAGCTATCAATTCCATTTAGCAGAAATTCAAAACCGGACAAGGAAGTGGAAAAGTGAATCAATAAGAAGGCTTTTTAATGGTGAATAAAAAAGAAGGCTTCAGGTATGATCTTATTGGACACTGTTGCACTGGGAAGCTGGCAGAGGGATAACTAAAATGAGGACCTTATACGTATGATATGCATCATATGGCTTAGAGAATATAGTGTTTGGCTTTCTCCAGTTGCTCCTGAGTTGGAAGCAAAAGCAAATATAGGGAAGTTAGAAATGATTAACCACATCCTGATCATTGCAGGACAGTTGCTGCAGAGCTGTGGCTTATCTTCCCAGGCTGTTTGCTGCGGAGACTGTGGGTCAGAGTTGTATTGTGATATATGGTCTGGCCACCATCTAATTGTATTGTAAGTTTCTCAGTCTTCATTTTTGGTCAGTATCTCACCTGTAAAAAATTGACTACTTCATAAAAGGCTAGATATTCAACCTTCATTTTCAGGGATTGTTCACCCACCTCCAAAATCAACTGCATAGCAAGACTGTCTTGCCCTTTTTCTTCTACCACCAAGGCAATCATGTAAGCAGAGAAGTTTTTATGGGCAGAATGAAATGGACTAATATAATAACCACTACGGCAGAATCAAGAATAATTAATAGTCCCTGTAAGATGCACAGAACCAGAAACTCCATCCAATTACCCAACCAAGACCAAGAACAAATTTCACAGACCTGAGAACGAACCTTAGAGAAACAAGTAGATTTTTCTTATGGTAATGTATGTATGGCTTGTAATACCTTGTGTGTTTCACTGATATAAGAAGAGTAAGAATTAACGATGGCACAGATGCTACCACCAGTAGCCAATAAGAAATCTAGAGCAATGTGATTGTCCATTACTACTCATGCCAATGAGTTGAGACTGGTCTGTATTTCATCTAAAGCAAAGGTGATATCATTAATAACTTCTGCCAATGTTGATGATCAGTTTCTTACAGTCTTTTATGTCTGCATGATTCCCATGGGTGGGAACACTACTCTGATTGTTTGCATAAACAATGAGTCAATAATTTCCCTAGTTAGAAAATAATCAAAGGTGGCATTGTTTTGGAGCTTGTGTCTGAATCAGAATTTACAGTCTTGGTGATTTATAGAATCAGAGTCTCTGTACAAACAAGTCTCCAAATACTGGTCCTAAAATTTATGAGGTGATAGTCTGAGGCAAACAGGATCAAGCATCCTAAGCACAAAGCAAGTGGTATTCAGTTAGGGGCACAAGAAAAACCAGGAAAAAGGAGTCATTTTGACGTGAGGCCTTATGTTAATTGTATTACTCATTTGGGTCCCTTTTAGTCTCATAAAATGGCAAGTATTTGGACCACTACCCTATGGCCCACAACCTATGAAGGTTGTTAATTTAATTTAAAATAACCTAGATTTTATCAGTAGATTATAATTAAGTCATTTTTCTTGGAGAAAGGGATGCAGAAAAGTCATAGGTTGATATGTTTAGTTATCTGACCATGGAGGTGTAGGTGGAAACACCATCAGCTAAAATTCTCTCTGACTTTATCTGATGAAGCCAGAAATTATCCCAGAGGTTTTATTGTGGGGGTTCAGTGATTAATGGAATGTCCAGCAATCACTAAGATTGGGGGGAGTGACAACTCTTTGGGATAAACCTAATAAAGAAATTAAAATGATTATATTCTGATCTGACAATTATCATAAAAAAGAAGAAAAAGTGAAAAGAGGCTATTATGAGTAGATGATAATCAGAGATCTATAGAAAATGAGAAGAATGATTGTAAGCAAACGATGACAAAACAAGTTATTCGGGGGTTCTAGTTCAAGGTCTTGTTTGGAATCTGTCCACTATTGAGGTCATCGGCTTCTGTTGAAATTCTTATGTCAGCGGTCTACTTCTGAAGATCAGCAGCTTCTACAGGATCTCTGAAAATCCTCATTATTGAGATTCTCTGTTGGAGTAGACTTCTAATTGTGTGGAATTCTGGTTGCTGATTTAGTTATGAAATATAAACCTGAAGATTGGCTCCCTGTAGTTTCACTGTTGTGGTTGTTGCTAACAATACCTGATAAAGTTCAGTAAGTTCTGAGAGCAGTATTTCTCTAATGCCTTTTCCAATAGAAACACACCTATTGATTGAAGGTTGCAAAGAGACTTTAGGAAGTTGTAGGAAGGTGACCTTAACCTATTAACGACGGGATTAAATAGAGTGTATGAATTCCTTTCAATATTTTGCCATGTCCATGTGAAGCAGGGTGGGCTCTAGTACTGGAGGTGAAATTCCTAAATGTATGGGCCTTCTACTTACCAGTTCACAAGGGGATAACCAATATGTCCCTAGGGGAGTCAGTCATATGCCCATAAGGGTCACTGAAAGTATTTTGGCCGTGGGAACTCCAGGATTTTTCTGAAAGGTTTGGTAATTTTAATTTACATATGGCATTGATTTCTTGAGCCTTTCTAGAAGATTGTGGGTAGTAAAAGCAGTGTAGTTTCTGAGTAAGAGGTAAAGCCTTACTGAGTTATTTTATGACAGTTCTCATAAAATATGTAGGTTGGTCATTTGACATAAACTTGGTATCTCCAAATTGAAAGCACTAGCAGCTTTTTAAAAACTGTAAGTGCTATAACTTTTTGGCAATGAAATGCTGTTTCCCTTTATATTGAAAATAAACTTACAATGACAATAACGTATTTGAATCCTAAAAAGCAGGAGAGCTGGATAAAATCTATCTGATGGACTTCAAAGGGCCATTAACATTCTATTCCTGACCATGTCTCACCTTTAGAGCTTTCCCAGGGTTATGTTATTGACAGATGACAAATGACCTTCAGCTATCTTCTTAAAGTCCCAATTAATGTTGATTTCAGATGATAGTAACCAACTTGTTCATGTCAGAATGAGTAGTTTCATGGAGAAATATAACAGTATCTATGTCTAATGCTACCAAACAGCTAACTCAAGAGCATCAGAGATCTAGTGAAAGGTATAACCATGTATTTTCCAGTCTTTCTTTTCCAAATCAGAAACTAAACATTGATATTTTATAATGATCCCTGGTTTCCTCCAGAATTTTCCTTTGAGGGTTTATTTAATATATAACCTTGGTTAAAATTGCCTGTTTGGCATAATAATCTTCTTGAGAATTTCCTTTAGCTTCTTTGTTATCACTTTTGTCACAGATCTCAACCTTTATGATAGCTACCTCTCTAGGAAATAGGAGTGCATTTACAGTTCCTTAATTTGGTGTTCATTTTTGATGGAGGTTCTAGCAGTGGTGAGAAATCCTTTTTGTTTCCAAAGCATCCAAAAGTCATATACCACTTCAAAGATATACCTGTTCTCTGTATACATATTTACATATATGTTTACTCTCTAGTTTTTGACTAATTGACAGGTTCTAGAAAGTACAATAATGTCTGACATCCAATCAGATTTTACTTCAGGAGACTATATTCTGAAGGATAACTTAAATTAATAATAACATACCCTGTTCTATAACCTCCAGTTTTAATTTTAATTTTGAGGTAGAATGCATCAACAAATAATATTAGATCGGGGTTCTCAATGGGAGTCTCCAATAAATCTTAGTGAAGCACAGAAAGTTTCCTAACTGAGGTAAAAGAACTATGAGATTCCACTTCTTCTGGTAGAGATAGTAGAGTAGCAGGATTCAGGGTAATATAATAGTGAATTGTAATAGAGTGACAGTAACAAAATCTCAGTCAGTAAGAATGTCTATATCGTCTGAGGAACCAAGTAGAAACAGAGAACTAGTTCACCAGAAGCATCAACAAATTTGGCAGTTTGCAGATATCGTCCTGAGATAAGAGGGCCTTTGCAACAAGGTCAGAATTGAGGCTATTAAGTAATGGTTTTCATAGTTTACATGAAATTTAATTAAAGCCACAATGGCTCATCTATTTTGTTTATGCACAAATAGACAAAGGAGTTTGCTGTTGTTGTTGTTGTTTTTAAAAACAGGATCTCATTCTGTCATCCAGGCTGGAATGGAGTGGCACAATCAAAGCTCACTGCAGCCTCAACCTCCCAGGCTCATGTGATCCTCCCACCTCAGCCTCCCGAGTACCCAAGACTACAGATGTGCCACCATCACAGCTCGCTAATTTCTTGTATTTTTAGTAGAGACAGGGTTTTGCCATATTGCCCAGGCTTGTCTCAAACTTTCAGACTCAAGCAATCTGCCTGCCTCAGCCTCACAAAGTGCCAGCA
This sequence comes from Sapajus apella, assembly GCF_009761245.1. Lineage (NCBI taxonomy): Eukaryota > Metazoa > Chordata > Mammalia > Primates > Cebidae > Sapajus > Sapajus apella. Next base: position 2,573,008 of record NW_022437061.1, read on the forward strand.
TTACAGGTCTAAGCCACCACGCCCAGCAGACAAAGGAGATTTCTGTAGTTAGGAATACTAATATGGGTTAATTTGCTCCCACCATCACTAAAAGACATGTTGAAACCTTAACCTCCGTACCTCAGAAAATGATCTTACTTTGAATTACAGTGATTGCAGATGTAATTAATTAAACTAAAATGAGGTCATACTGGGATACAGTGGGCCTTTAATACAACCTGACTAAAGCATATAACAAGTGACACAGAGATTTGAGTGATGCATCTACAAGCCTATGAATGCTGGGGGTTGCTAGAAAATACCAGAAATTAGGAATAAGCAAAGAAGGAGTCTCTTCTACAGGTTTCAGAGAGCACATAGTGTTGACGCCTGGATTTCGCACTTCTAGCCTGCAGACAATAGGCTAAAACAATAAGTTTCTGTTGTTTTAAGCCATCCGAAGTATTTTGTGGTACTTTTGTTATGGAAGTTTTAGGAAACTAATAAAAATGCCTAGGAATGGAGGCTGTTAAAGAGAGTTCTCAGGTTACAGAAGACCTGTTACTGTCTGGACTCCCAGAGAGAGCATCTCTTACTAAGGACTCAGTCACTTCATAAAGAAGTGTCAAAATTTTAGAAAACCTTAGCACCCATTGTCTGCAATATCCAGTTGAACCTAGTAATCCACCAATTGTCATTTTGTGAGCAATCTAAGATAAATTTGGATAGTTTTATCAGGAGAGGATGTTTTTCCATCCTCAGAGAGAGCATGTCCTATGTTTTGTTACATAATAAAAAATACTGCACATTGTGCCTGAATAATCTCATTTCCTTTCTTTTCTAAGTTACACGTTAAATAAACAATTTTGTTCAAATCAAATATTCCCCTGAGTGGTCACTGAAGGTTCAAAGGATCCTTGGTGAAGTTATACAATTTAGATATACGGTAGCACAAATAATAAGAGTACATGTAAGACAGATGTTTTCCTAAAAGAGCAAAGGATTTAACCTTAGACAACTCAGTGACAGCTCATTTTTGCAACAGTCAGGCAAAAATGATGCTTATGCACTTTGTGTCTCGGGTCTCCAGCCTGATGTTGGCCCACATGTATTTTTAAGGTTCTTCAGAGAAACAGAACCAATAGGATATACTATATATAAATATGTATGTGGGGATTAGTGTAGAAATTGGCGCACACAATTATGGAGGCTGAAAAGTCCTGTGATCTGCTATGTTTATGCTAGAGAACAGGAAAAGCAGTGGTGTAATTCAGACTGAGGCCAAAGGCCTGAGACCTGATGGGCGGGGGAAAGGAGCTTCTGGTATAAGCTGTGGAGTACAAAGGCCTGAGAACCACAAACGCCAGTGTCTAGCAGCAGGAGAAGATGGATGGCCCAACTCAAGAAAGGAAAATGAATTCATCCTTCCTCCACCTTTTTGTTCTATTCAGTTCCCCAATGGATGGGACAGTACCAGCCACATTGGTGAGAGAAATCTTTACTCAGTCTACCATTCAAATGCTAATTTATTCTAGCAACACCTTCACAGACACACTCAGAAATAGTTTATCAGCTATCTGAACATCACTTAGTCCAACTGACACATAAAATAAACCATCGTACTACCTTTCAATGACGATCCAACAACTTACATTCCCTCTTCTTCTCACTGGTAGGTGGAAAGCTAGAGAGAATGCTTTCTCTGAATCAAAGCCAAGTTCTCCAGACAGAAATCAAGACAAAAGAAAGACTTTATCCATTTTTATTGGAGACATGCAGCATAGTGTATCCAAACAGATGACAGTCCAATGAGAATTTCAAGCTCACCAATCTGTGAGGCCAACTGGAACAATCAGCCTGGAGCACTTATACCTGTATTCTACTGTTTGATTCTCCTTCTTATGACAGACAACACTATTAGCACAATACAAACAGGAAGCACAAAAAGAGAAAAAAGAGATATAAAAAGGAATGGCTTGATTCTACCAAAGATGTCAAAGAGAAAACAATAAGACAACTTGTCATAAAACTGAATAAATATACAAGGAACACAATGCACAGGAATCAGAGTTCAGATCTGTGCACACTTATAGTATCAGAATGGATTTGATAAGCCATGAGCAGCAAAGCACAGGGGTCTCTGTGGGTGCTGCACCTGGTTAGAACCTTGGGTCCACAGCATTAAGCAGTGCATACTGAATCTTAGCAGGATTTCAAGGAAAACACAGAGACTGACCAGATGAGAATAAGCAGAGAGTATTTTTCAAAGCTTGCAATAGTAAAGGGCTCCGCATCATCACGTCTTTGGGACACACTCAGAGACAGAGGGGGAAATATGGGAGTTTTAAAGATAAAGAAATGGCTTCAGGTCTGATTTATTTGGAGGTTATTTGGACGGGGAAACTGTAGGAAGAATAACCAGACATGAGGCATTTTATGTGATTGGTTTCAGGGGTATATTGGCTTTCCTTGGTTGGTCCTGACTTGGAAGCAGGGATGAAAAATAGAGAAGCTGGCAGTGACTGATCAAGTCCTGACTGTTCTGGTCTGGTTGCTGCAGAGGTTGTGGGTCAGTGTTCCCTTGTCATATATGATTTGGTCTTTGTTCCTTTATACATTCAGTGTCTCAAAGCTAAAGTATCTATTTTCTTGTATCATTCCCTGTCCTTTCATTAAAACTACTGTATTGTACCACAGATAAAAAAATTCAAGCAATAAAGATGTCTTGTTAAAATAGTTTAAGAGGGAATAAGATAGGATTTTTTTAATTTAAAAAAAAAAAAAAAAAACCTTCATCTTTGAGAGGTTCATTTCTAGCTGTTCCAATTAAAACTAGGTTGGTTGCCCTTTCAGACTATAAGATATCAAGTTCATGTAACATGATATTTATTAAATCACGCTCTTGATTGTTAAATTTCTTATTATGCTTGCCAAAATTCAGAGTAGCCACAGCACAAAGAAATTTAAGTATATATAATAAAACTTTATTAACTGACTTATTAAATTTGGAATATGTGATAATTTGAATAAGAAAAATACTGAAGTTTTATAATCCACAAATAAATGTGTTGCTAAGTAATTCGTAATTTATACCAGTAAGTCAATGTAAGTTCAAAATAAAATCATCATTTCTTTTCAAATGAGCCATTAACCAGAATTTTCACTAATGCTGAACAGCTCCCAACCTCACTAGTCTAAATAAAGAGGACTTATACATATGACATATTGTGCTTTAAGTAAAATAATGTGCCAAGGTGAAAATCCATGTGATTTTAATAACGGTGTAAGTAAAGAAGTAGTTTCTATCGAGGTAGCTGAATCTTACTGCATTTAGTGTAAATGTAAGTCTCACAATTTGGTATGGCATTTTCCCTATAAAACGCCACACTATTCAACAACACAGACATTTCTTACTGTAAATACTAACTAAAAACAGGGAAGCTAAGGGTTATAGTTAGGCTTGCATAAAGAATAGTTCTCAATATAATAAAATAAGAGTTGGACCTGGTTACCTCAAAGATCTCTTTTAGCCCCTGGGGTTTGATTGATCACTCACATTTAGGTAAAGTTTATGTGCCAAGATCAGTGTTAATCACTTTTAAAATGTGAACTCCTTTAATGTGATTCTAACGATAATAGTTATTTATTGAGAGCCTGCTATATGCCGAATCCACATAAACTTATTGCCTATTTAATCCTCAAAATAATCTAGTAAATTGGGCATTATTATTTTCTTTTTATAAATAAGAAGTGGAATTCTAGAAATATTAAATACTTTGACTATAAGTTCATTCTCCTTCTATTTTACCAATCTGTTCTTGCTCCCTCCTCTGGCAAGTCCAGGAAAGGAAGGAAGGGGACCATGGGGTTTGGATGGTGGGCAGAAGGCAGTGACCTGGGGCTGGGAGTCTTTTCTCCATGTTCTGGGATGAGACAAACCTTCCCAAGCCACAAGTGGGGAATCCAAAATCAAATCCAAAGCAATTACACCATGGGTTTGAGAGCCAAGAAGCTCAGGCGGAAGCTACATTGCCAAATCCCAGCAAAAGAAACTTAAGGTAGCCAAGCTAAAAATGTTATTTGACTTAAAAGCCCAGATTGTAAGGTCATGGAGTGCAGCAGAGGGACCCAGAGAAAACGAAAGTAACTCCAGAGCTGGCGAGTGAGCAGCTGCCCTGGTTCATATCAGCTCTTTCAGTTCCAGATGAGGAGGAATTAAATCAGACTGCATACGTATGGAGCACATAACAGAGGGACAAGAGTACCAGTGGAACTTGATAAATAGTGGCCCTTGAAAATGGCAGGGTCAGGAAGCAGAACTGCTGAAAGAAAGAGCAAGGGCTTAGGAACTATATTATTCGTTCTCATGTTACTATAAAGAACTACCTGATACTGGATAATACATAAAGAAAAGAGGTTTGGTTGACTCACAGTTCTGCAGGCTATACAGGAAGCATGGCTGGGGAGGCCTCAGGAAACTTATAATCATGGGAGAAGGCAAAGTAGGTACATCTATATGGCTGGATCAGGAGGAAGACAAAGACAGGGAAGGTGCTATACACATTTAAACAACCAGGTCTCATGAGAACTCACTATCACAAGAACAGCAAGGCGGAAGTCTGCCCCCATGATCAAATCACCTCTCACCAGGCCCCTCATCCAATACTGGGATTACAATTCAACATGAGATTTGGGTGGGGACACAGAGCCAAACCATATCAGGAACTTTCTGGGCTCTGTTACTCACTAGGTGACTGACTTTGGAAAAAGCCATTTAACTTTTCAGAGCCTTAGTTTCTTCATCTACAAAATGGAAATAATAAAACCAAAAAAAGCATTTTTAATGCAACCAAAAATAGTAAGATTGAATAAAAGTAGCTAGAGCAGAAGATGTCATCCTGTTACTGAGCCTCAGCCTATTCTTGACCCAAGCTGCATCAAAACAGTGCTGTCTAAACAACCTGCTTTGTCAAAAAAAATTCAATGCAATGGGACCTGGAACATAATAGGAATATAATTTCTGGTAGCTGTTACAACTATTGTTTTTGTTGTAACAGAAGGGCCAGAAGGAAACAGAGGAGACCCCTCTGGTAAATAGTTCTTACTCAGGCTGGTAGGAGGTATTCAACTGTTTTCTCCTCATTACCTAAACCTAATCCATATCTAATAACATTCATCTTGACTATCTTCTTAGAGGCAAATCTTTCAGCTATTTTGTGCTTCCCTAGGTTGCAAAACTATAGTACAGTATTCAGCACAGATATTTACCAAATGGACTTGCTTCCCCTTTGGCTTCTATGCCTGTTTTGTGCATGAGGAAACCAATGCCCAAAAAGATAACAAGTCAATGAAGCGGGAGAAAGAGAAGTCTCAAGAAGGTGTATTTATGATTACTATATCTAATATACAGTCATATAAGGCTTCTAGATACTAGGTGAAATAAAGACTTCTGTAGTTCATTGTTTACTGGTGTGTGTGTGTGTGTGTGTGTGTGTGTGTGTATGGTTCTTCATGGGTTCCTATTAATGTACAATGTGGTATTACAACATATTTTTGGCCCATAGTAATTTTTTTCCTCAAAGAAATCTTTCCAGAAGAAGAAGGGAGAGAAAGGAGAGAAGGGGGAAGGGAAAACGATGGGAAAGGGGAAGAAAAAAGTAAGATCAACATAATCAATTTGGCTTCTGATTTGGAGGTGTTTTAGATGAAAAAATAATAGGAAAAAATACTTAAAACAGACACTGCTAGGGAATCAGAGATGCAACATTGCCACACTAATAAAAGACAGCTGCTAAAAGTCTGTTCATAATTAGCTGGCTTGTTCCTAGCCTGACACAGCAATAGCATGGCTTACAGAAGAAAGATGCAGCTAATCAGGCCGTATCAGCTTCTCTCATTAGCTTCACATTTCAGACAGTACTGAAACCAGCATCTGACTGGAAAGAGCCATTATGACAAACAATTTTGAAACTGTTGGTGCTTTAATTTGCTTGTTTACTAAAGAATGCTGTAAATGATTTTTAGCACTATCTTCTTTTGGTTGCTGACTCATACATTTTCCCTAGTCGGAGGGCTTTTACACATGCTGCTCTTTCTGCTTAGAATTATCTGGCTCCCCGCATCTACTCCTACCCACTCAATTCTCAGCTCCTGTCTGGCTCATTCCTACTCAAACGCCTAATTCACAGAAAGGCCTTTCTGAATCTCTGGGTTAAATGAGGTTCCTGTACTTCTCTTTTTACTCATATTTATAAAGGATATTTTGGGGTATCTATCTTCTCATGCCCCTTCCCCCCTTCATTCCAATTAATCCATCCCCCACTCTATAAACAAAAGAGAATCTGATCATTTTTCATTGCTGATAGTGCCTGGCACATAATAAACACTCAAATATTTGTTGAATTAATAAATGGATAGACAAATAGATGGACATAGAGACAGACTGAAGGATCACACACATACCTTGCTAAACATGCTGTATTAATCAGAGTAACACTAGCTTTGAAAACAAACCCCAAAATTTCAGTGGCTTAACACAACAGATGTTGGTTGCTTGGTCATATGATAACTTACTGCTGGTTTTCTTCATTGGGGAGAGATGCTTTCTTCTACTTCTTACACGTCTCAGCCTGGAAAGGACACAGATAGAAAACTTCTGTTCACATTCCCTTTAAAAGTACTAATCATTTGCTATATCTGGAGGCAAGGAGGAGGTGCTGAAAAATGGAGGCCTTTCCTGGACACCCTCCTTCCGGTGACAATACCATATGTGAAAATGAGAGTTCAAATTTTACTGGACAGCTAACATAAAACTGGACACAAATATATATAATGAGCCAATCCAGAACCCCCAGTTCCCTGATCTGTACATCACTTGTTAATTATGCAAACATTTATTTCATTTTGCCTGTGAAATTATGGCCCTAATAAGACCTTTCTTGCACTGATTTGAATTACTAGAAGTCTACAAAGCTCTTCTTAAATTTCTTGAAGCTTTTATAGCTTTCTTACATTATTATATAGCTTTATTAAATAGTATGTCAAAATTTTACATATAACAAAATGATCTAAGTATTATTAATGTGGCCTTGACTGCCACAACTCTCTTCTAATCACCAAGCCCACCCTCATTTAATTATAAGCATTATAATCTAAGGTAGCATGACTGCATACTCAGAAACAGCTTTAAAACAGTGTTTTTAAATATAAATAATTTAAAATAGAACAGTGCTGGGATTAAATGATAGCTTCGTGGTTTTTTAAAATTAGCATCAAAGGGAAGAAATAATACAGGATCTCTAATTGATTTTAAGGAATTCTTGCCACATCTAAAGGCAAGGATTACTAGTTAACCTCTTTGGATGTTTTATAAGCACAGAATATTACCTAAATAATTGCAAGCATATACCCAAATGACAGATGAAACAATAAGAAAAAAATTTGCATATAACAGTTAAAACAAATTTATTGAAGATCATGATCTTTACTTGGAAGTACTATAGAGAAATGGATTCCTATTTTAATGTGAATGCCGGTAGAATCATATTTTGACAAGATAAAACTCTTGTGAGGGCACACTGGTTTAAGAAGCTGAACTTGTATTGGGGATGCTGATTTTGTGATGGTGACTACTATGTTGACTCTTTCTGCTCTCGAGGATAATCAATATGCTCTGCTCCCATCTAATGGCTGTTGATGCAATGAAGAAACATTTATTTGTTTCACCACCAGTGACCTCTTGCACCCTGATTGCTTCAAGGGGTAGATTTATTGTGCTCATCAGCACAGATGGGTTGACCTAATAATTTATGTGGCCTTATTTTCCTTCCAGACAAGTGACCTGTTACTAATTTAAGGATTCAGTGATGTGAGAGTCAATTTTAGTAGAAAAGTTACACTGCTATAAGTTGGATTTCTACCACAAGCCCTGTCTAGGATGATAATAACATTAAAATTGGTTGCATATGTTTTCTTTTGGGGAGATTTTTGGTCAAGGGGTGGCACTTAACACAAATTAGGCCAATCAGACTCATTTGCTCAAGACTTTCAATCTTATATGAATAACTGAAATGGATGAAGATAATTATTGAATATTCTGACAGGACTCATTAAAGAAACAGTCCTTTCATTCCTGCTGTCCTTTTTCTGAAGGGTTGCTGGTTCCTGAGGCTTGATGGCTTGATGTTTCACTTTTCTTTCCATTCTCAGCTGTCAAATAAACTATTCCTTTTTTTTTTTTCTTAAATTAACTGGAATCAGTTTCTATGGCTTGAAACTCAGGAATCTGGCAATATTCAAAGACAATATTTTCAGGATTAAACTGGATGTCATTTTTTACAGTTGAACAATTGTACCACATGGACAAATATGAAAGAAGGCCTGTCAAGTGTAAAGGATTTACAGCCATTTTAAGTGTCAAAGAAGAGCCAAATTCAGGAGCCCTCCTCAGTGAGAATAAAGACATCCATGAGCAAAGCAGGGAAGTGAACTGCATGGATTAGGAGACTAAGTCTTTACATTACAAAGTCCTTCAGATAATTGGAGTTCCATCAGTTTTGCAGATGAGAATCCAGTCATCACCTCAATTAATATCTTTTAGTCATTACATATTTGAGGAAGTATCTCCAAAATGTCTTGGGATTTGGTAAATATGTTTGTAGTGAGTAAACATGTTTTCAAATCAGGAAGATTTAGAATTAAGTATAAAAGTATTTCAGAGAACCAAATCTATAAATATGCATAATAAAAATATTTTTTGTGATTTAGTAATCTCTTCATATTTTGTAATTTATGTACTTCTACCACTTCAGAAAATTTGACCCATTAATAAAGTTACTTATAATTCTATTTTAAAATACAGAAATTTATAATTTACATTGATGGTTTTAAATAGAAAGACTTTAGCTTATATATTATATATTCTTAAAAACAAAAACCTCTCTGAATTCTTGAATAATTCAAATTTAATTTATTATATTTAAAGGAATTATTCAAGAATTCAGAGATGTTTTGTTTTCAGTAAGCCTGACAATAGAAATATCTAAAAGAAAAAGAAAAATATTAAGCTTATAATATTACAGTTTTAAATGTCTTAAAATTCTAACTTGCTCTGTCTATGGGGCTAAATATTATCTAAAAACTTTAAAAATTACTAAAATTTGACTAATAAATAGAATAAAATTTGTAAATAAACTGTAAACATTCAGCATTTATAACTCTAATAAATAGATTTCTTTTTTGCTCAAAAACAACCAAGAGAAAGGTCACATTGACAGAATTCAGAGTTTCTAAGCCTATTGTGTTAGCCATGTTAACAGTAGGTGTTTTCCTACGATAAAAATACATTATTTGATCTACTGGTTTTGTTTTGTTTTGTTTTTCTCAGCCTCAAAGCTAAACTTTCCCTATGTTTTTCAAAAATACATAATTTGTCCTGAAGACACACACATAAAGTTATTAGAGCTTAAATTTATTTTTCTGAAGCAACTTGTCTGTATGGATTATTTAAACTCACAAAGGCAAGGAGAAGAAATTACATTAAATTAAAGAGTGTAATGTAAAGAATACCGAACTAGACATTGTTGGTGCGAAGTATGAGTTTTAATCTGAACATGGTTAACTACGATTTTGAACATATCACTTAACTTCTCTGTGAAATGAGAAATCAAACAATAAAATCTCTACAACTGATGCCACCCCAATATAATATTCTATTGCTCTAAAAGGAATTTAGACTGAAGATATTAATATCTTAAATTGTGGTTAATCTGCCAAAAAATAGTTTTTAAAAGAAAAAAATCATTATTCAGAAATTGAATTCACTTCAGAGGGCAGGGCTGGCTGGCCTTTTTACCTGTCTCAAGGACCTGACTTTAGATCTTTTCTTTTTTTATTATTACTATACTTTAAGTTCTGGGGTACATGTGCAGAATATGCAGGTTTGTTACATAGGTACACACGTGCTATAGTGGTTTGCTGCATCCATCACCCCATCTCCTACATTAGGTATTTCTCTTAATGCTATCCCTCCCCTATCTTCCCACCCCCTGCTACACCTCGCCTATTCCCCCAGCCCCCAACAGGCCCCGGTATGTGTTGTACCACTCCCTGTGTCCACGTGTTCTCATTGTTCAACACCCACTTATGAGTGAGAACATGTGGTGTTTGGTTTTCTGTTCTTGTGTAAGCTTGCTGAGAATGATGGTTTCCAGCTTTATCCAGGACCCTGTAAAGGACATGAACTGATCCTTTTTTATGGCTGCATAGTATAAAAGCATTCCTATTTCTCCACATTCTCTCCAGCATCTGTTGTCTCCAGATTTTTTAATGACCGCAATTCTAACTGGTGTGAGATGGCATCTCAATGTGGTTTTGATTTGCATTTCTCTAATGACCAGTGATGAAGAGCTTTTTTAAATATGTTTGTTGGCTGCATAAATGTCTTCTTTTGAGAAGTGTCTGTTCATATCCTTCACCCGCTATTTGGTGGGGTTGTCTTTTTCTTGTAAATTTGTTTAAGTTCTTTGTAGATTCTGGATATTAGCCCTTTGTCAGATGGGTAGATTACAAAAATTTTTTCCCATTCTGTTGATTGCTGGTTCCCTCTAATGATAGTTGCTTTTGCTGTTCAGAGGCTCTTTAGTTTAATTAGATCCCATTTGTCTATTTTGGCTTTTGTTGCCATTGCTTGTGGGGCTTTAGTCATAAAGTCCTTGCCAATGCCTATGTCCTGGATGCTATTGCCTATGTTTTCTTCTAAGGTTTTTATGATGTTAGGCCTTATGCTTAAATCTTTAATCCATCTTTCTTACACCTTAATTTTTGTATAAGGTGTAAGAAAGTGATCCAGTTTCATCTTTCTGCATACGGCTAGCCAGTTTTCCCAACACCATTTATTAACTAGGGAATCCTTTCACCATTGCTTTTTTTTGTTAGGTTTGTCAAAGATCAGATGGTTGTAGACGTGTGGCATTATTTCTGAGGCTTCTGTTCTGTTCTATTGATCTATATCTCTGTTTTGGTACCAGTACCATACTGTTTTGATTACTGTAGCCTTGTAGAACAGTTTGAAGTCAGGTAGCATGCCTATAGTTTTGTTTTGTTTGTTTTGTTTTGATTGTCTTAGCTATGCGGACTCTTTTTGGTTCCATATGAAGTTTTGGAAGATATTGTTTTCCAATTCTGTGAATAAAGTCAGTGGCAGCTTGAAGGGGTTAGCTTTGAATCTATAAATTACTTTGGACAGTATGGCCATTTTCATAATATTGATTCTTCCTAACCATGAGCATGGAATGTTTTTGCATCTGTTTGTGTCCTCTCTTATTTCCTTGAGCAGTGATTTGTAGTTCTCCTTGAAGCAGTCCTTTACATCCCTTGTTAGTTGTATTCCTAGGTATTTATTCTCTTTGTATTGGAAGTGAAACACTCTTCAGCAAATGCAAAAAAACAGAAATCATAACAAACAGTCTCTCAGACCACAGTGCAATCAAATTAGAACTCAAGATTAAGAAACTCACTCAAAACCACACAACTACATGGAAACTGAACAATCTGCTCCTGAATGACTACTAGATAAATAATGAAATGAAGACAGAAACAAAGATGTTCTTTAAAACCAATGAGAATAAAGACAGACACAACATACCAGAATCTCTGGGGCACATTTAAAGCAGTGTGTAGAGGGAAATTTACAGCACTAAATGCCCACAAGAGAAATGAGGAAAGATCTAAAATTGACATCCTAACATTAAAATTTAAAGAACTAGAGGAGCAAGATGAAACAAATTCAAAAGCTAGCAGAAGACAAGAAATAACTAAGATCAGAGAAGAACTGAAAGAGATAGAAACACAAAAAAAACCTTCAAAAAATCAGTGAATCCGGGACCTGGTTTTCTGAAAAGATCAACAAAACAGATAGACTGCTAGCCAGACTAATAAAGAAGAAAAGAGAGAAAAATCAAATAGATGCAATAAAAAATGATAAAGGGGATATCACTATTAACCCACAGAAATACAAACTACCATCAGAGAATATTATAAACACTTCTATGCAAATAGACCAGAAAATCTAGAAGAAATGGATAAATTCCTGGACACTTACACCCTCCCAAGACCAAACCAGGAAGAAGTCAAATCCCTGAATAGACCAATGACAAGGTCTGAAATGGAGGCAGCAATTAATAGCCTACCAACCAAAAAAAGTCCAGGACCAGACAGGTTCACAGCTGAATTCTACCAGAGGTAAAAAGAGGAGCTGGTAACATTCCTTCTGAAACTATTCGAAACAATACAAAAAGACAGAATCCTCCCTAACTCATTTTATGAGACCAGCATCACCCCGATTCCAAAACCTGGCATAGACAAAAAAAGCAACAGAAAAGAAAACTTCAGGCCAATATCCCTGAAGAACACGAAGGCAAAAATCCTCAATAAAATATTGGCAATCCAAATCCAACAGCACATCAAAAGGTTGATCTACTATGGTCAAGTCAACTTCATCCCCAGGATGCAAGGCTTGTTAAACATACACAAATCAATTAAAGTAAGTCATCACATAAACAGAACTAAAGACAAAAACTACATGATTATCTCAATAGATGAAGAAAAAGCTATTGATTAAATTCAACATCGCTTCATGTTAAAAACTCTCAATAAACTAGGTATTGAAAGAACATACCTCAAAATAATAAGAACCATTTATGAAAAACCCACAACCAATATCATACTGAATGGGCAAAAGCTGGAAGCATTCCCCTTGAAAATCAGCACAAGACAAGGATGCCTTCTCTCACCACTCCTATTCAGCATGGTATTGGAAGTTCTGGCTAGGGCAGTCAGGCAAGAAAAAGAAATAAAGGTTGTTTAATTAGGAAAAGAGAAAGTCACAGTGTCTCTATTTGCAGATGACATGATTGTATATTTAGAAGACCCCACTGTCTCAGCCCAAAATCTCTTTAATCTGACTTCAGCAAAGTCTCAGTATACAAAATCAATGTGCAAAAATCACAAGCATTCCTATACACCGATAACACAAACAGAGAGCTAAATCATGAGTGAACTCCCATTCGCATTTGCCACAAAGAGATTTTGGATCTTTTCTTGCAGCCACAACAGTAATACAGAGTGAGAGCTTTGGTACAAGAGTCTTGGCAGAACAAACATTTAGAAAGTTTCTTTCTCTCCTTGACTGAGTATTGGTTGAAAACTGCAGCTGAAACTGCAGCCAAGGAAAGCATGATGCTTCCAGAAAAAAAATGTCAAAGAAAAGTATTATATGCAGCAGTAGTAGTTTAGATTGGTCTCTACAAGAAAGGGTGGAGAGATTCAACCAGTTAGCATCCAAGTTAAAGATAAAGTTCTTTCCCCAGAATATGGAAGCACCAAAGTAGCTTTAGACAAGGATTATTTCTTATTTAGAGATGGTTTACAGATGGTAACATTCTAGGAAAGTATGCAAAATGAAATAAATCAGTATTGAAATGACATCATTATGAAGCTGCCCATTCCACTAAAGTTCTGAAATCTTTCAATAGGTAAATAATTTCTATGTCTCTTTTATAGTAAACTAATAATAGCTAAACTAAAAGAAAAGTGAATATAGTCCAGGAGGCTCACTTGAGCTTGAGTTTAAACTCAGCCTGGGAAATATGGTAAGACCTCATCTTTACAAAAAAAAAAAAATTTAAAATTAGACGGTGTGGTGGCCCACATCTGTAGTCCCTGCTACTTGAGAGGCTGAGAAAGGAGAATCTCTTGAGCCTGGAAGGTCACAGTTGCAGTGAGCCATAATCGTACCACCGCATTCCAGCCTGGGCAACAGGGTGAGACCCTGTCTCAAAATAATAATAATAATAATAATAATAATAATAATAATACATGTCAAGGGTTTTATTTAACTCCTTGGTTAAATGAGGCAACGAGTGAGGTATTACAAGTGCTTCAAAGAACACAAAATATCATACATTTATAGGCAGAAAAGAAATGCTGAAATAAACTAACAAATGGATGCAAAATTGGCAAAACTGGTCAACATCCACCGGGTGATAATTAATTGTACTCCACTGCACAAAATTTACATTACTGTAGACTAAAGTAATTTATATGACTCTGAATCTTCTACAGCTTTACAACTCCACAAAGTTGTAAAATAGTTTAGTCAAAAGGAAAAGTGTACACTGGCATGCCTTCAATTAAAGGATATTTAATGATTTCTTTCAGTCATTTCAAAATCTTCCAGAGTTGAAATATAAACTGAGTGCTCAGGAGAACTTTGTAGAGGATCAACAATGGTAGAAGGTAGGAATAAGGGTTAGTTATTTACATCTTTATTATTCATTCTACTTATTGAATCATTTAGAATATGATTCTCATTTAAGCAGGAAAATGGATATAAAAGGGCTCTTGAAATACTTTATTTCTACAGAATTCCATAGCTCAACAAATAAGGCTCCAGAATTGATCCAGCATGAATCTGGAAGTCATGCTTGATTCTTGCCTCTCCCTCAACTGCACATGATGTCATTCATTAGTAGTCCTGTTGCTTTTATCCTTAAAATGTATCTCAAATCGGTTTTATTCTCTCCATCTTGGCTGCCACTGTCCTATTCCAACAACCTTCAGCTTTTGTCGGAATGATTACCATCACCTTTCAAATGTATAGCAGAAAAATATCGTATGTTCAAATATGTTTTAAGATATTGCTGTACTTCTTTCTTATCCTGTCTCCATTCAAACAGATTGATTCAGTTTTCACTGCTAGCTTGGAGGAGACGGGAAGGGAAGGAGGAGTTGTGGAAGAGCAAAATGTCAGAAATTGCCTGGAAATCTTCCAGGCCTTTGTTTTTAAAAAGCTAATTCCTAAAGCTGGGAGAAGATTAGGGTATAAACAGCATATTTAGGCCAGAATCATGTAAGGAATACGATTTCCCCAGAACAAGAAATCTCTGATGTTAGAAGGATAGGTTGAATAGTGAGAACAGAGTTCTGTGGGTCTAAATGCAAAGGACCTGCTTTCTAAGCCTAGCCCCTATAGGAGTTGGAATACTTCAGTAATAAAATGACTATTTGGTGGGAATTTAGGCAACTTCACAAAGAATTCTATACTTAAATGCTAGCAGGGAGCCCCTGGATCTGAAAAGCTATGTTACAGAGAATAACTGATTCTCAGAAGTAGCCTGGGTTTCAGAATGAACAGATGACTTGATAACCAAATGCTCTCACAGTCCAAATTTTAGCATTGCATCAGATTCTGCAGCTACGGCAAAACAAACAAACAAACAAACAAACAAAACAGAAAGATAGGAGTAAATTATAATGACAAAGGTTAAAGTTTTCCACCAGTGTAATGACATGGGAAGCTTAAATTAGAAATTGAGTTAGAAAAAGTAAATGAAAAAAATAAAAGAAGGAAAAAAACAAGACTAAAAAAATACAAGGGACTTTCACTTCCGTAAATATAGAGGCTTAGTTATTTTGAAAATCCATACCTACCGCTACAAAATATCTTTAAAGTGTAGGCCAAACTATTAGTTTTTATAAATATATAGCAACACTTGAAAACAAGGGAAATATTTAGGGCCACCAAAAAGTGGGGAAAAAAACTGTAATTAGAGTGCCCAGCAGTTGTTGAAGCAGTAGATGCCTTAGGTTTAATGGCCACATGAGATACAAAAGTTAAGGACTTACTTGGCTTCCATAAGTTGGAATAATGGAATTGAACTCCTTGCATGAAGTCAGGGCCTTTGAAAAGTAGCTAGAGCCTAAATGAAAAGCTATATTAGGAAAAAAATGTGCCTGATGGTAAAGGAGACATAAAAGGTAATTTGTAAAAACCTCATCTCAGCTCCAGAATGAATAGGAAACAAAACAAATCAAGAAAATAGTCTGCCTCACAAATCAGAATCATAGCTCTAATCTCACATGGATTTGGAGTTTGAATAGACACTAACTAGCTCAAGAAACCCCAAGCTAATAATTTGAAATTGTTACAGGACTGAACTAATCCAGAATATGTAGCAAAATCGAATGCAAATCTTTAAAGCATGGGTTGATAAACTACGGCCAGCAGGCCAGATCTGTTTTTGTACAATCTGTGACCTAAGAATGGTTGGAAAAACTCAAGAGAATATTTAATGGCACCTGAGAATAATATGAAATTCAAATTTCAGATTCTATAACAAAAATTTTATTGAAACAGAGCTACAGTCATTTCTTTGTTGCTTGTGGCTAATTTCATACCAAAACAGCAGTGTTAGTATTGAATTGTTGTGATAGATACTGTGGCATTTTCATGGCTTCACACTGATTATTGGTGCACTACATTCTTCACAGTGAAGAATGCATAGGTTGAAAGCATTTTGAGTGTCACACATATTGCCTGTCTTTGTTTTGCGCTATTATAACAAAATACCGGACACTGCGTAACTTATAATGAACATGAATTTATTGGCACATGTTTCTGGAGACAGGCCAAGGTCAAGGGGCTGGCATCATGTGAAGGCCTTCTACTTGTGCCATCTCATGGCTAAGGGCAAAGGAGGGCATGAGAGAGGGAAAGGGGTTGATCTTTTATATCAAACCCACTTTCATGATAATAATATTAATTTATTCACTTCACCTCCATGGCCTAATCATCTCTCATTAGACCCCACCTCCCAACACATTGTATTGTATGTGCTGAATGTGTCCTCCAAAGACCATGGAAACTACAGACCAAACTACTTGAAAACTTACTTTGGTTGAAGATTCATTTCAAACTTTTGGGAAAAAATCTACTGAGTTTTTTTTTTAAACTTTCAAATTTTTCTGACTCAGGGAGTATTGTACATGAAAGATAGTGTGGCAATTATTTATTCTGGTACTGTAGAGCTATGTTATATTCTTTAAACATAGCAATGACATAATAAAATGTATAAAACATAATGCTTACTATTTATTTAGATAACAAAATAATCTACTTTCCATTCATTTTAAAAATTGATGTGCAAAATCTACTTTTCTCTTTATTTTCTTGTTTGTTTTATTTGACAGGATGGGTATGCAATGACAATTAAAAAAAATAAGATAAAATGCAGTGGTATATGCTGAATGTGTCCTCCAAAGACCATGGTCTGAAGAAAATTTTGCAAATTCTGTAAAAGTCAGAAAAATTTGAAAGTTTAAAAGAAATCATCTCAACAGATTTTTCTCACAGAAGTTTGAAATGAATCTTCAACCAAAGTAAGTTTCTAAGTAGTTCGGTTTGTAGTCAATCAAGAAAAGTCACTCACCAGGTGCAAATTCATTAAATTTTATTCAATCACAGCAACAACAAAAAAATATGTCCAAAGAAAATAAATTTGTTTAGATTATTAATCTTTCTGTGAGAACAGTTGCTTAATGAGTCGAGAGCATTGGAAGTAAATTTAGGATAAATTAAGAAACAAGGAAAATAATTGCAAACGTTTTTCTTTGGTGCTTGATGAGTTGACAGTTGTTACCAAATACTATTCGGCTGTTGATGTTTATTTGATAATTTAATACTAACTTTGAAGTAAACAACTTGAATTCATAGCCTCTATGAATGGTCTGAGTAAAACTGCAGGCAAGAATATTTTCAAAGTCAAGAAAACTCAAATTCAGTGTAATCTGAAGTGGAATCCACTGAAATGTGTTAAACTGATGGTAGTAAAAACGTTCAGAAAAAAAAGACAGTTGGATAAATTCATAAACATTGTGAAACTATGAAGTGTTCAGAGGCAAGGGAAATTTATCAAAATGCTCACAGAGTAGCAGGAAGGGCAACAGTGTGGTTGGGCCTCAGGGACAACTGGAACCAGGGAGTGGAATGCTACCAAGACTTCTCTCATTTCTGGTTCTCTTTGATAGTTGGGTTTCTCTATCCCATTTTAGACTAGCTTTTTCTACATGCTTGAGTGATTCACCAAAATGCCAGAACCTCATAACTTTATTCCCAGTGAGCGACTATTAGTGACATTTTCTGGTTCCAAGTTTAAAAATTCTAAGAAAGTATATTGAATATAGAGTCTGGTGTCTACCTTATACCAATCACCATAGGATAGGAGGCAGCTTCCATAGGAAAATAGCTACCACCATAGAAACTAGTTGCTTAAAGCAGGTGAAAGAACACTTATCTGAAGGAAGGGACACTCTAGGCAGATAAAACAGTTAATGTCCTCCACAATTTCTAAGATATTTCTCTAAACCAGCAGTTCTTAAGTGTGGTTCATAAACTCCTAGGAGTCTCCATGATCCTTTTAGATCTCTGAGGTCAAAATTATTTTCATAATATTACTAAGATGTTAATTATCTTTTTTTTTTTTTGCATTTTGATTTTTGTATTGATGCTACAAAGGCAATTGTGGATAAAACTTCTAGTGCTTTAGTACAAATGCAGGCAGCAGTACCAAACTATATTAGTAGTCATTGTATTATTCACCACCATGCATGTCCTTATGAATGTCCTTAATAAGACAGTAAAAATTCTTAATTTTTATAAAGTCTTGATGTTGAACATACATTTTTTTCATATAAATGAATGAAAAGTATGCGTAAAGCATTTTTTCTGAATACCAAAGTGGTTGTTCCTAGGATATGTACGTGTGTGGTAACTTGAGTTGAAAGCTAAACTAGCCACTTTTTTATGAAACACCACTTTCACTTGAAAACATTACTAACAGACAAACTATGGTTATTTCTACTTCAGTATTTGTGAGACATTTTCTCTATGAAGTTAGCAAGTCATGTCAAACAAAACAAGTGTAGACAAGTGCAGTGACTCACACCTGTAACCCTAGCACTTTGGGAGGCTGAGTCTAAAGGATTGCTTGAGCCAAGAATTCAAGACCAGCCTGGGTAGCACAGGAAAACACCATCCCTACAATATATATATATATATATATATATATATATATATATATATATATATTAGCTGGGCATGATGATGCACACCTGTAGTTCCAGCTACTCATGAGCTGTCATCATGCCACTGTACTCCATCCTAGATCCTGAGAGACAGAGCAAGACCTTGTCAAAAGAAAGAAAGGAAAAGAAAGAAAGAAAGGAAAGAAAGAAAGAAAGAAAGAAAGAGAGAGAGAGAGAGAGAAAAGAGAAAGAGAGAGAAGGAGGGAGGGAGGAAGGGAGGGAGGGAGAGAGGAAGGAAGGGAAAGAGGGAAAAGAAGGAAGGAAGGAAGGAAAGAAAAAAGAGAGAGAAGGAGGGAGGGAGGGAGGAAGTACAGAAGGAAGGAAGGAAGAAAGGAAGGAAGGAAAGAAGGATGGAAGGAAAAATAAGGAAAGAAGGAAAGAAAAAGAAAGAAAGAAGAAAGGAAGGAAGGGAGGGAGGGAGAGAGGGAGGGAAGGATGGAAGGAAGGTTAGAAAAAAGGAAGGAAGAAAAAAGGGAAGGAGGGAGGGAGGAAGGGAGGAAGGGGAAGGGGGAGGAGGGAGGAGGGGAGGAAGGAAGAAAAGAAGGAAGAAAGAAAGGAAGGGAGGGAGGGAGGGAAATATTTGGCATTATTTGGAACCAATAAGATTCAAGCTTTCAAGGGATTATTAGAATTCTGGGAAACTTGTATTTTTTACTATTAGTTTGACAGTTTCCAATAATTAAAGACTTTTCTGATGATATAGGTGAAGATGTTAACAAATGTGACTTTTTGATATTGTATAATGAAATGTGTTAAAATTTGAATGATTTAACTTGGTGAACCAATAATTTCTATGTAACCAATGCATTTTGATATAAAATCATGCAGGGATAAAAGATATATTCAAGATATAAGATAGATAAATGGACTTTAACAGAATATGAAAATTACATTCAAATGCTTTTGGATTCTGTATTGCAACAAACTTTTAAGAAACTACTGCTTGTTGAGTATTGATGTAGTATAAAAGAGGACAGATCACAATTATCTGAAGGGGATCTTAAAATTTCCTTCAACCTAAATAAACAGTTTGGTCAGGATTCGGGTGGGGGGCAGGTTCTTAATAAGTGTTAAGAGTATAAAGGGGTCCTAAGACCAAAAAGGTTGAGAAACACTAACTATGCATATTTAAATTTCTAGGGATAAGGAATATTGTCAGTGTCTTTGAGTAGTAAGGAATATAATTCTTCAAAATATTACAGTAATATTTGGCATAATTTTACTATTTTTATTTATTTTTTTTACTTTGTTTTGAGACAGGTTCTCACTCTGTTGTCAAGGCTGGGGTACAGTAGTAGTATCACAGGTCACTGCAGCCTCAGGCTCCTGGGCTCAAGTGATTCGCTCATCTCAGCCTTCCGTGTAACTAGGACCACAGCATATATCACCACACCTCACTAATTTTTTTATGTTTTGTAGAAACACAGTCTCCCTATGTTGCCCAGGCTGATCTTGAACTCCTAGGCTCAAGTGATCCTCTCACCTTGGCCCCTCAAAGGGCTGAGATTACAGATATGAACCACCATGCCCAGCCTGATTTTACTATTAATAACAATTTTTCAATATCATCATAATTATTTCTAACAAAAATAACTCTTAACATTTGTTGAGTCTACTCTGTCTAGGCTCAATTCCAAATAATTTCCATGCAGTTAACACTTACAACGTTTTGTAATGTATTATTATCATCTCCATTTCACAAATGGGGAAACAGGGTTAGTGAGGGTAAGAAACGTCTCAGGCCATGCAATCAGTAAGTTTCAAGGTTTCAACTACTATACAGTACTGTCAGTCAAGAAAGCCTCAGTAGCACTGTTTCTTACATTTATAGAACACATTCAGAGCCAGGGCAAAAGACTGGGTCCATGTTCCATAACTGCACTGTTCATTATGATAGCGAGTAGCCACGTTTGGCTTTTGAATGCTCAAAACTGAGATGAATTCATGTCTGAGTTGCAATTTCCTATAAGTGTAAAATATACACTAGAATTTGAAGGTTTGAAATTTTTTAAATTTAAAATAGCTCAATATTTTTTATTTATTACCTGTCAAAATAACATTTTAGATATATTGAATTAAAGCATATTATTCAAATTAATATAAATTATTTTTACTTTTTAAAAGTGTGTCTAATAGAAATTTTTTAATTTCTATGTGGCTTGTAATCTATTTCTATTGGATAGTATTGTATCAATTCAAGTTTTACACTAGTTTAAACAAAAGTTTCATTATGTGCATCACATCCAAGAAGCAGTTTCTTCTTTCTTGAAGTATTGTAAGGGCTGTAAACGAAAAGGCATTTGAGACAAGTTTTCATCAGTTTAGAGGTTTATTTTGCCAAGGTTAAGGACATGTCCATGATATAGCCTTAGGAGATCCTGAGAACATGTGCCCAAAGTGGTTCAGGCCATGACTTTGTTTTGTAAGTTTCAGGGAGACATAAGACATAAATCAATACCTGTAAGATGTACCTTGGTTTGTTTCAGCAAAGCAGGACAACTCGAACTGGGAGCTTCCAGGTCACAAGTGAATTCAAAGATTTTCCAATTGGCAACTCGTTGAAAGAATTGATCAAAGACCTGAAATCAACAGAAGGGAGTGTCTGGGTTAAGATAAGGGGTTGTGGAGACCAAGATTCTTATTACGCAGATGAAGCCTCCAGGTAGCAGGCTTCAGAGAGAATAGATTATAAATGTCTCTTAAACAGACTTAAAGAATCTGTTCTGTCAGTCTTGAGGTCTCCGTTTTAATGTTAATGATGATCAGCTGTTGCAGAATTCCAAAGAAAGGATTAATGAGGCATATGTAACCTTCACTTCCCATCATGGCCTGAACTAGATTTTCTGCTTAACTTTGGCCCTTGGCCAAGAGGAAGGGTTCATTAGGTTGGTTGGGGGGCTTAGAATTTTATTTCTTATTTAGAAGACTTTATACTTAATTAAAATAAAAATTACTGACACATGGTTTATTGTCCTCAAGTACCTCATTCAGCCTCAAACAATGTTATTTAAATCAGGAAAATGATCATGTGTCATCATGCTCTTTTAATACTGTCTCATTCAAGCAGATATTTCTTAACTGAGTTCCAAATTTACCCTTTTGCACATGTTGCACTTCTTCCTTTAATATTTTTTGCCATTAAAATTAAAAATTGGAGTTAAGAAGAGAAAAGCAAAGTAATGGGGAGAAGTGTGGCAGACCCAAAGAAAATATTTTGCAATGCAGCTTGGAGAGAGTGAAATAAAGCCAAGACAAAATATATCTGGGTCTTGGAGCTGCTGCGTTTTTGCCTTTGGGGAAGAGGGTGAGGTGGGGAAGGGGCCGACAGAGATAGTATAGCACTTTCCACTGCAGCTCAGTTGTAGTAGGAGAGTGATTACTAAAGGTGGAGTCCAAGGCACATAGTTCTGTGTGTTAAGAAATAGCCACAGAAGGTATTAATGTTTCCTTCTTGTATTTTATTTATTATTTATTTTTTACTTTTTTTGAGACAGAGTTTCATACTTGTCACCCAGGATTGGAGTGCAATGGCATGATCTCAGCTCACTGCAACCTCCACCTCCAGGATTCAAGCGATTCTCCCACCTCAGTCTCCTGAGTACCTGAGATTACAGGCATGCACCACAATACCCAGCTAATTTTTGTATTTTTAATAGAGATGGGGGTTTCACCATGATGGCCAGGCTGGTCTTGAACTCCTGACTTCAGGTGATCTGCCCCCCTCGGCCTTCCAAAGTGCTGGGATTATAGGCATAAGCTACTGTGCCCGGCCACTTTCTCCTTGTATTTTAGACTCCCTAAGTTTTTTAAATGTACTCCAAAGCTTCTCCTCTAATAATGGCTGACATTTATCAGTACTTAGAACACACCAAGCCTCTCACATATATAATCCATTCAATCTTTCCAATAATGCCAGGAGAAAACTATCCTATGCCTGCACCATTATTATATTTTGAAAGCACATAACTTGTCTGATTTCATAGGTTCACAGCTAGAGAGGAATTTCGCCTCACAATGAATTATACCTGAAGTCGTGCCCATATCTGATTTTATGATATTTCAATGAGACTTTGGATTTTAGATGCTGGAATGGGTAAAGGCTTTTGGGGCTGTTAGGGTGGATGGAGTTATTGTATTTTGCATGTACGAGGACATGAAGTTTGAGGGGAGCAAAGGGTGAAATGTTATGAACTGAAGGTATCCCTGAAAATTTATATGTTGAAGCCCTAACCCCCAATAGACTGTATTTGAACACAGGGCGTTAAGTAAGTAACTAAGGTTAAATGAGGTTATATAGATGAGACTTCAGTCCAACAGGACTGGCAACCTTATAAGACAAGGAAGAGATACCAGGAGTGTGCACATACAGAGAAAAGGTCATATGAAAATATAGTGAGAAGACAGCCATCTGCAAGACAAGGAGAGAGGCCTTACCAGAAACCAACACTACCAGCACCTTTGAGGCAGGAATAATATACAGTGGCACAGGAGAATAGAAAATTCCAGGCAGCAGTTTCGTATAATTAGCAAAAGGTTACTGTTGAAATCGCTGCAGAAGCTAGGAACTAATAAGACCCTGAAAACCCAGGGTATGGACCTAGCTGGCTAAGACCAACTGGACCCAACACAGACTGGATTTGATCTAGATTTCTTCATTGTTAATGTTCTCAATCACATGCCCACCAGGGCCATGACAGTCCAGAGAACACCCATACTTGGTGTAAAAAAATAGGTGGCACCACAGTTCTGAGAAATCTTTACCTTTTTCCAGGAATTTTAATGAATATTCCACCCCTTGGTTACAGAAACACATAAAGGTAGAAATTCCAAACTCCACTGAACAACACTGTCAAGTACACGCACGATCCCCTTTCTTGAGTATATGCTTTTCACTTTGTAATAAATCTCCTACTGTCACTATTTTCTGACTCATCCTTGAATTCCTTCTCATGATGACATCAAGAGCCTGCACACTGGTATCACCTTGGCCTTAGATATCCAGCTTAAAACATACATTGATGTTGTGTAAGTCACCTAGTTGGTGATGTTCTGTTATGGCAGCCCTAGCAGCTGATACAGAAACAAAGGCATAGAGGTGTCAAGTAATTAAATAGAGTCACTCAGTTAGTAGATACCAGAGGGGATTAGGACCCAATCTCTAACCACTGCAGCTCTCTTAGCCAAGTTACTCTTTCTGTTAAGACAAGAGTCCAGATGAAACCATCTCATGATATCAAGAATCCAGAAATAATACTTCTATATTATCTAAAATATATTATCAAAAATTATAAAGTATAATATATTCAGAATGTAAAAGTTTAAGTCAGCCAAGGGCAATTTTTTGATAAAATATTAAAAGTCCACAACACTAGAAATTCATTTTAACCATGATCAAAACAGACTCGCAGTCAGTAAAAGGTAGATTTATCTGAGATTTTATCCCAGTGGAGTATTATAAAAGAACTAAGAATTCTCCAAGAAAAAAAAAAAAAGGCTTTTGCTATAAGTCATAACTAAGGGTTACATGCAAATTTCACCTCTGACCCCACTGAGGAGTACTAGTTCCCCTGCTATTATATCTCATAGCATCCCTTAGTTTCCTTAAAAGTTTTATTCTGTGTAAGTTTTTCTCAGTTTCTTACTTTGTAAAATTTGGATAATAATAGTATTTGGGGGGAGGAAAGATAACTTTCTTTTTACTCTTTATGAGTTCTAAGCTGGGGTACCCTATAACAAAAGACAGATTAACAACAACAAAAATCCCACAAGTTTATCAACATCTATATTTCATATACATATATATGAGCTAGTCAGGGAATTAGTAATTTTCAAAGAGGTGCCTTTGAATTCATACTTAAATACCATCTTCAGCTGAAGCAAAGAAAGAAGACTATGGCAGTAGGGGTACAGTTAAGAGGAAGTGACCAGGTAAAGCACGGTAAACAAGCGTAAAGTTTGTTTTGCATATTTAAGTCAGCGCCATCTCCATTGACAAGAGTTTCTGGTAATTTAGTGCCTTTCTTTTCTTCCTAGTACTCAAGGGGGAGACATTCTTACAAATGGAAATTTCTTCTATAAATTTAAATTTACCCTACCAAAAGGTACTTCCACTCTGTTCTCAGGGCTGTTCCTATAGTTGCTGTTTTCTCAAAGGAATACTTATACTGAAAAAGCATACTTTGAAGTGGCATATTCTGCTCTTCTACAGTATCTATCTCACAAAGTGAGAGTGTAGAAATTTAAACACATGACTGTACATAAAATGCTTGGAACAATTAATAAATATTCATCATTATTATTATTTGTAGCATTTAATGTTATTGCATATGTCTTTGTGATTTATTCATTCAATGTTTGACTCCTTACTACCAGAAAATAAGTTTCTTGGGGCAGAGACAATGAACCACTGTGGCACACATCACAATGCTCCCTGCTATACAGTTCTTATCTCTATCCGAGCACAAGAAAAGAACATGCTTCCTTGCTTTCTTGAAGTTGGGCATGGCCATTGACTTGCCTTAGCCCATGAATTATAGACAGAAGCATCACTTTTAGGTGGAGGATTTAAATACTTAATTCTCCAGTTCTCTCTTCCCCTAACTCAGTGGATGTGAAACTGTTAGTGGTGGAAGTTATACAAGTCACCGGCAGGGAATCAGTGCAGGTCTGCAGCAATCTCAATTCTTGCCTCAGAAGAAAGGATACAACTGAGGGGCATAAGGCAGAAAAAAAGACTGAGGCAAGTTTCAAAGCAGGAGTGGAAGTTAATTAAAAAGCTGTAGATCAGGAAGAAAGGAAAGTACAGTTGGAAGAGGCCCAAGGGGGCATCTTGGAGGTCAAGTGTCCCATTTGACCTTGGACTTAAGGTTTTGCATGCTGGCCTACTTCCAGTGTCTTTCATTCCTTTTCCAGTGGAATGCCCCAAGAAGATCATATGCCAGTTAAACTCCACCATTTTGCAGCATAATACACATGCCTGAGCTCAGTCGCAAGACTCCTGAGATCTTATTGGAAGCTGCTGATTACCAGTTTCAGGTGTTCCCTATCTTTAGGGAGCCGCCGTTTCCTCGTGCCAGCTGTAATCAATTATTATTTTAGAGAGGCCATCTGGCCATATTTTAGATGGCCCCCTGGCCATCACGTGATGGTTACCTGCCTTTCCTAGTGGGGGTGTGGGTGGAGCCCTTTCCTGCCTTACTCATGCCTGGCTAGCTACCTACTGTAACAAAAGTAGGTCTCAATATGGCAGTACAACACTGAATCCTGAGGACAGCTACTCTGAGGAGTAACCTGAATCCACAGCACACTTTGATGAGCAAAAAATTAACCATTATTGGTTAGGCTTGGGAGACTTTGGGCTGGTTTATTACAGCAGCATAATCTATGCTACCCTGGCTATTACAACTGTAATAGTCCCATTGCCTAGCATAAGGGCTGGTATAAGTGATTAAATATGCTCTGACTAAATTAATAAATTAAAATTTTAAATCAGCAATTAAAATGAACTATTTTAATCAAAGAAATTATTTCAACTCTATTCTGCATACAGGAGAAAAGTTTTGGAAATTTTCACTGATTAGTGTGTAGGGGTCATGATTCTTTGAATACCAAATCATTATCTTAGGTATCAAGGTTAGAGCTGCACATGCTTTGCACTCCAGAAAGACTCCTTAAGGTTTTGTTGAATTTTAATTGAATAAATTTTTCTGTGAAGTGGTCTTCAAAAACCTTTATTTCTGACATAGAGTCACTTACTTAAGTTGCCCTATTTAAAGGGGTCAGTGCCTGATAGAATGTCGCTATATAACTCCGTGTGTGGTCCCTGCCTCCATGACAACCAAAATCCAGATGCAGAAATTCTTCTTAATCACATAGCTTACCCTAGAAACCAGAAGGACCTCAAAGTCAAAAGCATTCAGATAACATGTTGAACAAATTGAATTTGCAGTGATCTTGCCAGGGAGGATGGAGAGGGGAAGGGCACTTCGAGTATTTTTGTTTCTCATTCCAACAGAAATTAATAGAATTATCAACACAAAGAGAAAAAAATATCATCCCAATTTAATCTGGTTGTGGAAGTGTGAGCAAAATCTCCAAGTGGTAGTGGTAGAGTCAGGCAGAGGAACTGACTGTAGATACGGTGCTCAGGCCTCATAAGAGTCAGCTTCTGGTATGTGAGAAAGAAGTGAGAGAAGAGCTTTTCATAGTATATGAAAAAGATATCACAGAAAAAAGCTGTCGTCCAAGCAAATCATTTCTTTACAAAGGCTTGTTAACTCCTGCAGTGCCCTAGCTCTAGTGACTAGGGGACCATCAGCCTCATTAATATCAGAATTGGGAGAGAACCTGACATCTGCTTTGATTGAAGTGTGAGAACTAAGCAAGTCTAAAGCATAGCAGGAGCAAGGAGGGAATTGAGTGAAAGGTCACTTCTGATCTGTAGGCTTTGAAGAAGCTTTGGACTCTGGAGAGGGAGTACAGAGGCTGAGCGGGGTGCCTAAGCAGGCATCTTATCACTTGTGAGTTGTGTGAACTTGAGCAAGTTAAACTTCTCTGTGCTTCCACTTCCTCCCTGAAAACGAGGATATAATCTCCATGGACTGTTGTGAAGCCTAAATGACTTGGTTGATTCCTGAACAGCACATTGTCCAGTGCCTAGCACATAGCAATCACTCAGGAAATGTCAGCCTTTGTTATTAAGGGCCTAGTGCACAAACTATTCTTACCAGTTATGCGACCTTGAGAACATTGTCTTCTCTGTGCCTTCGTTTACTCACCTGTAAAATAGAACAATAATAACTCTAAGAAGGATTCATGAAACGACGCCCAGGAGGGTGTCTGGCTCAGTTAACCCACCATCAGTTTCCTGACATTACCATTTTCTTCTAATAAGAAACTGAATACAGCGGCATACATCCTGGTTCAGGCCCCAGGAAGGACAGTAGGGGTGAACAGGGATGAGGGTTTAATGTACAGGCAGAAGTGTTTGAACAAATGAAGGTTCTCATTCTTAGAAAATGCGCTGGTTCTCCGAGGGAACACCTAAAATGGTATAAAGCGACCTCTTTAAAGGCTGTAAGCTCATGTAAGAAAAGCTGAGCTAGATTCCTCAGGGCAGAGATGTGCTCACACTTCTTGGCATCCCAGTTCCCAGCACAGTGCGAAACGCTGCAAACGTTTGCTGAACGCAGTGGAAGCCCGGGTCTGGCGTCCTTACTGTCCAGCAGAGGCCGCTCTGGGCCGGGGCTCTCGGGACCTGAGGGCTGGGAGAAGGAAGGCCAGGGGGAGGCCCTGTCTTCGCAGCGGGGCTCGGGTGGGAGGGGTTTGGCAGCGGCGGGCGCGGCGGCGGCGGAGGCGGCCCAGGGCTCGCGCTGCTGGGATGGAGCAGAAGCGCGCCGAGTACCGGAGGGCACGCAGCTGACGGAGCTGCGCGGCGTTCGCCTCGTCTGCCTCGCGCCTGCCACCGGAGCTATCCGCGCCTCCCGGCTCCCACCACAGCCCACCCAGTGGAGGAGTCGCTACCGGCTCCCAGTGCGCTCTGTCCGCAAACTCCTTGCCGCCCGCTCCGGGCCAGGCACCAAACAGCAGGCTACCATGGTCTGCAAGACTCTCTTCGTTCTTTGCATCTTAACGGCAGGTACTTGGCGCCGTCCTCCCGGAAGGGCAGGTTGCGGGTGGGCCCCAGTGGCGAGCGCGGGGTCGGGGCTGAAGGTGGGAGACCCGGGAGTGAGTTGTCGCGCGCCGGCGCCACGAGTGGTGCGAGCCTCCGGGTGCGTGCGCAGGTGTGTGCGCACTTAGATTTGGGGTGATGTGCGCCTTTGACGGTTCTGAACCGTACCGAGGGAGAGGACGATGGGGTCCTTCCTGCCGCAGCGCGCGCCAGCACAAACTCCAGCTTTGTGGAACAGGTGTCTGGCTGAGATGCGCGTTCGAATCCAGGGTAGGCTACCCGGACTGAGCCTCAAGTCTTCTCCTTCGTCACCAGGTTTTCGGAGAGCACTCTGCTAGACTCTGGGACCAGACTTCTTGTGGCGGTTCGACCCTGGAAGGGATGAAAAAGCCGGGGAAGTGGGGGTGGGAGGTTCGCGTCTGGGAAGGCTTCAGCAGCGGCTGCGCGCCTGGCGGGGCTGGTTTACCTTCTCGAGTCTTGGCTGTCTCTGATCTCCGGCGTCCCTTCCTAGTAACGCTTAGAATGATGTGACACTAACAGCAGTGGCCCGGCCTCGGTCAGCCTCGCGATCATCACTGGGGGGTTGCGAAGCTACCTTCTGCCCCAGATCTCCCCCAAAACGTGTCCCCTGGAAAAAACTATTAACTTGGCTAAATTAGCATCCTCCCTCCCCACCCCCTGCCCCTCATCACCTCTGAGAGGCCTCCTACCAGCCATTCTCGGGTTTCGGGACCACAGACGGCGGCGACCTCTGGCAGCGGGGATGGGGAAGAGGGGAGCCGGACGACTGAGCTCGGCTTGGAGGGGACCGGGGAGAGATTCAGAAAGACGCTTTGGATCTGGAGTTCGGGTACCCATTTTTTCCAGAAAATGTCGCCCGAAAAGGGACAACTGGCTGTGGATAAGGCGCTGGTGGAAAAAAGTAGCCCGACTGCGCGGCCACTGGCATTTTCAGTTAAGTGTGACCCAAAGTCACATAGCGCAAGATTCTACTCATGCCGTAGTCTGTATTTCCTCCCTTTGAGTTCGTCGCCGTCCTGCAGTTGTGGACACGAGTCGTCGCGATCCCTTGAAAAGAAGCTAGCCGTTTCCTGGCAGCTCACAATGGGTAATCCAGTTATAAAGAAAAGTTTTCCAACTTGAAATTATAGCGTAGTATTTTCTCTACTTGCTGAACGTCCGTCTGAGAAAACCTCTTTGGCTGTGGTATCTCGGAGACGCGTCCGCGGACGGTTCCCGAATACTCGCAGGCAGCTTTGGCTGCGGAGCCTCGGGCCGGGCTGAGAAGCCTCGGGCCGGGCTGAGAGAGCCTGGGTCCGGCAGGTGTAATAGGCAGCGGAGCTCCCAGCTGGCCGCGCGTGGTAATTCCCGTAATCCTCAAAGCAGGAGATGCTTACGTAATGACATGGAAGGTACCTTTACTTTCTCCTCACTCAAAAATATTTTCTTGAGGTCCCGAAACCCTTGAGCGAGTCAGTAGAGGGTTCGTTTGCTAATTTGATATAGTGGCTTATTTATTTAATCATTTCCTTTTTTGAACAGCTCTGGCAATTGTCAAAACCGGGATTAACCCTAACAAGCAGTGTATTGTAGCTTTCCATTCCGCCCCCACCCCACCAACCCAAGAAGCTTTTTTTTTTTTTTTTTTTTTTTTTTCCCCTCTGTTACAGTTTAGCTTTGCTATTCCAGGAGGAATATCACCTTTGACCCACCTTCAGAGTGAGGAGACTGGTGGGCCAGGGACAGGCTGAGCACCACCCCTACCCCCACGCACTAATTGGGATCAGAGCCCAGATTGTCACAGCCTTCCAGCTCTGAGGCTCGAGACTCAGGAAGACATAGTGCCTCATTTCCCTAGTTACATTTCCATGTGCATATCCCAAGCTGACAGTGATGAAGCTAATGGATACTGCAATCCCACTGAACTTCGTACCTCTGAAGGAATCCCTTTAAGGCGTCAATTTGTTGTTAGAGCTACTTGGCAATATATTGTTCGAAAAAAATATGAAAATTGGCATAAATACCTCATGAGATTGTTTGTACCTTAATTTTAAGGTGTTTTCAGAATGTAAAATATCGTTTATAAAGAAAAAATAGACGTGTTGGCAAAGAAGAAAGGGATGTGGGCCCTTAAAGTGAAAGTGGCACACCTGTTTTGGGGGCTTATCCCAGAACTCCCCTAGCAAATCTCTAGTTAGTTTCACCAGGCCTTGTTCCTTTTCTGTTTCCTTCTCTTTTTCCTCTTTTAGTCTTAGAGGCTTCAAAAATATTTCTGTAAAATTCTTAAGGTGATAATTTCTTCAGCCAGGAACAGCGTTAGGTAGGGGCCTATTTTTTGGCTCAACAAATCTCAAAATATACATAGAATTTCCTCCAGCACATACAATGAACACTTGAAAATATGCATGCATTGTCAACAAGCCAGCAAGGGTAGATCTCTACATTTATTCACTCGGTATATATAAACATATTTATGTAGTTTTAGAGAAAGGGTCTAGCTCTGTCGCCCAGACTGGAGTACAATGGAGCGGTTCTGTCTCTACTGCAACTTTGGCCTCCCCATCCTCTTACCTCAAGCTTCTGAGTAGCTGAGGTAGGGACTACAGGTTTACACCACCATACAGCTAATTCTTTTAATTTTTATTTTTTGTAGATATGGGGGAGGGTCTCCCTGTGTTGCCCAGTTGGTCTTGAACTCCTGAACTTAAGTGATGCTTCCACCATGGCCTCCGGAAGTGCTAGAATTATAGATGTGAGCCACTATGCCCAGCCTCAGTTCTATTTCTAAAAGGAGAGAGAAACCTTAGATTGTCTTCAGTTCTCTCAAAGTTCATTAAGCTAGGAAACTAGCATGTCTATTCTACAAATCATTTCCAAACACTTCTTATGTCAGTATAAGGCACATTGGGGTACTGATTCCACATTAAAATACAAACCAGAACCTCCGGCGTTTAGTCCCCAAAACCAAAAGGGAAAGAGAATGGTGGCTTCCTCCTTTATCCCTCTCCTGCTCTACTCTGGATTCTCTTCCTTGTTCTTGCCACCATGGTTGTTGCACTCAGGTTTTTTTACAGCCCCATTTATTTAAAAACTCCTTCAGTGAAGTATGAGATATATTAGAACTTTCAAAGGCATGTTTTGAATACTCAAGAAGAACAAAAAGGAAAGACTAGGTAAGAGAGGCACTAACTTCATGGCCCTATTTCTTCTGCCCTAGGCCTGCTCTGTCTGCCCCTGTCTTCTCTCAGGAAAAGTACCTTCCACCCATTACCAGGCACTCTGTGCAGACGTATTGATCCCTTGGTGATCAAGACCTAGATTACCAGACAGCTAGATTCCTAGTCTGCCAGCCAGCTAGGGATCTTCTTTGTGTTCTTAATCTGGTAGAAGCCTCTTCTTCAGGTAACTAACATCTAGAATGTCCCTATCCTTGAAGGAAGACTTACTTCAACCTCCACATTTATGGCTCTGTACTTGATATATGTCAGCTCAGTAGCCTTATCACACATATATTAAAATAAACAAAATCGTGTACACATTTAAAGGAACAGGAAGACTGATTATGATTTGTTGGGGGTGGTTGTGAAGAGTCACTGACGTTTCTTAGCCTGAGAAACTCTTATTCCCCTGAAATCTGTGGTCACAGTCAAAGATGTGACATTTCCTTCACATGAAAAGTGACCTGAGAAGGTAGATGGACCCTCTTTGTTGTTATCAGAGGCATTCACAGAGGCAG
The DNA here is from genome assembly GCF_009761245.1 of Sapajus apella. Taxonomy (NCBI): domain Eukaryota; kingdom Metazoa; phylum Chordata; class Mammalia; order Primates; family Cebidae; genus Sapajus; species Sapajus apella. The sequence goes on from NW_022437061.1 coordinate 2,605,314, forward strand.
TGTTTCAAACAGTAACTGTGTAGATTTTGCAGCTAAGTTGCCTAGGTACAAATCTAAGCTTTACTACTTACTAATTGTGTGATTGAGGGCAAGTACTTTAACCCTCTGTATTTTCTTATCTACAAAATTTAGTGAATAAAAAATTGGAGTGATTGAAAGTGTTCAATAGCTGCATATACCTATAGGTATACAGTGCTGGAAACATAGCAAATGCTCAATAAGTGTTAGGTGTTGTTACTGCTATTATTCTTATTAATGAAGTGTACTGTATTCTGCACTAATTAGGTCATCCTCTCCAAAGGCAGAGTTTATATGTTTGCACTTAGACTATGTAAAGCAAAGATCTCAACTAATATTCCAGTGCAGTGCCAGCTGTTCCAGCAAACCAATGTGCAAATTAAGAAAATATTCAGCTGAGCCTACTAAATGCCTAATTTGAAAAGGTTAATACTGTGCCAACTCAGATTTAACACAAGAGTCCAAAAAATGCTCAGCCACAAATAGATGTAAAGTCTCACCAAGGACTTTATTTCTTCCATAGAAACGTTTGCAAACTGGTGTGTTTCAAAAACCCAACTCAGCTAAATCTTAAAGGTTAGGTCCCCAGAGCTACAAACTTGAGATACTTCAGATTAACAACTTAAGAAAAAACAGGTCATTTTGTCTGAATGCTCCAAAACAATGGCAATCATAAAATAACTGCCACTCTCTAATTTAACTTCAGCATTTGACCCCAGTCTAATTGTGCTTGTGTTTTTATGAGAAAAATATTGGCCAAATATTATACTGTTTAAGTAGACTTTCTTAAGCGATAACTTACCTGAGGGGATTATAGCACCCCACCAGAAACAAAGGACAGTAACAGTTTTTAAGTGTTTTCAAAAGGAATTTGATTGTCTTAAACCTAAATGAAGGAATCCTACAATAGCAGTTATAACAGTTCGCTTCCCTTTGGAAGTATCTATCACTAAAATTGGGCATATTAGTTTAGAAATTAAACTTGTCTTGTTCATAATATATCAAATGAAGCAGTTTCTTGGAAAAATTGATTTTTTATGTAGAAGACAGTGGTAATTCTAAGAAGAGGTGGACAGATAGTGTCTGCTTTATCTGATGTTTTCTTTTTACTTAGAAATACGGAGCTACTATGTTATCATCTAGTTAATGTGGAAGCTGGGCAACTATTCAGTAAGACTGGTTTGTGTATATAGTTCATGACATTTCTTTTTTTAGCTACAGCTTAAAATTATTTAAATGACAGGGTTGATGTAACGTATTTTCTGATGTGTGGATCTTTAAATATTCCTCATAATCCTTTACTCCAGCATAGGCATTTTTTTTTCACCTGTTTTAACATGGCTTATAAATATTGGGAACTTTGCCATTTTGTAAGTAATAGAAATGATTAAAATGTTACAGACAATTATATAATTCTTCTCATCTGTGTTTTTCATTGTTACAGGATGGTACAATGTCAATTGAAAATAGTCTTAATTTTCCTTTGGCTAGTATTGCCAAATTTAGCAAATAAAAACACAGGTTGTCCAATCAAATTTGAATGTAAAATAGTGAATTCTAACTATATTCCATGTAATATTTGGGACATACTTAGACCAAGTCTTTCTTTGTTGTTTATCTTAAATTCAAATTCAACTGATTGTCTTGTTTTTGAACTGCCAACCATACTTTTGGCCTTTTATCTGCAGTTCACTTATGCAATGACTTTTATACAGGATTAGCTTTATTTTGAAGCCTTCTTCATGGGGCTTTAGTTATCCTGCACCATTTCATTAGAAATAATCTGTTCATGGGAAGACATGGAGATTTAAAAGCAGCTCTCTAGGTTAGCAACTATATGGATTAGGATTTAGAGGTAGCACTCACACGGATGAGATATTTTGATTCTAATTATATATCCATTAACTGTGTATTTCTGAACAATTGATATAGTCTCCCTAAATAATTTTAACCCCTTTTGACTCTTCCTTTACATATATTTTAAAAAGTATATTTTCAGTAGTAGCAATGATCTTGCTATAGGGGCTGGGACTCAAAGCCTTTCAGACTCTAGCTGGCATCTAATTTAAAAAGAAAGTTATGATTAAAACTGAAAGCTTTGAATTTCAGTGCTGTTTTTTGTGCCAGGATCTTAAGAAATCTCACAAATATTAATTATATAAGGTTTACATAATCCCTGTTGGATAAGTCTATTGGTATCACTTGGAAGCTGTGGCTATATTCAGCCTGAAGCAACATATTAGATAGAATCTTAAGACAGATGTTTTAAAAAAATTCCTCTGATCAATTGAACTGTGGTAGATATTTGTACCTTTTATACCTAAAGTAAAAATCTATGAATACTTAACTCTTAAGTGAAAAAAAATTATGAGAAATAACCAGGTGTGATATTTAGAAAACATGTCTATTCAATACAAAATAAAGTGGGTGGTGCAACACACCTTTGATGATAATATCTTCCCCTTACATTCCAAATTTCAACATTTGATTATCTTTTCAATGAACAAGGAAATAAGGACCTGGGAACTTTACTGCAGGTGTTGAACATGAAAGGACTTAGATGAGAGAAGGTTTTGTTTGTTTGTTTTGTTGTTGTTTTGGACATGGTTATAAACTTGGAGCTACCATTCAGACTTCCCAAAGGTTAGAACATATTTTCTGATATGGAGTTAACAAAATACACGTTACCTTTTACATCGTGATATATTTACCAGCTTTGGAAGTACACAAGCATAACTTCATTATAAACAGAGTTTAGTCACCCGCTATTGTATCCGTAATGGATAGTTATTGGTACTGTCTATCCTTTATGACATGGTTTTAGTTTTGTTGGAAAAGCTTTTGTGATCTGTCTTAGTTCCTCCAGGCTGCTATAACAACACCATAATCAGGGTGGCTTATAAACATTTGTTTCTCACAGTTGTAGAGACTGGGAAGTCCAAGATCAGGGCATCTACAGGTTCTGTGTCTGGAAAGGGCTGTCTTTCTGGTTCACAGACAGCCTTCTAGTTGTGTCCTCAAGTGGTAGAAGGGGCAAGGCAGCCCTCTGGGACTTCCTTTATAAGATACTATCCCATGATCTAATCACTTCCTCAAGGCCTCACCTCCTAATACCATCTTTACCTTGGAGATTAGGATTTCAACATATGAATTTTTTCAGAATGCAAATATTGAAACCATAGCATGATCCCATAGATAGACAGCAAATAGATGCCATAACCAACTGGTGTGGAACGTTATTTGATTGTTAAACACGCCATACTAGAGTACTCTTGCTTTGTACTGTAATTGGATTCTTCAGGAAGAACAGTAACAATTATTGTAAAGATTAAAGGGTTCTGTATTTAGTATGTTAGTTACAGTGCACTGTCTATATGCTTTTAGGGAGATGTTTAAGATCCCAGAAATTCTACTGAGTTAATGTAATGTGTCATATTAGGAGAGGATTTCAGTATAGCTCAGAATTACAACATGAGGTGACCTCGCTGCCACTTGTTCATCAGAGGATCCTAAAGAAAATATGGTGGATTGAAGATGTCTTTCTTGGCCTTGAAAAGACCCAAGTTATTGGTAGATCACACTCTCTACTGATTATGGGAACTTTTGCTATTAATGAACATTGCTGCCTGATAGGGAACATCAAAACATATATCACATTCAACTAGTGGGGAACCCTGGATGTTTTATCTTAAAAATTACAATGTTGATGATAATGACATTCAGGAGAAGAGCCCAGATAGTCAAAGGAGAACTGTTCAGATATGTCAGAGCAGAAGAAAAAATATTCATCACTTACATGTTAGGAAATTTTGATGGGGGCAGGAAGTATAATAACAAATTACATGCAGAAACGTGGTAAGAAATGGACAATAGGAAGGGGCAGTGGCTGTTTCAGAATTTCTACACAGATCACATAGGAGAAGCTGAGGGCATAATGCTTCCTCAAATGTCAAATGGCTGAATCAGAGGAGGAAGATGATGAAAATTATTTTGGAGTACTAAGGCTCAAATCAACATTAGATGCTGCTGCTAGAAATGAAAAATTCATTACATTTTATTTTTAGAGAGATAAGGTATACCTCCTCAAATTTATATGAATATAATATTTGTTTTAGTATGCCTCTTTAGTTCTGTGAAAAGTTACAAAGTGAGCCTTTCAGGTGAAATGCTGTGGTAGACTTTATGGTGGGTAATGAAGGTAACTTCGACATCATGAAAGGGAGTGAAGAATAAGAAAATGCCCTGTGATATAAAGATGAAAGCAGCTACATGATTTGGCTCAGTTAAGGAGGGCAAAGTGGTCTGAGGTTGCTTACTTCCAGGCAGCCTTCCTAGAACTGCTCTTCAAAAACAATCTGATTATGAGAAGACTCTTTTTTAGATGCTCATAGGAAGAGAAACATAGCCCTGATATTTATCATGTGATGAAGGGATTTGTGTTATTTTACATGAGAAGCAACATGGTGTGGTAACAGAGGCTTTGGAGTAAGACAGGCCAGCAGGGAACAACAACTGTGAGCTCTCCATCTTCTTTCTTGTAGGGTTATGACCATATACATAGAGTGCCATGTGAGCAGACATGCAACCAGTCTCTATCAAGTATGTATACCAAGAGGCAAAGGATTTATTTTATTGCATTTCATTTGCTTTCTCTGTCTCCCACTACTAGATTGTAAGGTACATGAGAAGAGAAATGTTGGTGTGTTTTTTTTTTCCACTGATGTATCCCCAGCATGTAGAACAGAGCAAGAAACATAGTGTGTGCTTTATAAATTTTCATTCAGTTTTTTAATTGAGAATCTACATGTGCTAAACACTGTCCAAGGTTCTGGATATACAATAATGAACAAAGACAAAACTCTACCATCAGGGAATTTACATTCTTTGAGGATAATAAATTTTGACTTAGTCAAAAGAATATCAGTAGCTGAATATCTAATAATCATCTCAAACTCAACATGTCCAAACTGAGCTCCTAGACTGTCTTCCCCTAAGGGGCCTCACCTGAAGCCTTCCCCAGATCAATGAACAGAAATGCCAACTTTCTAGTTGCTCAGACGGCAAATCATGAGTCATCCTCGAGTCCTCTTTTTCTCCCAATGCCCCTCATTCCAACCTTCAAGAACATCTGTTGGCTCTGCTTTTAAAATATGTACAGAATCCAACCACTTTTTGCCACCTCAGTTGCTTCCACTCTGTTCCAAACCACTACTGTCTTTCTCTGAGAGCACTGCAGTGGCCTCCTCTCAGATCTACTTGCTTTCACCCCTCCCCTCCTCAGGTCTGTTTTCTACATAGCATAGCAACAGTGAATTCATTGGAACTGTATCAGTCAGTGCTTTGTTCAGAGCCCTGTAATGGCTCCCCATTGTTCTTAGAGTAAAATCCAAAATCCTTGGGGTGACCATCAAGACCTCCACGAGCGGGGCTCTCATTGGTTCTTGATTCTGATCTTCTACACTCTCCTTTGCTCAATCTGCACCAGCTACAGGGCTACCTCGTAGCACATAGTGGCTAAGTCCTCTGTCTGGCATGTAGTTTCTCCAGATATCCACATGAGTAATTCCCTCACTTCTTAAAACTTTTGTCAACTGTCACCTTCTTAAAGAGACTTACCCTGACCGACCTCTTAAAACTGTAGTCTGTTCCACTTGCCAACACCATATTCCCAGTGCCCCTTATCTGACTCTTGCCCCTACTTTTTCTTTAAAGTCTATCTCCCTCTATCTGTCCTTACCCCTCACTAAAACATAGCTCTAGGAGGAGAGAGATGTTGTCCCTCCTGTTTGCTGTCGTATCCCACTGTGTTAGAATACTGTGTGGCACATGAGGGTACTAAAAATCTATTTGTTGAATTGGATGATTAAAATACATTTCTGAGGACTGGAAAAATGAAGACTTAATTCAAATTTTGCCTTAAATAACCCAAAAATGAGACATTGGCAAACTTGCTTACTATCAGGTGCTTATGTCTAGTGCTTCCAAAAAGCTTTAAAAAAAATGAGTCAGGCTTTTAGTCTTCATTGAAGATTACAGAAGCTAAACTTTGAAAATCAGCTATTTTTGAGCTATACACACACACAAATTCTTCTTCTTAAAATGTAAGCTTTATTTGGTGCCATAGGCATCATTAAAAATAGCTGAAACTTTATAAACTCCCTGGACAATTAAGAAAATGTTACCTTTAAGCTCCGCTAGGAAAGATAAAGATACCTCCACTATTGAAGCATTGTTGAGAATTCCAAATAACTAAAAATAGCCTGGTTATGAAAAGTTATTTGAGTCTAAGGGAAGCACGATTGGTAGCTACCCAGTTAAGTCTGAGAAATTTAAGTAAATTAAGATGATGAGTGCTAAAGGTATAAGTTAGTCACTAATAAACTTAAGAATAGAATGGGAGTTTTCTTGACCTAAGAGACCCTGTACTACCTTCTTTGGTTATTCTGAAATATAAATTGTGTTTTAGACTAAGCAATGGATAGAAGGGATGCAGAAATCTTGCTTCAAATAAAACCTGTGCCATAGGTGAGGTGAGAGAAGGATGCACTTGTTAGCTCCCCGGCACTGCTGACACTCCTTGATGTGGCTGGTGTTAAAGTCCCTAAGGTTGGCGTATCCCCCAGCTTCATCATGAAACAGATCCTCATGGTACATACTGGCTTACTCAAAATAAGAATGTTTAATTATTTCTTGGCTGGCAAATAGAATATGAGCTTCAAAAATAAGACACATGCCTTACAGCCTTAGGAATAATGGTAAAATTTAAGATTATATCAACTTGAAGAGCAACCTATCAACAAACCAGAGGATGACACTTTGTGTTTATTTAAAATATTTGCCTTGCTGGTTCCATGATGTCCATTTGTCCATTCTTGAGCAGGGCAGACTCTGAGCCATCTTGACTTCAGCAACCTTGACTGTAAACAGAGGTGTGGCCACAGAGAGTAGCTCTGACCTGTCCTAGAGGCCCAACAGGGAGCTGTGTCTGGTCTTGTGCTTGTGGCACTGGAGGACAGGTGACCATTGCCCTACCTCTCCTCCCATGGAAGTCACCATGTTCTCCAAGTGAAATGAAAAGCAGGGCCTAATTTCTCACCAGAAGGAAAAGAATTGCACATCAGCAAGAGCAGGCAGGCTTTCAATGCCTCCAATCTCAAAGACAAGTGTGGCTGCTCAGGAAGTGAAAATGGCTCCATTACTGAGAATAGAGTTTCAGATTGGAGGGATAGCATAAAAGAGGGAAGTGTGGTTTTGAGATTCAGAAATTTACAGCCAAGATTTTGGTTAAAAAAAAAAAACAACTATTTTAATGTCAAAAAAAAAAAAAAACAAAACAAAAAACAACAACAAAAAAAAACAGCTGTCTCTTGTTTTATAATGGTTTTTCAAAGCTGCATTACACAGAAATAGATAAGAATGTGTCTATCACCTATCCAGACCTGATTCAAAGTCCTGCTTGTTTGCTTGTTTGGGTTAGGAACTGTTTTTAATAAAAATAAGTTTTAAATAATGTAAATGTATAACAATAATGTGCTGGTCAGATAAACCAGCATACATTCAACATTCATACTGTATTAGGCAACTGCTTAAAAGAATGAAGTGGTTCATGAAGTACTGACATGCAAAAATGAACACAATATATTAACACAATATATTGTAACTTTGTATTTCACAATACATTGAAAAAGCAAGCTACAAAATCAAATGTACATTGTGTATGCCTGGGGAGAAAGGGTTTAAAAGGTTGCAATGCTATCTGATGAGTGAACTTTGGGTCTGTTTTACTTTCTCTCTCTCAGTCTCTCTTTCGTTGCCTGAACTTTTAATGAACAGTTTGTACTGCCTTTACAATTTAAAAAGTTGAGATATTAGGAATATTGTTAATCCCTCTTTAGCAACTGTTAATGAGGCTATAGTGACTGCTAGATGGCTATTTTGATCTTTAAAATCTTGATTCAAAAAATCATTCTGCAGGAGCCCTCAAAAATAAGATTTTAAAGAAGCAAATAACCTCAAAAACATTTACACAGCATCACTGATGTAATGGTCAGAGAAGATTCTGGGAAGGAATTGACTTAAAGAAATATTACATTTTCTAAAACCAGATGCTGCACAAATCATTGATCAGGATAACTGTCTTGCATAGTATTTTAAGGGACTCTGTCCTAACTGATCAGTATTTAATATACTTTGTTAGTTTTTTAGATCTCCTCTCTTTGTCATGTATGGGAGCAATTTCTTAAAACATTCTAAGCTCTTCTAAAATGAAAGTTGCCAACATAGTTATCAAAAAACAAAAACAGTCCTCAGAAGAATATACAATTTATTTTTCTTTGGGCGACATTAATTATTTTTCTTTTTGCAACATTAAATATGTTATAAAATCTTTTCAATAAAATAATTAATAAAATGTGGTGTAGGTAAACACTGGAGAATACATTATTGATACTCTAATGACATTATTAGAGAGCAGCACAGGTGTGACTGGGGAGAGGGCTGGAGCAGAGCTGACTGGAAGTTTTAGGGGTCATCTAGGCCAACCCCTCACATTACGGATAAAACTAGATATTTAGGAATGTCACATTTTTTAATTTTTGGTTTTACTATGTATCACACATTGTGCTACATTCATTTCATCTGCTGCTTCATCTAATCCTCTCAGCACTCTATAAAGTAGGCAGTACTATTCCCATTTTGTAGTTCAGGTCACTGAGGTTCAGAAGTCAAGTAACGAGCTACAGATCACACAGTAGATAAGTAACAGAACTGAACTGGACTTTGAACCCAGGTCTCTAATTTTTTACCCACCTCTGCCCCCATTGCCTTGAACTACCAAATCAGTTACTAAATCCTCTTGCATAAATGTAGTCTCTAGAATTTTTCCCAACTCTGATTCTCTTCTTCATCCCCATAGCCTTGGTTGAGAGTCTTATCATCTCTTATCTGTAACTCCCAAATGGTCACCCTTTTTCCTCCCACAGTCTCTTGCCAGTCTTGGGACTCATTTAGGCCACGCCAGGTTGCCTGCTGTCTTCCAAAAGAAGAGGATAGTCTTATAGGTGCTCACATTATGATTTGTAAATTTTATTCCTGCTAAAAAGAATGAAGGCTCCTTGGAGAAGTGGCTAATTCCAGGTCTTGGTTAGGAAATAGATAAGATGAATCTGGTATATCTTGTTAGACCAGACAGTAAACATATTCTCAAAGAATACTAGGGTCCTGTCAGAAGGACTCAAAACCACTTAATGAGGCACCCACTGGCCAAAGGTGGGACAATCTGAGCATTGATGATGATTATAATTATAATAGATTGAAACACATTAAATACATTTAAACTCATAAGTTCACAGAAATACCAAACGCAAAACAATAATAAACTTCATTGACCTTCATTGGAGAATGCTAACAAGCAACACACTATTTTGAAGAAATAATAGATGGTTAGGAAAAATTAAGTTTTTTATTGATTTATCAAAGTCTGCCTTTATGTTGTGAAGTGTACCATTGAGTGACCAAATATTAGATGATGGGATAATTGTCTCTATAGGATTATTCCAGACAACAAATGAAGAAGGCATGGAAGAAATAGAATATCACCATATTGCATACCTACAAGTGGGCTTGGGTACTAATCATCAGTGGCTGCCAACACCATGGAGTGTGATGCATTCAGGTACTACATCTCCTAATGGAGGAACGCACCATCACCTACGAAGCAGTCTTGACAAACTGAATGAAAACTACATCTGACCAAGCCTCTGCTTCCAACAATCAAGTCACAGGAGATACAGAAAACTGGGGAAGATGTTAAATAACACTGTGGGGATGAAATCAGCAAACTCCAGAATATAGAAGACTCTATGGGAAAACTAACTAGGTTTCTTCAATAAATAAATTGCAAGGAAAAAAAAGAGATCTAGAGAAAGATTGACAGGGCGAGGAGGAATTTAGACAAAAAAGAGACTGAAGAGACATAGCAGCCTATCACAATTATGAAACTTATTTGGATACTGAATCAAACCAAAACTGTAAAAATAAATGATGACATTTATGAGACAATCATGAATTTGAACACTGACTAGATATATGATGATATTAAGGTATTGTTAATATTTTCAATATGATAATATAACCCTTATGTTTTAACAACCCTTATCTTTTAGAGATATATACTATTTTATTTACAGAAGAAATGCTGTGATGCTTAGGATTTCAAAATAATATGGGAGCGGGAAAATTATAGGAAAAATGAATGTGAGTTAATAATTGCTGAAACTGAGTGAAAGGAACATGGCGATTTATTATACTCTTCTCTCCTACTTTGCAGATGATTAAATGTTTTCATTATAAGAAGTTTTAAAACGAGTTCTCTAGACCTCCTAATTGCTGGCAAAAACGAGTCCAAAGTGTTTAGCCTCTGAATTAGAGGTGGAACAGAAAAAAAGGAGATGCCTCTAATCATGATGTGAAAGGCCAGAGAAGTAGATAAGTCATTCTTGTTTGGAAAGTCTCCCCAAGAAGATAACACCTGCTGCACACTTTCAGGCCTCTCTGGCTTTGCTTATGTCATTTCCTCATTCTAGAATGCTATACTCCTCCATTCTCTGCCAACCGAAAGTCTCTTCATTTTGCAGGCTCAAATTTCTCCCTATGTTCTGCACATGTCAGCCCTACCAGTCTTTCAGCCTATAGAGAACAGAGATCATGTCTTAGCTTAATATCCCTTCCTCCCAAGTATGAGCACATACATGGCAGGTGCTCCATGCCTGTCAAATTGAACTGCAGAAACAGGTTCAAAATGTGGACTCCAAGGTCTCACAGCTAGTTAGTAAATGAACTTAACTAAAAATCTCATGTAAACTTCAGTGCCCTGACTTCAGGAACTCCAAAGTCTTTTCAAGCTCATTCACCAGCATTCCTCTCCTTGCGAGTTAAGATTTTAAAGCTTTATGATCTCTAAGAGAAGTAACACATTAACTTGGAGTAGCTGAAAGTTATTATCTAACATGCACTGGTGTGTAGAAAAGCACAGGCCCTGGGTGAGTGGCCTAAAAGACAAATATGTCTTACAGGGCAGAGGGAAGTGGCCTGGGACCTGCAGTACCACTTAGATCGGGAGTTGCACAGTGAGAGTCATGGTGAATGCACTGGACACTGAAAGGCCACAGAGGAGGCACGGATGAGATGACAGGATCCAGGACATCCAGTTAGCCAGCTTCCTGTGATTACATATGAGCAAATGAAATTTAAAAGGGCATTGTAGGCCCTTTTAAAGGGCCTACAATGTAGGCCAAACGCCGTGGCTCATGCCCGTAATCCCAGCACTTTGGGAGGCCGAGGTGGGTGGATCACGAGGTCAAGAGTTTGAGACCAAACTGGCCAACACAGTGAAACCTTGTCTCTTCTAAAACTACAAAAAAATTAGCCAGGCATGATGGCAGGCACGTATAATCCCAGCTACTCATGAGGCTGAGGCAGGAGAATCACTTGAACCCAGGAAGCGGAGGCTGCAGTGACCCAAGATCATGCCACTGCACTCCAGCCTGGGCAACAGAGCAAGACTCCATATCAGAAACAAAACATACAGACAAAAGCCATTATAATCACTTTACAGACAAGTTTGTTATATTTGGGCAATCACCTTTACCTGAACAACCTTATGAAGTAAAATTTCACTCTAGACAAGTGAATGCAGTAGGGATTGTCTTTTAAAAGATCCATGATTATCCAGTACTAACCACAGGAAAGCCTTCCATAGGAAGGAGAAAAACCACGTTTTCTCAAAAAAAAAAAAAAAAAAAAAAAAATGCATCTATTTGGTTTTGTACTTAGAGGAAATGGACATGAGTTATATTTTTGTATAGGTCAGTTTCCTTATTTTAATATTGCAGTTCACTGTTTATTGTCAGAACAGAGCCTAGGCAAGGCAATAAACATGAGTTGGCATGTTTGAAGTATATTATCAGAACACAGCCTAGCAAGGCAATAAACATGAGATGGCAAGCATGCCCTATGGAAATGAAGGGTGGCATCAAATAGAGGCACTTCCCTGTGGCTGGCCTCTTTCTTTCTTTCTTTTCAACATAATCTGCATCTGCAACAGAAAAAGAGTGACAAGGAAAGGAGTTTTGTTTTGCTCTTTTGGTTTTTATGTTACCAAAAAGATACTTTTCTTCTTTTGATCTTGGAATTCTAGAAATCTTTCCTGGTTATCGACCAAAAGTAGAGGAATTTAGGAGGAAATGTGCCCTCCTGGGTAGAAAGGGAAATGTGTCTTCTCAGTTACCCAGAAGCAGAGGTTATCAGTAAGTAACTATCCTATCCCCAAACTGCTGTGAGCTGTCTACCCCCTTGAACTATGTCAACTTGCCAAGCTTTCGATAAATATAGACTAGCTATTGTCTGGGTTTCCTAAGGCTGCCATAACAAATTACCATAAACTTGGATAGCTTAAAACAACAGAAACGTATTCTCTGACAGTTCTGGAAACTGGAAGCCTGAAATTAAAGTTTTGGCAAAGCTGTACCTCCTCTGAAGTTTCAGGGAAGGATTCTTCCTTGCTTCTTCTAGCTTCCCATGGCCCCTGGCATTCCTTGGCTTGTAGCTGCATCACTTCTTTCTCTGCCTCTGTCTCACATGGCCCCCTTTCCTCTGAGTCACTCTGTGTCCACACTTCCCTCATATAAGGACACCAGTCATCCAGTCATATTGGATTAGGGCCCACTCTCATCTTAACTCTCATCTTATCTGCAAATAGCTTATTTCTAAACAAGGTCACATTCACAGATCCTAGGGGTTATGGCTTCAGCTTGTCTTTTTGGAGGATATGGTTCAATCCATAGCACTTATATTAATTTTACATCTCAACCATGTTCATGAAAGACCGCTCCCCATAGATAAACTAAGTTATGAACTTAATTGATTATAAATCACTTTTATTTAATATCACATCAAGTATTTTTTAAATTTGTTTTCTTATTTATCTGTGTATTTATTGCTCTTGATGACACTGTTTAAATCAGGTGTTTCCCTATCTGTATTGTAGGCATTTGGAGGGGGATATTTTTTCAATACATGGAGATGGCATTTCTGGTTCCTGACCACTAAATACTAGTAGCACCCTGCAGGCATTGTGACAAGCAGGAAAAAAGAGAATCAGGAAAAAGGAAAAGGAATAGAGGAAAGGATCGAGGCAGGAAATGCCATCACACATTTCCAAACCATCAGACTCTTTGAAACCAACAGTCTAAATTGATGAGACTTTTAATGTCCCTCCTCAGAGCCCCATAGAGAATGGGCTGTGCTGAACAATAGCAGCCATTCTCGTAACTCAGCCAGCCTGCCGGCTGTCAGAGTCCTCTGGGTGATTCCAGAGCATTCTGACTTGGACAAGGCCAGTAGCAGGTAAAACTATGTTAGAGACAAATTTCAAAGATACCATTCACTTCTCCTCTGCCATGTTCAATATGCTATCCTTTACAACACCCTATCACTTACAACACTGTATCATTTACAACATTATGCCTACAGTGAAATCAGGAAAAGTATAGAAAGACAGCAAAAAGTTGCAGGAGATGAAGTAGCCTCCTGCTCTTTTTTAGCATTGCTCATTGCAATGTAGAAATGATACTTTTCCTTTGTTTGCTTGCAAGGGAGGGCATGATCCACTTTCTAAGAAGTATCTTCTTCTCAGTTCTGTGTAAGTATTACTGCATGTGGGAACATAAGAAGTTACAAGAATCTTTCACTGAAAAATGTAAATGGTGTGATTTTCTAGGATAGTGGTTTTCTGTTCACCAATATGAAAAGTGTGTATGTATGCATGTGCATATGTAAAATGTGTCTATACATATATTTATGAGTGAGATATATGTTTTCCTCTTTCATTACCTGCTTCCTTCCTTACTAAAATAACTAGAATTTTTAACAGAAGGAGAACAAATAGCATTTGAAATAATTTCTTTAAAGAAAATTAACATTTAATAGATTAGTACATTTTCTGGAGCATCTAAAATTCACTTTTTTTCCCCACAAAAAGTAAGATATTCTACATTTCGAAGAGCCATAATCATATACATCCGTTTCTTCTGATTAGTAGCTACAATGTTTATTAGGTAAACATGGACATTTATTTGGCTCTGCAACTACCTATTCCGTGTTCTTCTGGAATCACAGCTTTCCTTATTAGTCAGAGTGAAAGTCAATATTTGAGACTTCTTCCTCTGCGAAAAAATATAATTTCCTTTATAGGAGATTTAATTACTTGAATAGTTCTGCTTATACAGATAAGAGAAATATTCTAAGAAAAATGTGAGATCTGCTGTCTAAAGCCTTTATTTATTTGAGTTATTCTTTAGGGAATAAAAAATTAAAGCTCTGATGCTGCAAACAAAGCTCCTTGATGAGAACTGAGTTCATGCTGAGATGAAAAGTTACAGAGCAAGAGAACAGCCTCATTATATTTTTAAAATCCCAGGGAAAGTCATTGTTTTGCCAAAGCAATGTGGCAAGACAGCCTGGGACACAACATCGGTGCCCAGGAGACTAGGAGTAAAGAGCTTTAGAAGCTTTGAATCTTTTTCTAAAACAATTAAGATTAAAGGAGTTAATCAGGAAATCTGAGGTTATATAAGGGGTGAACAGGTCAGCCAGCTCATATATCTGGTTTGGGGCACATGCTTGGGATGACCAAAGTTTTCCATGGAAGATTGTACTTTATGTTAATTCTTCCAGAATGAAAGAACTGACAAGAAACATTAAGTTTGAAAAGCGATCCCCACTGCCACTGACATCTGAGAACATCCCAGCCTCTCCAGAGACATCTCACTGAGGGAAGCAGGTGAGCCAGCTTGGGCTCTAACCCCAGGAAGAGAAGAGAAGTGGGTCATGCCTGGTGAAGTGGCTTGTCTCTCTTGGCAAGTCAAGACTCTGCCTTGAATGGCCTGGCCACCTCACAACCTCCTCTCCAAAGGTGACATGGGCTACAGCTTAAGACACTGCATGACACCAGAAGCAAAAACTAAGAGTAGGTATGGAATAAATCTTATGAAGCTCTAAGGCTCGATAGCCACAAGAAATTTTTCTTTAGTTAGTGAGAAGAGAACATTCGCTATTTAAGCAAGAACTACCCAGGAAGAACCAAAAGCTTTCTGAGATGGTCTGTGAAGGCATGGGAGTTTAAGGAATAGACTCAATTTTTCTTTGACTTAATCAGAGTTGGGTTTTGGGGTTTCTAGGAGTGCACAGAAAACTTGAACTAGAGAGGCAAGGTTCATTGACATGTGCCAGTTGATACTTCACTAAGTCTTTACCAGTAAAAACGATGTCATTTATCTTCTTTCTTAAGCCATGTCTATTCTGTTCCAACTTTATCAAGAATGGCAGTCAGGATTTGAAACAGTGCCTGTGTTCTTTGCTGAGCACTTACTGCAAGATTTCTAACAACATAAACTTGACCTGTGTTTGACTCACAATGCCCAACAACAACAACAAAAGCAACAAAAACTGCTGTTTTGAAATTATACGGATAGTAGTAGGTAGACTGAATCTTGCTATACACTCAGTCATTCTACCTGCTCATTTTCTTTTCACTTATGATGCTGATGGCGCATTCTAGCATTGTGCTGCATCATGTTCAGGAAACACCAATCAATCCTGCACCTGTGGGAAAGTAATATTTGCTCATTTCAATGACAGTGGAAAAGTAATAGGTCTCAAATCCTATCTGTAGTGGGAATGTTGGCTCTCTTCACCAAAGCTCCTAAATGTGCAAATTATATTGTTTATGCATTTTCTTGATCTTACTTTTATAAAATGCATTTTTTCTTAATATCAGACTTCAGCAACACTTGATTTTCTTTTTGATCAGGAATTTGGCAGAACCTAGGCAATTAGCTGGGAGCTGGGTAAATTCAGGAAACCTGATTAACAGATCATAATTCAGCTAAGAATTTAGGCTTAAGCCACGGTGGATAAAGTTTCCTTCTAAAAGTGTTTGGCAATTTGGCTTTAAAAGGAGCACTAGATTAATTCAGTCTGTGCTTTCTTGCCATAAGACATCATTTCAAGATATGAATTCCATTTATATTATTGAAAATGTATAAGATATGCACAAGCTTATTTTGATTTAACAGAGATGATAAATGAAATGGTCTGCCAATGAACATATTCCAGATATCTAATCTTACTCTGTATAATGTAGGCTGTAGATTTTGAAAAATGAAAAAAAAATCATTAAAGCTATATTTGGCAGTTGTGCTAAGGTCACTGATAAGCTCCATACCTCCAGTTGTCATCTGTTAAATAAGAGGATGAAATGAGATGATCATTAGTGTCTACTCTTCTTTATGATCTGAAACGAATTCTTAACCTGGGGTCTAGCTAAACATTAATGATCCACAAATGAGCATCGGGAAGCCCACAAAACACCTGAAATTGTATCAAACATTATGTGTATGTACTTATTTGCATTTTTTTCATAGATGATCCATAGATTTCATCCAAGACCTGAATGTGTGTTCCTAGTAAGATTAAGAATATCTAACATTCATGCTGTGATTAATTTAACTGTTAAATGATATAGTCTTTCTTTGAAAATTCATAGGGCCCCTCGGATATTCTAATACTGGCTTGAGTGTTTTTGTAGCCATGGCTTCCATGACGTAGATCACTCTTGCATGAATTCATCTCACCCTCAGATCGCCCTCAAAGGTAAACGTTGTCCTCTCAAGTTACAGAGTAATAAATGGAGGGCAGAATGCTCAGATATGTCACCAAACATACGAGTCACTATAGATGTTTTTGCTTCGTGGCCTGGTGGTTTTTCCATTGCAGGAGTATCATAAAACTTAAATTTTAATCCATAAAGCACAGTATTTTGGAAGCTACTTATGTAAAGGTCTCCAAAGTTTAGACCTCCAAAAAAAGAACTAATCCAAAAGAAATCAGACTAGTAGCAAGTTTGAATTTTAATTTTAAAATGGAAAATACCACCCTGAACATACAGTTATTCAGTTTTGGCTCTCTAAATTCGAATTCTAAAAGTTTGTATAACATGATGTGATTTATTTTACTGAGTCAGATAGAACACTCGAGCTCTTAGCAGTCAGCTAATGACCCCATTGCAGAGATGACAGAAGTCAAGATTCATAGAATTGAGGTAACATGTACAAAGTTAGAGAGAAAAATGCAGAGCCAGAACTCAATGCTGATCTCATTACTCCAGGTTTGCAATTTTTCATTGCACCCACGGCTATCTCTGCAGTATCCTTAGGGCATGAGGGATAGGGGAGGGGTGCATGGGCTGGGAAATATGTTGCCAGGTGAGACCATTTGTATAGACTCATGTGTTGGAGATGGAATTGTCTGCAAAATAAATGCCATAGTAAGATAAACTGCATTCTCTGGAGTCAAGATTTGGAAGTTTTTTCTAAAAGTTCAGGATCTTTTTCCATACCAAGCAAAGCACAAATATATCTATGACCAACAAGAAAACTACTCAGACTGAAATCTTTCCCAGTTGTAAATGCAGCTTGCAACTTTTTACAATAATATTTTTGTTGTTGTTAGCTTTTATTTCTTTTCTTTCCAGGAGAAGGCATGGCCTGATTCAAAATAGGGGGACTGTGAGAGAGATTTAAGACAAGGAAGGCTATTGGTGTTCCCTGTGTCTTATAGGCTTTTTGCAAATTCCCTAGAACCTGAAGCCCAGTAATTAGAATCTTTTGCCAATGTTAAACCATTTTTCTGAGTAGCTGTGTGACTTTAAGTGGCTGACAGAGAAATTTTTATGATCAGGCTGTACTGCAGGTACATTAGAATGCACTGGGAGATGCATGATTTATATATTTTGATTTTGACTTCTACAAGATTTACATCTGAGCTAGATACATAAAATTATAGTGGTTTGGGGATATAAAGGAAAAAAATCATTCAAGTTCAGCCAATATGATTGTATCACCACAGTGGTGGAGGAGCAGCTCATACAAGTTCTCATTACAGATGTGCCAAGAAGTTGGGTTTGGGGGCCACCTCCTTGCTTTTGAATTACATCTCTGCCATATAGTGAGCAAGGGGAGAGGGAACTGACATTATTAAATCTAGTAAGGTGCCAGCCATTGAGTTAGGCACTTTACAGACGGTTTCATTTTCAACTCTATACCAGCCCTGGAAGGTTGGTTCTACTGGTCTCTATCTCCAGATGAGAAAACAGAGATTTAATGAAGTTTAGTAAGTTGGCCAAAGCCACAGAGTTATTGACACCCGCATTTGAACTCAGATCTTTCTGCCAATAAATTCCTGTTCTTTCTATTATTCAGCACTTATCTGGGCTTTAATGTCTGCATCTGTGAAATGAGATTAGTAAGCATACATTTTAGGATTGCTGGATTATAAGAGATTAATGTATTCAGAATAATGCTAATATATAGAAGGTCTTAGATGAATAATATTTCTCTCCCTACACTTTGTTCTGGTAATAACTCTGATTTTGTTGTTTGTTAGGTTGATTGATTAGGAGTTTTTGTTCTTTTTTAAGATTTGGGCCTACCTCAGCTTTTTCTAAGATGCAGAAGCAAAAAGATGATTCAATATAGAGGCGACTATGTGACATTAGAAGACAAGGAGAACCAGAATAACATTTTGTTCTTCTGTCATTTGTCTAGGGTAAAGAGCTACAGGCAGAGAATGGGGTGGTGCTGTTCTGCACCCTGATAGAATATGTGGGATTGCCAGGTGTCTTCTTAACTGTGCACCAAGGCCTTTGTGAACAACTTTAATATTCCTTCCTTAAGTAGCTTCAGTCTGTCACTTCAGGGAGGAGTTGAAGCTAGAAAACAGCCAAGCTGCACCCTAATAGGCCTGCAGCATTCCAAATAGCCTTTCATTGTAGGCAGGTAACCCAGAATGCTGCCCAGGCCTGGTGCATAATAGAGAATATGGACAGAACTTCACGAGAATTGGTAGGGAATGGTAATAATTTCTTGCCTGTAAATGACAGACTGCTCATAGAGAGGCTTGGGAATAACTACTTATCTCAGAAATAATGATTATTTATTTATTTATTTGTTTGTACCTCGCTCCCTGCCTGAAGGTGCTGGAGCTCTCTGCTTACAGATAATAAATAGCATCTAAAACTGCATGTTCCAAGAATAATGGAAAGCATCTATATAAGCTAGAGTGGTTGGAAAGGGTGGTGACTCTTAATCTTAGGAAGATGTTTTGATATTTTTATTCAGTAAACCTTGACTTAGCACTTCTCTTGAACTAGGGATATACAAAAACAATTAAGGCATAGCCTTCATCTTTAATACTAACAGTCTGGCGGGAGACTAGACATGTGTATGGAGACTATAAGGCAGACTGGTGGGCTCTGTGCTGGCGGTATGGATGGAGTACAGTAGAAACCTGAAGCAGATAGAGTAACTATTGTACCTGCTGAAGAAGTAATATTTGAGTTACTTTTCAAAGGATAAATAGGAATTTGCCAAGAAAATGAAAGGCAGGGGATAGGAGAGTTTTCTGACAAAGCATATACAAAGGTCCAGTGTCCACAACAAAGACTGTGAGGAGTTCATGAGGCTCAGCCATAAGACAGTAAGACCAGAGACCAAGCTTGGGGCCAAAGTGAAATATCTGGTACTCTGAGAAATGACAGTTAATGGGCTTAAGTCCTAGCTCCGCCACTTCTAGATCATGGCTTTGATGAACTTACTAAGTCACTCTGAATCTTGTTTTTCTCATTTTTAAAATGGACATAATAACAGTTCCTATCTCAGAGAGTTATGTGGATTAAGTCAAAATAGCTCATTGCACAATTCTAGCACATGGTCATGCTCAATAAAGTCAACTCTTTGTAGTATTTGTAGTAGCAATAGTCAATTTTATAACAAAATCAATAGCACTATATAAGACCATGAATAATGTTCACATTAGGCTTCTCAAGAGTCTTTTTAAAGAAAAAGATCTAGAATGGGGCTATCCAACACAAAACTCTCTGTAATGATGAAAATGTTCTCTATCAGTGTTGTCCAACTCATTAGTCATTATCTGACTACTGAGCATTTGGAATATAGCTAGTGTAATTGAGGAACTGAAATTTTCATTCTATTTAATTTAAATAGCCACACATCTTAGTCGCTATTGTATTAGACACTAGAGATCTAGACTTATAAAATCATAAATGTTTTATTTATAAAAGACCTTAGAAATTAACATAAAGCTCTCATCCTCCCCATCACTATTTTACAAATATTTCTCAGAGGGAAATTGATTTGCACAGGGTCACATTTGCACAGGGTCACATAATTAATGACAGACATGGTGCTAGAACCCAGCAGCTCTTCTGGCATCCTAGGCAAAGTTCTGATTATCCTGAAGTCTGGTTGGATTATTCTTTCTACCTTAGATAATGTCTGTTGCAAATGCATCATGGGTTATGATGTTTCTCTCAGCTACTTCTACTTCCCTCACCATGCTCATTTCTACTTCTTTTTTTAATAATAAAGTATGCATGTTACACCCAGTAAATCCCAAGTAATCCATAACTCACTAATAAATATTTTAGTTCCTGCTCATGGGAACATGTTGTATCAACAGCAGCTCATTTAGTACAAAATTCTCAGCACCATTATTTTCATAACTAATATTATACTATTATTATTTTTTGTTACTTTGCCTAAGTATTAAACTTGTGTCAGCAAAAATATTGATCTTCTTATAGCATTCCCAAAACATAAGTTCAGATATTTCATCATTAAAAAATTAAGGCTATCAAACCATTTAGCAGAGTCATTAGTTAAGAAGGATTGATCAGAGGACTGTGGGAATATGGCAGAATAGGAAACACCAGTTTCCCCATCTAAACAACAATTGCAGTTGCAGAATCCATCTGATCTATTTTGAAATTCTGGAATCTATTAGAATGATTGTAACTTCCAGGTGAAGGATTGGTAATAGTAAATTTTGGTCAGCTTCAGCTTCAACATGATAGCAGCTACCCATTCCCCAGCCCCATGGCAGTCAGCTTTGCACGTTTCATATGTAACTTGCAGGCAGTTTGTAGAAGCCAAGGTGAGCAAAAAGGATCCTACAAAAACTGGAGATATAGATTCTGATTACTGATTGCTGTGTCTAATCTTTGAGATGCACACATATAGGGAGAAGTCATTGTCATGCCCATTTCTTAACTGTTGCAAGCCCTTTTCCCTTTGACTGCAGCAAGTTCCATAAGATCTAAAAGACTAGTGCATTTTTATTTTTTTTTCTTATCCACCTCCTTCCACTTTATTTTTCTCTTCTTCCCCTTTTGGGACACAAACATCTAAAGTCTAATACTTCTAAAAACAACCACATATGTGGGGGCATTTAGAAAATCACAACATATGCCCAGGGAAAGGTACAGGCTTAAACACTAACCAAAAAGACTTTATGTTTACATTTTGGACTGATCACCAGCACTGACACAGCCTATAGCAATAAAAAAACAAAAACAACCACTAGAAAACCCTGGGGAAGGGAAATAATATGATTTCCAAGATCACTATATATTATATTCAAAAATCTGGTATTCAACAACAATGATGACAAAATCACAAGACCCAAAAAAATAGGAAAGTATGTGTGGCCTATTCAAAATGAAAAATAACCTAATAAGAACATAACTAAAAAATACCCAATGAAAGATCTACTGTACAAAGACTTTAAAGCAACTGCCTTAAAGATGCTCAAAGAACTAAAAAATAATGTGGAGAAAGTCAAGGAAACAATGTATGAACAATATGGAATGATTAATAAAGAGATAAAAAAAAAAAAAAACCTAAAATAAAACCAAAAGGCAATTCTGGAGCTGAGAAGTACAATAACTGAAATAAAAAATTCACTAGTTAGATTCAAAGACAGATTTGAGCAGACTGAAGAACGAATCTGTGAACTTGAAGACAGCACAATGGAAATTGTCAATTCTGGAGGAAACAGAAAAAAAATCAACGAAAAGTGTGCAGAGTGTAAAGAATTTGTGGGACATCATTAAGCAGACAAATACATACATAATGAAAGTCTCAGAAGGAGAAGAGGGAAAGAGAAAAGGGAATCTAGATTATTTAAAGAAACAATAACTGAAAACTTTCCAAATTTGATATAAACATTCAAGCTCAACAAATTTTAACTAGAATGGACTCAAAAAGATACACAGCAAAGCACATTATAATTAGTCTGTTGAAAGCCAATGACAGAGACAATCTTGAAAGCAGCAAGGGAGAAGCCACTTGTCACATATAAGGGATCCTCAGTAAGATTATCAGCATATTTTTGATTCTAAACTTTAGAGGCCAGAAAGCAGAGGGCTGATACATACAAAGTGCTGAAAGAAAACAAATAAACAAACCTGTCAACCAAGAATCCAATATCTGCCAAAACTGTCTTTCAAAAGAGGAGAAATTAAGACATTTTCTGAAAAGCAAAATCTGAGAAAGTATAATTACCACCAGACCTGCCCTACAAGAAATGCTAAAAGAAGTACTTCAGGTTAAAATGAAAAATACTAGGCAGTGATTTGAAGACATTTGAATAAATAATAAAGTTCTAAATAAAGGTAAATACATGAATAATTCTAAGATCTAGTAACTTTTATACTTTGGTTTGTAACTCCACTTTATGTATTTTATATGATTTAAGAGACTAATGTGTATTTTTAAAATTATTATCAGTTTTAAAATCTAGTCTTATTTTTAACTTTGGTTTTTAATTCTACATTTTGTTTTCTACATTATTTAAGAGATTAATGCATAAAATTTTTTAGTTTATGCCTTTGGACACACAATGTGTAAAGGTACAGTTTTGTACTATCAATGACAAAAAAGAGGTGGGGGTGAAGCTGTATTAGAGCAGAGTTTTTATATGTTATTGGATTTAATCTGTATAAATTCAAATAAGAATGTGGCAACATTAAGATGTTAAATGTAATACCATAAAACCCACAAAGAAAATAGCTAAAGAATATAGAGATACACAGAAAACGGAGAAATGAATTAATATGTTTAACTGCAAAAAATATCAACTAAACAGAAAGGAATACAGCAATGCAGGAAATAGGGAACAAAAAAGCTATAAGGAATATAGAAAAGAAATAAAATGACAGAAGTCTCTTCTTATCTGTAATTATTTTAAATCAAAGTGGATTAAACTGCCCAATCAAAAAACAAAATGAGAGAATGGATTTTATAAAAATGTGATCCAACTATATACTATCTACCAGAGACACTTCAAATCTAAAGACACAAATAGGTTAAAAGTGAAAATATAGACAAAGGTATTCCATGCAAATAAGAGAGCAGGAGTGATTATAGATAGGCCAGTCACAAAAAGACAAATACTGTTTTATTCCATTTATCTGAGGTACCTAAAGTAGTCAAATTCATAGAAACAGAAAGTAGAATGGTGGTTGCTAGGGTTGGGAAGAGAAAGAATGAGGAGTTGTGGTTTAATTAGTATAGAGTTTCAGTTTTACAAAATGAAAAGAGTTCTGGAAATGGACGGTGGTGATGCTTGATCAGAAATGTGGATATACTTTATGCCATAGAACTGTACACTTAAAAACGGTTAAGATACCTTAAATTGTAATCCCCACATGTCAAAGGTGGGGTCAGGTGGATGTAATCAGATCATGAGGGCAGTATCTTTCACACTGTTCTCATAAAAATAAGTGAGTCTCACAAGATCTAATGATTTTATAAGTGTCTGGCATTTCCCTTGCTTGCACTCACACCATCCTGCCACCCTGTGAAGAAGGTGCCTGTTTTTCCTTTACCTTCTGCCACGATTATAAGTTTTCTGAGGCTTCCCCAGCAATGCGGATCTGTGAGTCAATCAAACCTCTTTCCTTTATAAATCGCCCAGTCTCAGATATTTCTTCATAGCAGCATGAGAACTGACTAATACAGATGGTAAATTTTATCTTATGTTGCATTTTACTTCAATTTTTAAAAATGTGTTATTTCTTAAAAATGTATATTAAACCGAAAAGAATTGAATATATGACTCAGATACTTATATTTTTAGCAGCATTATTCACAATAGCCAAAAGATGGAAATAACTCATGTTCATCAGCAGATAAATATATAACCAAATATGGTATGTACATGCAGTTAAATACTATTTAATCACGGAAGGGAATAAAGTTCTGATCCATGCTACAATACAGATGAACTTAGAAAACGTTTTGCTGAGCAAATGAAGTCAGACATAAAAGGTTGCATATTATAGGATTTCATTTATATGACATATCGAGAATAGGGAAGTCAAAGAAACGAAAAGTAGATTAGAGGTTGCCAGGGGCTAGCGAGAGGAAAGAAATGGGAGTGATTGCTTAATGGTATAGAGTTTCTGTTTGGGATGATTAAAAAGTTTTGGAAATAGATAGTGGCAATGCTTGAACATCATTGTCAATATAATTAATGCCACCAAATTAAGCACTTAAAAATGGTTAAAAGGGAAAATTTTGTAATATATATTTTACTCCCCAAATCTTCCTATGTGTCAAAAAATAAAAATAAAAATGGGAGAATCAGGTGCAGACAAATACAAGATCTTTGCGGCAATCATTATAGTTAGTTATTGTTGAACTAAGAGGCAAATGTGCTAATGGGACTGTTGTAACTGATCTACATAAATGTATCTCTTCCCTTCTGCAGAGAGAAATATCAGTCTTCAGCTGCAAAAGACCCTCATTAGAGAACGGCGCATGGTGTCAGGGAGTTTGAGTGGACACTGAAAATTTGCTGCCTCATTCTTCTTAAAACATGGCCATGGTTGTGTAGGAGCAGGGATGGATAGCTAAGGGAGAGAGAGACAAGTCAATTAGCATTTTATTCACAGTTCAAATAATATTCTTCTTTGATGTGAAGGATGAAATACTTAACTCTTGCCCTCCTGAGCACTTCCCAGTGAGCTCTGCCTGGAGAATAGCATTCGCAATCTTGGACTTGGTTTTAGCCTGGCCCATGGGATCGATGAGGCCACATTAGTCTCCCCACTTCAGACAACTGTCATGTTCAGTTCCTAGAACATTCCCACAGGCCCTGCTTTCAGCATTGGTCTGTGCTTTTCCTCTTAGCCAGTTTAGCTAATGCTTACTCAAGTCTTCAGATCATTTGCAAATATTGCTCCCTCTGATAAGCTTTCCCTGACTTCTACTCTTAAAAAGTAAATCAACTCCTTCCACACCTGGCAAAATACACACACACACACACACACACACACACACTCACTCTCACACTCATTGCATCCTTCCTTGATCTTTTGTTTATGGTTCTCTTCACAGCTTTTAATGATACTTCATTTTTATTATTGTTTGTTTAATATCTATCTCCTCCTTAGGCTGTAGATTCTATGAGGGTAGAGACCCTATCCCAGGGTCTACTCTGTTCTCAGACATTTAGTAGGAGCTTAATAAATATCTGTTGAATTAAAACATAGGTAAATAAAAGAAAAACTCTATTAATGGGTAGTGACTAGCAACTAAACACAATGAATAATTTTTTGTTGAATGAGTAATTGGATAAATTACCTGTCCTTGTGAGAAACCTAGGTTAGTTTCTATGTCTTACTTGCCTAAAGAACAAGAACAAGAAAGAGACTGAGATTCAAACAACTAAAGCAAAATAATTAGTGAATTTGTGATACTCTGTGAACATGACTGTTAAGAAAGTCCAATGTTTAACACTTGAGCAAAGTAAGCTCCTGTTCAACCATTCCACCCGCCCCCTACTCCCAGCCCAAATTCCAGGAGCATGACAATTTGCTTTAACCTTCCAATTCATCATGGATGATGAACATTGTTCTGAAGTCAGTTCTCACTGATAAATCATGGAGTAAAGCAGTTTTTAATAAACTTTATTTCGTATAAAAGAAAAAAGTTATTTAAGATTGAAAAACTATTCCTTAGTAATTAATACTATCTTCTGGTGACTTCTGTGCAGACAGTCTTCAGAAGGCCTTTTGCTGAACTAGATGATGGCATGCAGATGCATAGCAAGAAGAAGTGAAGATCTGGGGTACAAATGGATGGGGTACAAATAGAGCAGGTGGATTCCAGAAACTTCCTGAGCAAGTGGAGGATACAGGTGCTTACTTTCCTTTATAAAAGAGCAAAAACTGATAGTACAGGGGATCTTTGTTAACTTGTGCTGTCCCATGTGATTTAACTTTCTCCTCTTTTCCCTTCCCCATCTTCCACTATGAAATCTTTAGTAAAATTCTTCACTGACGTCTTGAGAAGTGGGTTTCACTTTGGATAGCAATGAGGTATGAAGAATCCTACTGTAAGGTTAATGAGCAAAATCTGCTCCATCAAAAAGTCATCACAAAAACATGATCGTGTGATGAAAAGAATACTTCGCTTCTATGGTATTCTTTCCAAAAATACATGGCCCGTCTAATCATGGGAAAATCATCAGACCAACCCAGACTAAGGGACTTTCTCCCCAGTACCTGACTAGTGATTCTCAAGATGATAAAAACAAGGAAAGGCTAAGACATCATTATAGACCAGAGTAGACTGGGGAAACATCCCAACTGAATGCAATGGAGTACCTGGATGGAATCCTGGAGCAGAATGACGACATTAATTTTAAAAACTGATGAAATTCAAATAAACTCTAGATTTTAGTTAATAGCAATGTACCAATGTTGGTTTCTTAGTTTTGACGAGAGTAAGATGTTAACAATGGGAGTAAGTGTGTGAGAGGTACATAACAACATTTCTATAAATCTAAAATCATTCCAAAATAAACAGTTTATTTAAAGGTAAAGCCTCAAAACTAAAATAGTCAATTTTGGCTCCTTGCTGAACTTAAGTCTCAAAACTAAAATAGTCAATTTAAGCTCCTTGCTAAGTGTATAGTGACATTTATTGAAGGACTGATAGTGACATTTATTAATGAATCCACCTGCTCTAATCCATTTGTACCCCAGATCTCCACTTCTTCTTGCTATGCATCTGCATATCATCCTCTAGTTCAGCAAAAGCCCTTCTGAAGACTGTCTGCACAGAAATAACCTGAAGATGGTATAAATTACTAAGAAATAGTTTTTCAATCTCAAATAACTTTTTTCCTTTATACAAAGTGCCTTGACCTTTGGCTCCTATTAAACATAGCTATCTTTGTTAAAGAAAACACTGTTTTGACACTTCTTAAAATGGCAAGGAAGACTTTATTCAGGACTATTGCAATAGGTGTCAGGACTATTGTAAGAGGGGAGAGAGATCAGGCTCAACTCTAAATACAATAATGACAAATGGGGATTTATAACCAATGAGTAGAGTGAGGGGGTGAGTCCATGGCAAATCACTGAGAGGAGACATCCAGGGTAAGGGGATTCTTGCTAAACCAACTGAAGAGGATTTTTGAAGTCAGGCCAAGGACTTATACATCACAAGTGTGGGGTAAGGAACTTGATCAGATATCAAGGATAGGGGAATTCTCACTAAAATGACTTGGCAGAATTCTTGCTGAACTCGGCCAGGCAGGCCACAAACAGTACAGAGGCCCAGTCAGGAAGAGAGTCCAACCGAAGTTTGGTGAAGGAGAGGGTGTTTGTCATCATCAGTCACACTGATACCATCTGGTTCAAATCTGAATGGTGACTGTACTACCCACATTCACCTTATAGCTTGACTTGTATCCAGACGATTTGGTTGCATTGATTGTCTTGGCCTGGTAGCAGATTCCACTTATGATTTCACATTCACCATCTAGAGTTTGGCCATTGGTATTACCAATGTTGATATTATTTGAGCCGATTTCCTCCCAGATTGATTAGTTTGTGGTCCTGGAGACAGTAAGCTTTTGGGATTTGGCATGTGATTTTACAGATGATTTGGTACCAGGAATCTACCAAGGCATTCTTTCTCAGAGCCAAAGCCCTTGAAATATGTTGACCTTTCCAGTCAAAAGATGCTTATGCAGGTGTAAGAACTGTAAGAACTTTACATGTAATGCAAACATGAATTCCATAAATCTGCCAATTTAGGTATGGAAACTAAACTACAGAAGGGCTTTATTTTCCTCTGGGCCTGTCCAGCACATTAATTTAATTAACATGTTTAGGTATGGAAGGCTTTGAAAAAATTGATAAGCTCAGTCTCCACTTTGCGTTGTTTATTCTTGGTGTAAAATGTTAGAATGTATGCGTTGTTTTGTTTTGTTTTGTTTTGTTTTTGTCATTTTCATAATTCCTGAGCAGTGTCTCTCCATGTAAAGCCAAATGACAAAATGAGGGTAGTGAGGCAGTTTCAAACAGAAACATTATTTTTTTCCTTTGGCCTGTATTCTGACCTGAAATAATCCCCACAATAACCTCATTTTCACCCGACTTTGGCTTTGGAGACACCTTAGAGTTCTGTCTGCAGAGACTGATTGCATCATGGGAGCTCCAAAGCACAGGCCTTGCTGGGGTAAGGCCAATGGAGGCTGATAGTGGCACATGGCCTGGGCTAGTGAAAACAAGTTCAAAGTTGGTTGGGTTTCTTTTATGGATTTTTGTTGTTGTTGTTCCAGTTCCAAAAAAAAATTTCATAGGCGAACACATTCTGACTCTCCCAACTCCATAAATAAATTCTGAAGAGACATGAAAGAAGGTCACAAAATCCAACCAAATGCATGTCTACCTAAAAAGTCTTATTCTGCTGTTATTTAACTTGTGGTTTTTCCTTGGTGGATCTTTTAAAATAGGGAGAAGGTGAAACCATGGTTAAAATATTGGGCAAAATGTAACCATTATTAACAAGCAGCACCTAGACAGATTGTCAGCCAATATCTCAATGCTTTGGTGGATTACTTAAGTATCCCACCACCACAGTGGTAAAGTGGCAAACACAGAATCTTGTTGTCTTAGAAGAAGCTGACAAAAAAAATAAAGTGTTTCATTATTTCTGAAGTGTTTGCAGTTCCTCCCCTTTTCATTTTCCTACTTGCAATTCTTTTAAATTTTAACACCATCTCTTAGCCAGCTTTTAAAATAAAATTAATTTATGCTCATGACTTCATTTCTTTTCAACAGTTTATGATATTTAAGGACAAGCCAACCATAATTTATTTATAGAACTTGATCCTATTTCTGTTTCTCTACTTTGTCTCCTGGAAAGCAGAGGAAAAGAGCTCTAAATTTATCAGAGAAATTAGACATTGAACCTTAGTTTCCCCCAACTGCTACAAATAAACTTGAACATTTGTTTCAAGATAAAATTAAGAGAAAAGGACATTATATCATTTGCAAATAAGATTACTAAAACATTAGGTCTAGATAATTGAATCTGTACAGGTCAGGAAATACAAAAGTTGATTATTCTGATTTTAAGCATTATTGTTTATATGCATGCTGTAATCTCTAATAAGACTTCAGCACTTCCTGGATTCTATACCATTTCAACTTCAAATGAGATTTAAAATTCTGGCATGTCACACCCTGATTATTTGTCAGTGTGCATAGAATAAGAAAGAAGAAGGGAAAATAATTCTGGAACTTAATTAATTAATTGTGAAACCAGCCTCAGCCCCTGGACATGGTCTTGTTGACTGCAGATATAAGGCAGTTTGGGGTCAGCTGTCTATTGTACTTTCTTTTGCCAGTGATCATTCTATTCATTTACTCATTCATTCCATTTTTTTATTCATTCATTCAGAACAAATGAAAGAACTTTTCCTTTTGGTCATTTACTTCTGTTCCCCTTTGCTCAAAGGTAGCAAAATACATGAAACTTCTTTGAACAGAATTAAAACAAGTCTGAGTTTTGGAAGGTGTCAAAATTAAATCATAGAAATACAGGTAAATCTGTAGGATTTTTGGTTTCCAGTCATTCTGAGAAGAGTGGTGATTTCCCATACTTAAGAAATGTTTTGGAAGACAATAGTAGGTTATGAGCTCGTTTGCCAAAGCAGTTTATGTTCAAAAATGGAAATAACCTTCTGACAGAGAACCAGAGCAGACTAAATACAAGTACGTGGTAAACCAAGTTTTGGCAGCTTCTCTCTCCTTGCAGGTTTAGGGAGGTAATGGTGTGTACATAGGGCTTCTCCTGATGATGAGAGAGAGGGTGAGGAAGGGCAGCTGACATCCCCTGCTGCTCCTTCTCACTTAAAGAAGTACCCAGAGGGAGCTAAGCTCATGGGCCCCTTGTCATTGTATTGGGGGATGGGTATCCAAGGCCCCTTTATGGCTGTGTTAAGCAGTTCAGAGAGGGTTTGTAGGTACTTAGAGGGAAAGCATGAAACCAAATTTCTATGTAACATGTAAGAAGGGACTTAAATATAGTACAGCACTCAGAATGTTGCATCACTTAAGTTGCAGACAACCAAATCTGAATGTAGTTGCCACTCCATCGTATCCAGTGCCAGGACGTGTCATGCTTTCCAGACACACCAGTTGTCCTCTGTAGTCAGAGAAAGACAGAGAGGGCACACGGCCTCATGTTTCATGTGGAGAGCTAAAGTGCCCATCTTGCTGTGAAAACAGTCAGTGTTGCAAGAGGAATATGTGTTTCTCAAACACCTGGTCTGGAGGCATAGCTCTGAGGCTGTCTCCCTTTTTCATCAGGCAGGGAAGGCAAAGAAAATAAAAGTTAAAAGACTGAGTAGTGTTGCAATGAAAGTGAATACCTCGTGAGAAGGCAGATGTCTTTGTTCCCCTCCCAGCATGGGCAGCTGGGCTGTTCCTTCTCTTCTGGGTGCCCTCAATATGTTACTATCAGCTGTCACTCAGCAGACAAGAATAAAGTAGCCAGGGAGCAGCAGAGGTTTTGTTTTCTACTGTTTTTGAGATTGTAGAAATTGATAGTGCACTGCACTCTCATCTTGAGATCTGTGGGCTGAGCTCCCAGTGTTCTTAACAGGGGCCAAGTCAGTCTGGATGCAACCTTTTGTTATTGTCTAAGTCACTGGCAGACTTAAAAATCACAGTGGTTCACAGCCAGATGACCAGCATAGGGATGGAGGCAGGGCAGGGGGTGGTCAGTATCTCTACTCACATGTCATTTAGTCACGATGCAGAGGTTGAAACACTAAGTTAAAAGAAGCTTATCTTCATATGAAGAATTAGAGGCCACACCTCCCTAAGCTAAATTTAGAAGTGTTAGTATATGAACAGGAGGTATACAGTATCTCAGGTTTCCTGGAGCAACCAGCCAGATAAGACATCCCAGATAATTCTCTCCCAAGCCTAACCTGTGCCTTGCCAGGCAGGTCAGAGGAGGTACTGCAGAAGCAGCTGTCCTCTTGTGTGGCTCTGTCCTTCTTTTCAAGTTTGACGGGGTTGTGGACCACATGAGGCTGGACGGTTTACATGTCAGCCACCAGGCTCTTAGTTACAGACATGGCAAACTTCAATCATTTAAGCAGTGGCACAGGTGTCGAGAAATCTCAGTGCTCCAGCTGTGTGGCAGAGGGAAGGGCCAGGTATATGAGAAAATAAAATTATTCTCAGCCTCTCTCCCATAATCCAGTAAGTCTAGATCTAGTAAAACATCTCATCTAACTGTGATAAATAGCTATTCAGTTGTCTGACACATGGATTTACCTGCTTTATAGATTTTACTGAGCACGTTTCAAATCCAGAGACACTGTCTTACCCTGGCAAATATCTATCCAGGCTGCTTCCAGCCTGCCAGCATGTGTTCAGGGTAGCAATTTAATTTTTATGTTATCATAAGCTAAACCTAATCAGGAGGCAAATGTTCTGCTGACTAATTTAGCTCTGTTTTCCTGAGCAAGAGATAAATAACTTAGTGTGAGAGGCAATATAGAGATGTGGGAGCCAGCATAAAAGAATCAGGGGCCTACTATGAGTCCTGGCTCTGCTCCTTCTTCACTCAGTGACTTTGAGATAGTTTCCCAACTCCTGGATTTTAGGTTTCTCATGGGAAATGAAGCTGCATGAGCATAGTGTGGAACAACAGGAGACCTAAGGACTGAGAAGTGAGCATTTGGAGGCACTTTGCTTACTATGTCTCATCAACATACTCCTTCTAAGACATTGTATTAATCTGTTCTCATATGGCTAATCAAGACATACCCAAGACTGGGTAATTTATAAAGAAGAAGAGGTTTAATGGACTCCCAGTTCCACATGAATGGAAGGAGCAAAGACTTGTCTCACATGATGGCAAGCAAGAGAGTGTGTGCAGGGGAGCTGCCCTTTATTAAACCATCAGATCTTGTGAGATTTGTTCACTATCACGAGAACAGCACAGAATAAACCCGACCCCATGATTCAATTACCTCTCACCTGATCCCTCTCAGGACACCTGGGGATTATGGGAGTTACAATCCAAGATGAGTTTTGGGTGGGGATACAGCCAAACCATATGAGATGTCTTTTTTTTTTTTAATTTTTGTTTTTTTCTTTTGTTTTTACTTTTACCATTTTAAAAATGAGATGTTTCACAACCAATGGCCTGCCTTATTTTATTAACAGCATTTTGTGTCACTCTTAACACTACATAAAATAACAATGTGTCTGATAATTTGCACTTTTTAAATCTGATGAAATACAGTCATGTTTATGTTTCTGGGTGGAGTTTCCTTATCTGAACGCATGCGGGTGAGGCAAGTCCTCAGATCTCCTTCCTCTCTGAGATTCTGGGTTCCGCTTTGCTGAATTGTATACCCCATCACCTACTTGCACTAGTGGGGTTAATGAGGAGCTGGTTTAACCTTTTAATGCTTTACCTCTGATCCTAATCTTCTCCCAGCCTACTCTAGACTCTTCTTTCTAGAAGAAGGTTTTCAAGGTTTCTGAGAAGTTCAAGGTATTGGAACACATTCTTCCCACACCACTGATTAGCTGGATGGTGTCTGCTCCTACTAGGACCAGAGGACATCTTTCACAGCCAC
Source organism: Sapajus apella (assembly GCF_009761245.1). NCBI lineage: Eukaryota > Metazoa > Chordata > Mammalia > Primates > Cebidae > Sapajus > Sapajus apella. The sequence goes on from NW_022437061.1 coordinate 2,638,215, forward strand.
AAGCATAATAATTTCCTGTCACATATATTTTATTATTCATTTGTAGCTCCTTGAGGTTACTGGTAATGAGGATGTGGCTGGAAATCTACAAGGATGAGCAAGGATACTGACAACATGCAGGCCCTGTCTCTGAGCAGGGAAGGGGTAAAAGCACGGAAATTCTGAGAATGCTCAGTGGAGCGGTACTGCCCATATCACCTTCCCATGAAACTATAGGGATAGAGGGAGCATGAGCTGAAAACAGGGTCACATAGCTCTGGAATGACCTGAGCATCTGCAAGATTATGGTCTACTGTTGGGGAGCCCTGATTTTTGCCCTAAACATTGGATTTGTTTTGGTTTTTACAACACAAAAAGAAAATGCCTGTGACAATACTTCCCTTTCATTCATATTCGTTTACTTAGTTTTGAAACCTCTCTCTATTTCTTTCAGAATCCCTTTATTTGGCACTGAGTTACATATTTGTATGTTTTGCAAAAATAAAGTAACTTCAGAAAGAAGTACAAATCTTAAGTCAACATGTTTCTGAAATTTTTACCTTTTTGAACATCTGCAGATGCATCTGAGTGTTCTCAAAATTGTGTCTTTTAGTGTAGCTCTTCAGTAGTATGTGAGTTTTGACGTTCTGCTGTAAATAGCTTCTTGGAATCAAGAGTTATATTTGGGAGACTGTTTCTTACTTAGCACACTTATGAAAATTCCTCTGATAAACTCACAAAGTAGTACTTCATTTTTTTTTTCCTCATCAGCAGAATGTAACATAAGCTCAATCTGAGCCTAGTAACAGGTGAGCCTCTAAATTATTTGGGTTATTTTATTTTAAATGTTAAGTCCTTGATGGTATCATCTTGCTGATATCCCAATGTGTCCAGGCAGTAAAGGGAAATGAAGATTTACAGTGTGAGGACAGGAGGCTTGAGGACGCCTGCCAGCTGGTGCAGTGTAGTGAAGAAGGCAAGGCGTTGTTGCTTTTGAGTAGAGGACAGTTGGAAGCACTGGCTCTGCCCCTTATCTACCATGTGACATTTGGTTCTCTGAGAGTCATTGTCCTCACTTGCACATAATGAGTCAGTCACACCTCCCAGTGTTATTCTGATTAGCGAAAATAATATAAGAATGCATCTTCCTCAACCCCATCACATGGGAGGTATTTAAATTTACTCCTCTTTCTCATGTCCACACTGCCTTTAGGAGCCTTAACATTTTTGTTGGTTTGAATTTCAATTTTTGTTTTTGTTTTTCAGTCAACGAAATAGAAAATCTGAATATTTTCACAATGGTACACGTTATATGTAACATAAACTTAAAATAGAAAAATTAAAAAAGAAAAAAAAAATCCCCCAAACCTAAAATGCAATAAAAAAATAAAAATAAAAAAATTTAAAAAGTTTAAAAAAATCCCCCAAACCTAAAATGCAATTAAAAAATAATAATAAAATAAAAAAATAAAAATAGAAAAAAAAAAGAAAAATTAGTGAAACCTGTCATCTAAAGATACTGGACAGTACATATGCATATATTTTAAAAATTTCTAATAAATATGAACAGACTTTTAAAGTGCTCAAAAGAATAAATGATCTCAGCATATAAAATGCTTTTATTTCCTAAAAGTACTTTTATTTCCCCTATAAATATCTCAGCATCTTGAAAACAAGGAATTCTCCCTCCCAACACCCTCCCTCCCCTAGTTATGTCACAGTCCAGGGGTAGAGCTGGGGACATTTGTCTTCTGGAGGCCACTGGAGGGTCAGGTCTCTTCATATACATCTGAGTCCTGGAAGGCAGTACAAACTGAATACAAAGTCCTATCCTGAGGATTCCTCCCTGGGACCCTCTTGCAGTGGCACAAGCCTCAAGATGGCCATAAAGTTAAATAGACAAGTTTTTTAGGTAGATAAAACTCATACTATTCACACTCTGCAGATTCTGGCTGTCTCCTCTCTCAACACAAGTTCGTGCAGAGGAACTCAGTCCACCACCCTGAGATTTTAGGACACTGGGATCCTGTATTGGTCAGGAATAAAGAATAAAATAATCAAATATGTTACGTGTGTGTGTGTGTAGAGAGAGGCAGAAAGAAATAGAGAGAGAGAGAGAGAGAGAGAGAGAGAGATATTTTTTATAAAGAACTAGCTCAGATGATTACAGAGGCTGGGAAGTTCCACCACCTATTGTCTCCAAGCTGGAGACTCAAGAAAGCCAGTGGTGTAATTTAGTTCAAATCTGAAGGGTTGTTGATAGTGTAATTTGGTTTAAGCACAAGATAAGATGAGGTGAGATATCCCACACTAAGCCATGAGGCAGAAAAAGAAGAGGCAAATCCCTCCTTCCTCTATGTGTGCTCTGTTTAGGCTCGCCACTGATTGGATGGTGCCCACCCACTTTGGGGAGGGCAATCTACTTTACTGAGTCCATGGATTCAAATGCTGGTCTCATCCGGAAACACCCTGACAGAACTTACCCAGAAATAATGTTTAATCTGGGCATCCTTTGGCCCAGTCAAGTTGACACATAGAATTAACCATCATGGGTCCCCAGGTTTCCACTCTCATAGCAATGACACCCAGGGAGGATGGGCCACTGGAAGTTGTTAAATAGCTTTCAAGAGAAGACTTGTCCGGTTTTTTGGGCTCCTTTATCTATGTCGATATAACTTGGCTCATTCAAGCTCAGGAGGCATGGAGACATACAAGGCTTTTATTCCTAGTACTGACCTGTGAGTTTTTTATTCTCTATTATGGTTTGTTACTATAGAATGTGAAGTGGTTGCAATCGTAGTAGAGAAAGGTAAATGTGAATGGAAATGTTATTGTGACCTCCCAGAATTTGGCCTGAGGGGGTGACTTTCAGGGGCAGTGCTGTGGACTGAATTGTGTTGCTCCAAAATTCAGATATCGAAGCCCTTAACCTTCAATGTGATGGTATTTGGAGACAGGGCTTTCAGAAGTAATTAGGTTTAGACAAGGTCATGAGGATGGGGCCTTCATGATGGGAGTAGTGCCCTTCTAAGAAGAAACACCAGAGAGCCTGCTCTCTGTCTCTCTCTATGATATGAGGACACAGGCAAAAAGTAGTCATTAGCAACCCGGGAAGAGGGCTCTCCCCAGAACCTGACCATTTGAGACCCTGATCTCAGACTTCCAGCCTCCAGAAGTGTGGGAATATAAATTTTTGTTGTTTAAGCCACATAGTCTGTGGCATTTTGTTATGACAGACAAAGCAAATAATACAGGCAGCATCAGACACTGCGTCAGATATTTGCACATTCCCCCTTTCACCTAACCTTTGAGTGTCAGTGCAGTCTCTGCAAAGCTAAAACAAGTGGACTTTGGCATCCAGTTTTTGAAAGATTGCATCCCCTGTTTAGATGTATTATACATTCTGATGTGTCACTCTAAAAAAAAAAAAAAGAAGCAACTTTAGCCTGGCTTCAGAGTTAAATGAACTCTAGTTAGTCATAACCAGACACTGCAGTTAATGAGTTTTGCTTTTTCCAGTCATGTTAGATTGTGGCATTATTTTTCTGTAAAACAAAACAAAAACATAGGAAGTGAAGCTCCACCTAGAAGTAGTTCAGTGATTAAAATTTCTTTAACTGACTTTGGGTGAATTTTTGAGTACTTGAAAGACATAACTATGGCCGTGAATACAAGGAAAGGCATATTCCTTACTAGGTTTTGACATTTCCCCGAAATTTTACCAAAATGTGCATATCACAGAAGTTTATAAAATGCATGTATTTTATGAACATGAAGTCAAAGGTATATTTTATAAATATGTAGTTGCCTTTGTTGTATTAATTATATTCATGGGGCTAGGAGAGACAAGTGAATTGGTAGTTCAACAACTTCTGAATAATTATATAATCAACCTCACAATGGCTTGGGTATAATTTTTAATTGAGCTTTGCGTTATTATAGTTGCACTATGTGGATATTGTAGAAAATTAAAGCAACAAGGAGGAGGGGTCAAGATGGCCAACTAGAAGCAGCTGCTGTCAGTGGCTCTCATGGAGAAGAATGAAAATGGCAAGTAAATCATGCACCTTCAGCTGAGGTATCCATGTTTTCTCATTGGGACTGACTAAACAGTTCATACAACACCCAGAGAGTGAGAAAAAGCAAGGCAGAGCCACTGCCCACCCAGGAGGCACATAGGGTAAGGGAAATTCCCACCCCCAGCCAAGAGAGGTGGTGAGAGATTGTGCTACCCCACCAGGGAAACCAAGCTTTTTCCATGGATCAGGAGATTCCCTTGTGAGCCCACACCACCAGAGCCTTGGGTCCCAAGCACAGAATTGTGTGAATTGGCAGTGGCTTGAGTTGTGGCCAGCAGCAGCAGGCTGGAGACTACCTAAGATGACTGAGTTCCAGGGAGAGGGGTGACAGCCATCACTGTGGCTCCAGCCTGCCATTTTTCCCTGCTAGTGCCAGGGAGGCTGGGTGGTTTGGACTGGGAGGAATTCCCATAGGGCAGCACAGTGGCTGTGGCAGATTGTGGCCAGACTGCTTCTTTAGGTGGGACCAGATCCATTCCCCCTCACAGGGTGAGGCCTCCCTGGGAATTTCAGCAATTCCAGCCAAGGGTTTACAGACAGAACTCTGAACTCTCTGGGATGGAGACCCTGTGGGGAAGGGGGCCACAGTCTCCGCAGTTTAGTGGACTTTGACTTTCCTGCCTGCTGGCTCTGCAGAGGTTGGGCAGTCCAGATGAGGAGGCTCTGCCAAGGGGGAGCCAGAGTACATTATTAAGTGGTTCCCTGATCTGGTGCCTCCTGACTGGGTGAGACACACAAACAGGGTTGCCAGACACCTTATACAGGAGTGTTCTTGATGGAAGTGTTGGTGCCCTTCTGGGACAGGACACCAACCTGATGCTAGCAGGAACACTGCTCTGCAGCCTCCATTGGTGACACCTCCAGGTACAAGAGGGACCCAGGTGACTAGGGTCTGGAGTGGACCCCCAGAAAACCATAGCAGCCCGGAAGAGGGCCCTGACTTAAAAGGAAAATAAACAAATATAAAGCAAGAACAACATCAACAAAAAGACCCCACAAAAACCCTATCCAAAGGTCATCAGCCTCAAAAGTCAAAGGAAGATAAACCCACAAAAATGAGAATAAATCAATGCAAGAATGCTGAAAATTCAAAAATTCAGAATGCCTCTTCTCCAAATTATTGCAGTATGTCTCCCGTAAGGGAACAGAACTGGGCTGAGGCTGAAATGGATGAATTGACAGAAGTAGGCTTCAGAAGGTGGGTAATGATAAACTTTACTGAGCTACCAGAGCATGTTATAACCCAATGTAAAGAAACTAAGAACCATGAGAAAACATTGCAGGAGCTGTTAACAAGAATAACCAGTTAAGAGAGGAGCATAAATGACCTGATGGAGCTAAAAAAACACCACATGAGAACTTCGCAATGCAGCCACAACTATCTATAGCTGAATGGACCAAGCATAGGAAAGAATCTCAGAGCTTGAAGACTATCTTCTGAAATAAGACAGACAGACAAGATTAGAGAAAAAGAGAATGAAAAGGAATGAACAAAACCTCTGAGAACTATGGGGTTATGTAAATAAACTGAACCTATGACTGACTGGGGCTATATGAAAGAGACAAGGAGAATGGACCCAAGTTGGAAAACATTCATCAGGATATCATGCAGGAGAACTTCCCTAACCTAGCAAGACAGGCCAAGATTCAAATTCAGAAAATCCAGAGAACCCCAGTAAAATATAAGAAAATCAACTCCAAGACACAAAATCATCAGATTCTCCAAAGTTAAAATGAAGAAAAAATGTTAGGGGCAGCCAGAGATAAAGGCCAGGTCACCTACAAAGAGAAGCCCATCAGACTAACAGCAGACCTCTCAGCAGACTCCCTATAGGCAAAAAGAGATTGGAGCCAACATTCAACATTCTTAAAGGAGAGAATTTCCAACCCGGAATTTCATATCAGGCCAAACTAAGCTTCATAAGGGAAGGAGAAATAAAATCCTCTTCAGACAAACAAATGTTGAGAGAATTAGTCACTATCAGGCCTGCCTTGCAAGAGCTCCTGAAGGAAGCATTAAATATGGAAAGGAAAAACCATTATCAGCCACTACAAAAACACAGTGAAATACACAGACCAATGACACTGTGAAGCAATGGGTACCAGATGGTGGGTTCCAGCCCCAACCCTGTTTGTGGGTACCCTTAGTCCCAGTGGTGATGAGAGAGTGAGAAAAGACATAAAGACAAAGACAAGAGTATAGTTTCATGTCATGGGCCCAGGGGACCAGTGCAAGCTTGCAGGGGCAGCATTGGCCCTGAGTTCTGGGCTCCACAACCTTTTATTAGGTGCACAATTTCATTAACCTTGTGGACAGAAGCAGGGGATTTTCTGGGAAGGACTAGAAACTACTATGGAATAAGATAGCTAGGGGGAAGAGCGTGTGTCTGCAGCATTCAATAGCACATGTGATTCTTCTAAGTGATACAAACCTAGGACACTGAATTTTACCATCAGTTGTTATCAAGGTATATTTGCATAGAAGCACAGCATAAGGTACCACCAGTTCTGACCACACAGAATGCAACAAGGAGCTTTTATCTCCTAAGGATTGTGACACAGAGCAATCAGAATTACTCCATATTCTGAGAACCTAGGCAGAGCCTGTGGTGTTCCAGTTATCTCTGCCCTGCAAGGCTTTCCTGCCTTACAAGCTCCCATCTGCAAAGACCCTCCCAACTCTTGTGAGCAGAGGTTGCCTTCCTTCTCAGAGATCTTGCACTAGCCCTCCTTATGAGAACTTCATGCAGACTCTATGTTGTGAAGGCATTCATGGGACCAAAGCAGTATTTCCTGCTTTGCAACCACCCTGCAGCATTCCACGGTTTTACAAGCAGTCTCAGATGGTCTTTACCTTAGGCCTCCTGTTGCCACTTGATTTATATTTTACTGCACCAATATTTGATATTGTTTAGTTTAGGGTATAAACTTCAGTGTACAATAAGCAAAGCAAGCTTATAATTATTTAACTAGAAATAACATAGGTCTGCCTCTGGCCATTTTGACCCGCATTTATATTAACAAGTCTGCAAAATAACCAGCTAGAATCATGATGACAGGATCAAATTTGCACATAACATTATTAACCTTAAATGTAAATGGACTAAATGCCACCAATTAAAAGACTCAGAATGGCAAGCTGGATAGAGTCAAGACCTATCAGTGTGCTGTATTCAAGAGACCCATCTCATGTGCAAAGGCACACATAGGCTCAAAATAAAGGGATGGAGGAAAATTTACCAAGCACATGGAAAACAGGAAAAAATCAGGGGCTACAAGCTTAGTTTCAGACAAAATGGACTTTAAACCAACAAAGATCAAAAATGCAAAGAAGGGCATTACATAATGCTAAAGGGTTCAATTCAAGATGAAGAGTTAACTATCCTAAATATATGTGCACCCAATACAGGAGAACCCAGATTTATTTTTAAAAAATGCTTAGAAACTTATAAAAGAGAATTATACTCCCACACAATAATAGTGGGAGAGTTTAACACCCTACTGTAAATATTAAACAGATCATCAAGAGAGAAAATTAACAGATATTCAGGACTTGAACTCAGCTCTGGATCAAGTGGACCTAATAGATATCTACAAAACTTTCCATCCCAAAACAATGAAACATACATTGATTTCAGAATTGCATGACACTCTAAAATTGATCACATAAGTGGTAGTAAGACACTCCTCAGCAGATTCAAAAGAACTAACATCATAACAGTCTCTCAGAACACAGCACAATAAAATTATAACTCAAGACTAAGAAATTCCACTCAAAACCACACAATTTCATGGAAATTGAACAACTGCTTCTGAAGGACTCCTGGATAAATAATGAAATTAAGGCAGAAATCAAGAAATTCTTTGAACCTAGTGAGAATGAAGAGGCAATGTACCAGAATCTTTGAGACACAACTAAAGCAGTGTTAGGAGAAAAATTTATAGCACTGAATACTCACATCAAAAAGTGAGAAAGATCTCAAATAGACACCCTAACAGCACAACTAAAAGAAGTAGAGAACTAAGAGCAAACAACCCCCAAAACTAAGAGAAGCAAGAAACAACCAAGATCAGAGAGGAACAGAGGAGACAGACACACACACACACACACACACACACACACACACACACACACACACACACACACAAAACCCTTTGAAAAATCAATGACTCCAGGAGCTGTTTTTTAAAATAAATAAATAAATAGACAAACTACTAGCTAAACTAATAAAGAAGAAAAGAGAGAAGAATCAAATAAGCACAATAAAAAAATGACAAAGGGGATATCACCACTGACCCCACAGAAATACAACCAACCACCAGAGAATACTATAAACACCTCTATTCAAACAAACTAGAAAATCTAGAAGAAAAGGATAAATTCCTGGACCCATGCACCAGTCTTGGGAGGCCAAGACTGAAACAGGGAGAAGTTAAATCCCTGAATAGACCAATAACCAGCTCTGAAATTGAGGCAGAAATAAATAGCCTACCAACCAAAAAACAACCAGGATCAGACAGATTCATGGCTAAATTCTATCACAGGTACAAAGAAGAACTGGTACCATTTCTACTAAAACTATACCAAAAAATTGAAAAGGAGGGACTTCTCCCTAATTCATTTTATGAGGCCAGCATCATCTTGATACCAAAACCTGGGAGAGACACAACAATAAAAAAGGAAACTTCAGGCCAATATTCCTGATGAATGGTCCAACATATGCAAATCAATAAATGTAAGTCAGCACACAAAACTAAAGACAAAAACAACATGATTTCTCAATAGATGTAGAAAAAGCCATTGATAAAATTCAACATCACTTCATGTTAAAAACTCTCAATAAAATAGGAATTGAAAGAACATACCTTGAAATAATGAGAACCATTTATGACAAACCCACAACAAATATCATACTGAATGGGCAAAAGCTGGAAGCATCCCCCTTGAAAATTGGCATAAGACAAGTATGCCCTCTCTCACCACTTCTATTCAACATAGTATTGGATTTTCCAGCCAGGGCAGTCAGGCAAGAGAAAGAAAGAAAGTGTTTCAAATTGGAAGAGAAAAAGTCAAACTGTCCCTGTTTGCAGATAACATGATCCTATATCTAGAAAACCTCATCATCTCAGCCCCAAAGCTTCTTGAGCTGGTAAGCAATTTCAGCAAAGTCTCAGGATACAAAATTGATTTGCAAACATCACAAGCATTCCTATGCACCAACAGCAGACAAGAAGAGAGCCAAATCATGAACGAACTTCCATTCACAATTGCTACAAAGAGAATGAAATACCTAAGAATATAGTTAATAAGGGAAGTGAAGGACCTCTTCAAGGATAACTACAAACTACTGCCAAGGAAATTAGAGAAGACACAAACAAATAGCAAAACATCCTATATTCATGGATAGGAAGAATCAGTGTTGTGAAGATGGCCATACTGCCCAAAATAATTTATAGGATCAGCGCTATTCCCATTAAACTACCACTAACATTTTTTCACAGAATTATAAAAACTATTTTAAAATTCATATGGAATAAAAAAAGAGCCCATATAGCTAAGACAATCCTAAGCAGAGAGAACAAAGCTGGAGGTATCACACTACCTGACTTCAAACTATGGTACAAGGTGACATTACCAAAATGTCTGGCACCAAAACAGTACTGGTACAAAAACAGACACATAAACCAATGGAATAAAATAGAGAACTCAGAAATAAGACCACATATCTACAACTATCTGATCTTCAACAAAACTGACAAAAACAAGCAATGAAGGAAGGATTCCCTGTTTAATAAATGGTGCTGGGAGAACCAGCTAGCCATATGCAAAAAATTGATACTTCCTTACACCTTATATAAAAATTAACTCAAGATTGGTTAAATATAAAACCAACACTATAAATAAGCTAGAAGAAAATCTAGGCAATACCATTCAGGGCATAGGTACAGGCAAAGATTTCATGACAAAAATATCAAAAGCAATTGCAACAAAAGCAAAAATTGAAAAATGGGATCTAATTAAAGAGCTTCTGCACAGCAAAAGAAACTATCATCAGAATGAATGGACAACCTACAGAATGGAAGAAAATTTTTGCAATCTATCCATCTGACAAAGGGCTAATATCCAGAATCTACAAGAAACTTAAATTTACAAGAAGAAAACAAACAAAATTATCAAAAAGTGGTCAAAGGACATGAGCAGACACTTTCTTTAACACATTTATGTGGCCAAGAAACATATGAAAAAAAGCTCAGCATCACTGATCATTAGAGAAATGCAAATCAAAACCACATTGAGATACCATCTCACGCCATTCAGAATGGCAATTATTAAAAGTTCAAGAAACAACAGATACTGGTGAGACTGTGAAGAAATAAGAATGCTTTTACACTGTTGATGGGAATGTAAACTAGTTCAACCATTGTGGAAGACAATGTAGCTATTCCTCAAATACCTAGAACCAGAAATATCATTTGACCCAGCAATCCCATTACTGGGTATACATTCAAAGGAATTAAAGCATTCTATTATAAGATACATGCACTTGTATATTCATTACAGCACTATTCACAATAACAAAGGCATGGAATCAACCCAAATGCTTGTCAATGATAGACTGGATAATGAAAATGTGGTACATATACACAATGGAGTACTATACAGCCATAAAAAGGAATGAGATCATGTCCTTTGCCAGGACATGAATGGAGCTGGAAGCCATCATTTTCTGCAAACTAATGCAGGAATAGAAAAGCAAACACCACATAGTCTCACTTATAAGTGGGAGCTGAACAATGTGAACACATAGACACAGGGAGGGGAACAGTACACACTGTGGCCTCTTGGGGTCAGGGGTGCAGGGGGAGGGAGATCATCAGGAAAAATAGCTAATACATGCTGCACTTAATACATAAGTGATGGGTTGTTAGGTGCAGGAAATCACCATGGCACATGTTTACCTATGTAACAAACCTGCACATCCTGCACATGTACCCCAGAACACAAATAAAATAAAAACAATAAACACATTCACATATCTTTTTTTAAAAAGAAAATTCAGGCAACAAACTTTTTTTTTATTAGCAACTTCCTCTTCTCACCACTCAAAGGTCACTAATGTATAACTTTAGTTCTTGAGTATGTCTTTAAAATGAAGTCAGTGACTCCTAAGATTAGGGTTTGAAACTGTGCCATCATTGGTGAATATTAATATAGTCCAGAGGCAGGGCTTAGGGTATCTTTCAGAAACAGTCTTTAACACTGGAACAGGAAAAAAAAAAAAAGTGAATCTCTACTGCCTTACCTCACCGCTGACATCATTTTAAAAAATTGTTCCAGGGACCAGATATTGCCATGTATCTATAGTGACAACTCAAAATCTTATACTAGGTTACAGGGAAAATTAGAGGAACTGATTACCACTCAAGTCCAGGACAAGTCTTACAAGGAATCTGTAAGAGCATTCATCTGACCCACCCTTCGTGTACTATGAGTCATTGTATATCTCAGTATATAGTAGATTGTGGCTTTGGTCACCGAATATGATGTGGGCATAGGTTTTTCAGAAAACTTAAATATCTATCCTTTTATGGAGATAATTTCTGAAATCTTAACTCATAACTATTTTTGGGGGGAGATCTTTTAAATGTATCCTTTTCTGACTCAGGAGAAAAAACACTGTGCATCATTCTTGCATCTGTGGGTGATTCAAGGTCATTGTCACAGAACTTCAGTGATGCAGTGATATCATAGGATGCTGGTATAGTAGATAGCACTACCAGCTATCAGACTGCAGTAGGAGTTTCTCCTCCCATTTGGAAAGCTGGTTCTGCTGGTCACCATGACTGGACCTGATTTATATCATCCCTGTCAATGCTTCTCTCTTCTGTAGCTTCTGCAGCCCATGGCTCTATTCCTTCAACTTCCCCTCTTGCCCCCTGGTACTTTATTCCATTGCTTTTCCTCTCTTCTTAGACTTGGCCCTGGAGAGTTTACCTTTTTAACCAAAACCAGTGCTTGGACAGTTTTGGACACTCAATTATTACTGCAGTTCCGTCTGGCTTTCCTTTCCACCTCACCCCTTCACCTTCCAGTTCAGTAATCCTTCAACAGTTCTGGTTGTCTTTATTCTTTGTGTCATTGATGTCTTCTTGGCTATTTTTTTAAGTTGAAATTTTTTAAATTTCAAGAATAACATTTATTTTCTTTTTTAAAAATATTATACTTTAAGTTCTGGGGTACATGTGCAGAACGTGCAGGTTTGTTACATAGGCATACATGTGCCATGGTCATATGCTGTACCCATCAACCCATCATCTACCTTAGGTATTTCTCCTAATGTTATCCCTCCCCTAGACCCCCACCCCTGACAGGCCCTGGGGTGTGATGTTCCCCTCCCTGTGTCCATGCATTCTCACTGTTTAACTCACACTTACAAGTGACAACATGCAGTGTTTGGTTTTCTGTTCTTGTGTTAGTTTGCTGAGAATGATGGTTTCCAGCTTCATCCATGTCTAGAGATGGGGGTCTCACTATGTTGCCAGACTGGACTCAAGCAATCAATCACTTGAAATATTTCAGAAGTTCAAGTCTAGCCTGGCAACATAGCGAGACCCCATCTCTAAAAATTGCCTCAGCCTCCCAAGTAGCTGGAACCACAGGTGTGTGCCACCATGCTTGGCTTTCTTGGCTATTTTTTATTGTCTTTTTCCTCAGAGAGTGTCTGGACCATTAAGAGTTAACCGGGACCGGGCGCGGTGGCTCAAGCCTGTAATCCCAGCACTTTGGGAGGCCGAGGCGGGTGGATCACGAGGTCAAGAGATCGAGACCATCCTGGTCAACACGGTGAAACCCCGTCTCTACTAAAAATACAAAAAATTAGCTAGGCATGGTGGCACGTGCCTGTAATCCCAGCTACTCAGGAGGCTGAGGCAGGAGAATTGCCTGAACCCAGGAGGCGGAGGTTGCAGTGAGCTGAGATCGCGCCATTGCACTCCAGCCTGGGTAACAAGAGCGAAACTCTGTCCCAAAAAAAAAAAAAAAAAAAAGAGTTAACCAACTGGTGTGACTTATTATCTCCTGTCCTGTGAGGAGAAACCATTCTGCAGTCACCTGAGATCAGTAAAGAGAACTGCATGCTACTCTGAGTTCCACACCAACCATACTCCAGTTGAAAATAGTGGTCTAAAAATTGAAAACTGTTCTATTATACACCAAACCTGTACTTTAGTAAACAGTAACTTAATGACCTGAAGCAGCGTTTAACAACCTTTTTCATGTCTTGACCCACATAGAAAATGATAATATTTGCACAGTGCTCTGGTGTAAACAGGTGAAGGTGACCATCTGCCCTGCAGGCAGAGGAGTTCAATATGCACACACATACCTGTAACCTATTCTTGGCACCTTGGAAGCCTGAAATAAGGAGTTGTCCTGTTTCCAAAGACGTAGAATTGACTTAAAGGAGTGGGAATAACTAGTCACTGAGCACTATATGTTTTCCAAAAAGATATTTATTATTTGGGAGCATTATTTGGAGTACCAGCAGAGTCCTCTTAGGCTTAGAGATTAATAATAAAAAAAAAACATTAAGTATAAGAATAGCTAATGGTTTTTCTGAAATGTCATTAACATAGCATAGATTGTTTTAAGTGTTTTACATGGATTTCAGGGAAGATGCCAGCCTTCTAAGAGTTGAGGTCAAATCCAGCCCTCAGCCTATTTTTGTTCAACCTGTGAATTAAATGTTTTTTTTTAAAAAAAAGGTTGTTAAAGAAAACATACACTAAGAATAATATGCAGTAGAGACTATGTGTGGTCCCAAAGCTTAAAATATTTACCATCTGGCTAGAGAAAAAGTTTGCCAACCCGTGTCACAGAGGATGGCAGGGAGTGACAAAACTCCAAAAAAGATCCAAAGGACATGAGTAAGCAATCAGGAAGGATAGCTTTACACAGCCCCATAGATTCCAAAGGTAGACAATGAGATTGAGTGGATCTGAGCAAGATCACTTTTATTTACAGCACAGAAAACAGCAGGAGCATCACATGATACTGCCAGTTCCTCTGCCATTACATCCCACATAACACAAAGGGCCCAGGTGGCACCTATGCAGACAGTTGTGCTGCAGCTGAAGAATCTAGAACCAAGCTCTCAGTACCTTTTACAACAAGTAATGAACAAGCCAAAATCCTTCCCCTGAGGAGTTAGTAGTCATGTGGTTATTCCTCTGTGTCACCATGATCTACTTAATTGGCTACATGACTACAGAAATGGCTCAGCATCATAGGACAGCTAGACCTTGCATTGTGGCATACTCATCAAGGATAGGTGCAGACGCTGGGGCCCATGGCAGACTGCCTTTTTCAAAAACGGGTTGTCCATTTCATCCTTACCACAATGCTGAGAAGAAGATATTACTGTTATCCCGTTTCACAATGGAAGGAACTGGGGTTCGGTGAAAGGGAAGTAACAAAGCAACTTGCTTAAGGTCATAAATAACTTGCCCAAGGTCAAAAGTAACTTTCCCAAGGTTGCAAAGCTAGTGGACATAAGCCGTGATTTAACCCTACTCTGTCTGAATGCAGGCCCCAAACAGCATTCAACTGCCTCATTCTACTAGGCAGGATATTGAGAACCACAAGGAATAGACTTAAATTATGTATCTGAGAGAATAATTCATTGTTTTGTTTTCCTCTTTTAATGATGATAATGCTGAGCGATGGCATTTTGACAATGCATAGAGCCTTTGGTGCATAATAATTTTAAAATTTATGTATGTTCAGAAGGTAGCAAAAGCTTGCTAAAATTATTCCTAGTTTAAAAAAAAATGGATTTGGCTGGATTTTACCTATGCCAGTTGTTTGGAAAACTTTCCTTTGCAGTATGAAAGGCAAAACACAGACTTAATTATCTCTCTCTAGCCAATATTTGAACTGCCTAATTATGCTCAAAGTGCTAATAACAGATATTACAAATTGCAACTCACAATAAAATATTTCTTCATGACTTAACCTGGCCCATCAATTACACGAAGTCCCAGACATCTTCCTCCAAATCTTTTGTGTTACTCTCTCTACATTTCCACATACCAGTAACTGCTTTGTATGGATAGTACAGAAACAGGTGCATAGAAGCACTGTGCATGTGTCTATGTGTGGGAAACTAACACAAACAGCAAAAGAGGTTGCTGAAAACAGGAATGTGAGCCCTGCCCCCTTCAATTCCACCTCCTTGTGTTGGACCTAGCATTGCCATTGAAGCATGGCAATGCTAGGTCCAACACAAGGAGGTGGAAATGAAGGGGTCAGGGCTGCTGCAGGGGACTTTGGGGTTGTCAGTAACTGAAACCTCTGAAATTGTTTAAGTAGAAAAAATTCAATGGAAATAATGGTCTTCCTCATAATATCCATGGGAAGAAAGTTCAGACAAGTCTTAGACAAGATTGGGAAGTCTCTTGCTAAGGAAACCCGCCAGCTCTCTGTGAAGACGTGGTCCCTCACACCCGCCCTACTGCTCTAGGGTAGTAGAATGTCAGTCAAAAGCTGGGCTCTGGAGTCAGACTGCTAGATTCACATCCCTGCTGTGCACTTCCATTAATCTTTCTATCAGTTTCTTTGACTGCAAGCACTTGAGTTTAATTGAGTTCTATGAGAATTAATTGAGGTAGGCCCTAACACATACTAAATGTTTAATACTATCAGTGCCTCTCTTTCGTATGTGCTTTATTCTTTTCCATCATCAGATTGGCTTCTCCTTCTTTTTGTGCATGTGATAAGATGTCTTCCCAATTTTATCATTAATTCTAACAGACTACCTAGTGCCTCAGTCACAAATACAATTTCCTAGAGGAAAGAATCTGATTGGTCCAGCACTGGTAAGGTTCTATTCCTGGTCCAATAAACTGTGATTGGAGAACAGGATCACAATGTTCAGGTGTGACCACAGGGGCCTATTCCTTTGTTAGCTAGGGGAATGAGAAAAGAAGAGACACAGAACTTTCATAGTACTTTTGAATTCAATATAGATATTGATAGTTATAAATGAGTAATACTGAATTTTCTACTATTTATAAATGGTAGAATATCAATATATGAGGAAAGATGTGTATACATCAAAACCTATTCTAAATGGTATCTAAGAAGATCATGAAGTAAAATTATTTGTAAAGACTTCTTTTAAATTTGAAATAACATATACTGAATATTTATTTTGTATATTAAAAATTAAAATATTCAAGGTGTTTGTTAAGACAGGTTATGTCAATGTCAAGAGATGAAATGGTGAAGTTTTAAAGTTTGCTGTGCAATTTGCTTGATCACCTTTTAAAGAAACTAAACTTGACAGATTCTGTGTTGTTCATTATAGTTTCTTACGATTGATCAAGAGGGACAGAATTCTGTTCTTTTTTTGAAAGAGATTAAAATCAAATATAAAGAAGCAAGTCAGCATCTACTTCCTCTGGGGATACTGCATGATCTTTGTTCCCCTTTCAGTTATTCAAGACACAAGCAGATAGATCATCAGTATCTATCTGATACTTCTTGATTGTTCTGATACTTCTTGAAACTTCTGATTCTTTTTTTTTTAAACCAGAACATTTATTGTATGACTGATCGTTGAAATTCTTAAGATGAACTGAATGCTGCAACAGCTGCCCTCTTGGGTTTAGGTGTAGAATCCATGCCTGAATCTGTGGTATACAATTTTTAGATGCCTCATTCAACCAGTCCCGGTGGCATTTCGCCTTTTAGCCTTGGCATTCCAGTTATACTTTCCCTCTTATGCTTGGCAGGGTAGCCACATTTGTCACAGGTCAACTCCTGAAGGTGGTAGGCCTTAGAGCCACAGCGGCGGCACAACGTGTGCGTCTTATTGCAATGCTTCCCAAACGATGACGCTCCCTTCGTCATCTTGCTTCTGTGACCAAGACCAGAAAGTGAAACTTCTGATTCTTGATTGTGTTATTTCATTAATTCAGAAAAATTCGTTTCTGTTCCATTTCACATTTACTGTGTGTCATGTGAGGGCCTGGGCTAGTAGGCTTGTGAGTGAGGTCAGGAGAAATGAAATGAGCTCTTTTCCCTTGGGGACTTCATTATGGGAGAGATGGCTGTGTGTGCAGGGGTTACATTTGCACAGCTATGGTAGGGATGGCTATATATACAATGAGCACCTTTATGCAACTGTTGGAGAGATGGCTGTGTATACAGTGGACACATTTACACAACTGTAGAAGAGATGGCCACGTACACAGTGGACAATTTATGCAACTGTGGGAGATGGCCATGTGCACGGTGTTCATATTTACCCAGTGGTGGAAGAGATGATTGTGTATATAGTAGACCTTTTCACAATTATGGGAAAGATGGTTGGTTGTACAATGGGCACATTTACACAACTGTAGGAGAGATGGCCATGTATAGAGTAGACATATTTACATAATGGTGGGAGAGATGGCAGGTATGCAGTGTACATATTTATGCTACTGTGTAAATATGGGAGAGATGATGATTAGTGGGAGAGATAAGAGAGACGTGGGAAAGATGACCATAATTCAGTGAACTCTGTAGCGTGGAACCTTCCACATCATTGGTGCTCAGTTCTTCTTGAATGAATAAACTAACTGGTGCATCAGGCAGAATGAAAAGTGTTATTGGACAAGCACAAAATGTTATAAAAGTGTAAAAGAGAGTCATTCACTTATTAAATAAACACTTCTTGTATGCCTACTATGTATCAGGCACTGTTTTAAGCATACGTATATGGCTGTTACTTCTGGTTAGAAACTTTTAGAAAAGGAGTTGGCATGCTAGACTTGGTATACTAGACCTTAAAGTTTCAGTTCATAGATTTAAACAGGCAAAAATGGGCCTGAGAGAATTCTAAGATCAAAGTTAAGTTTGGCTGGAGATGGCAGATGTAAGGCGAGGCACAATGGTTAAGATTACAAAGGTAGTATAAGCCAAAACCACTGAGGAAAGGGCCTTTGGTGCTGGAGGGTTAGTTTGGAGTTAGTCTGATGCACAGTGAAGAGTTGTTGAAACTTTAGAAGTCCTATAAGCAGGTTGTCTTTGAGGGCACCCAAGGATAGGAAGGAATAAACCAAAGTATTTTTTCCTATTCTCTCTTACTTCTCAATACAACACAGCACTTCTGGTCACCAAAATGTGTGGGAATTTCTCCCCATTAGCAATCAAGTTTCCAGCAGATTCTCCAGCAGATACCAGCTGGGTCTCCTCTAATTCAATTTAATTCTTGTACTATCTACCTGAAGATAGTGTCAGATCCCACAGATTAAGGGCTCAGTCCCACAAGACTGCCCCTACTTCAGACAGCAATCCCAGGAAGTAGGTTGTTATCTATACTTCTGACCCACTGGCTATAAATCAGTATTACCACGACCCCTTCCTTGTGTTCAATTAATTTGCTAAAGCTGCCCAGAGAATCCAGTAAAACACTTATGTTTACCAGCTTATGTTCAAGGATGTTACAAAGGACACAGATGAATAGCCAAAAAAAGAGATGAACAGGGCAAGGTATGTAGGAAGGAATGTGGAGCTTCCATGCCCCCTCTGGCAGCCACCCTCCAGGAATCTCCATGTGTTCAGCTATTATCAGACCTGTTCCTTATGGGGTTTTATGGTGACTTCATTCGGTAGGCATAATTGGTTAAATCATATATCTATATCTATATCTATCTATATCTATATCGCAATATCACAGAGGAATTCACCTAGCAACGCTGTGCGAACTGCATTGGTGGCATCATCAGGAATGAGGCCTTGCAGCAAGGGAGTGATCATGGGAATGTAAAGAAAAATATGAATATGAGAAACATTGGAGGGTTAGAATCTGTAACATTCAAGAGATATTTCCATGTAAAACTTATGGAACTAGAGGACATATCAAGTGATAGTAAGAGACCAAGGCATTATAGATGATTCCTGAGCTTCAAGCTTACCTGTTTAGGAGATTGAAGGCACTACTAATGAAAATAAGGATCACAAGGGAAGGATCAGATTGGCAGAGAAGATGAATTTTGGATATACTGGGCTTGAAATGAGAGCAGAGTATGCACATGGAATTGTGTAGTACATCCATTGCACAGCGCTATTAATTCAAGAAAGCACGGCCTAGGAGCAACTGTAGTAGGTCCTTGAAGGAGTGACTTTCACCTCCTAGATTGTAATTTCATTGATATCTTCATCTACAAAATCAGTGTTTCCAGCTGGAAGGAGGAAGAGTTTTGCAGCTGCAATGTAAATAGGGATTAGTGAGCTCCTCCAAAATACTGTTGGCTTCAGCACAACACAGAGCTGGCCAGAGATGAAACTTAGATATGCAGGCATAGTACCAGAAACAGCAAATGGACTTCAGGCTCTGTCTGCGATCCAAGAGACAAGAACTTAGGACCATCCAGGGAAAGTCTTGGAAAGTCACAGTTGCTACTAGCTGAGTTGGGAAGACACCAAAAAATCCCAGCAGAGAGTGAGATGTGAGGATCAGAAAATAGGGAGTTGGCCAAAATAATGGGTGTCAACCAAGCATAGTAAATTAGGATAATCAGACTAATTTTGCCAGATGGCAAAATTTTTCACTTGAGTTCACCTTTAAAACACTGTATCTGGCACATAAATGCCAGCTGGAGGCCCTCTGGTGTTGTAAAGTTGCCAGTCAGTATTTGACAAAGATAATAGCTGAAGCCATCAGATGGGATGACATTGCAAAGGTGCTATCTCGTATTTATGGAGTGGTAAGAGAGTTAGACGTGAAGAACACAGAGATAAAAGAAGGACCAAAAGGATGCAGTATTTTTGAAGCAAAGGAAACAAGAGTTCACAGCCAACTCTTCTAAGAGATCAAGTAAACAGTAATATATATTTTCAACGTGTTCATAGCACTGTGCTAGGTGTAAAAAAAAGTCAGATAACATGGGTTCTGCTCTGCCGAAGCACTTTTTCTTGAGCATAAAGCATATATGAAAAGGTTGGAGGGTAAATTGTGTTACAGGTTATTAAAGTAAATGGGAATGATTACTACTTCTGAACATGATGGAGTAGTGGAGACCAGATTCAACTTTCTACTTTAAAGAACTAAACAAAAAATAGATCACAGACAAATTATATAAATCAATGGTTTTCTAATATTGGTCAATAGGCAGTCATTCCTAAAAAGAAAAACAAAGTAAGCCCTACAATTGCCTCAACTTGATGCCTAAACAGAGTTTTCAGGCTAATGTTCAGGAAAAAAGAACTTTGGCAGAGCCAGGCAAGCTTCCTCAGTTGAGAGGCACAATTGAGAATTTTAAGGTAGGCAAAAGCAGCTAGGATTCTTGAGGCAGAATACCAGAGATGCAGAGAGAGAGAGAGAGAGAGAGAGAAAGAGAGCGCTCCAGAAACTGAAGAGGATTCCTTTCAAGTCCAAAGCTGAGTACTGATTAGCACATGCTTATGTAAAAACATCACCAGAAAGAAATTAACAGGACAATTCCTACAGTAATTCAGGACTGAAAATAATTCATGTTTCCAGCAGACAGAGAATCCTTGTAATACATGAGGCACTAGGTTGAGTACTCGAAAGGTATTGCATAAGTAGAGGGACCAAATTAATAAAAGTTGCTGTCGTCCTCACCAAACAAAACTTACCTACAAGCTGAGAGTCAAAATGTTTCCAAGTAACTCAAGCATGTCCCAGAACAAAGTTCTAAAACAGTAGAAGCAATCAAAAAAAAAAAAAAAAAACCACCATATTAACACCCAACATCATCATCACAATGTCTCTCACCAAATAAAAAATTAGTAAATTTGAAGGCAAAGTAATAGAATGTTTTAAAATAAAACAAAGGAAATAAAACAAAAAAATGAACAAAATAACAGAGCAGCAATGAGTTGTTGGACAACTTCAAGATGCCTAGTACACATGTCCTCAAAGAAACAGGCAGTGCAGAAAAAATATTTAAAGACATAATGGCTTATATCTTTCCAAATCTGATAAAAACTATAAATTTAGAAGTCCATGAAACAACAAATTCAAATAAAAGAAATATGAAGAAAAATGCATCAAGACACATCTTAATGAAATTGTTTAAGGCCAATGGGGTGGAGAAAGTCTTTACATCAGCCAGAGAGGAAGTAAAACCAAAATTAATATAGAGCAACAAAGGTAAAAATAACAGCAGAGTTCTCAATGAAGACAATGCAAGTGGGAAGAAAGTGAAGCAACAGCTTTAAAGTACTGAAAGAAAACAGATATTCAGTTTAGGATTCTATATAATAGAATTCTATTCTATTCTATTCTTCTAGGTATAGAATATATATATATATACACATATACATATATATAGAATATATATATACACACACACATATATATATACACACACACACACATATATATACACACACACATACACACACACACACACACACACATATGTTTGAGACAGGGTCTTGCTCTGTCACCAGGCTGGAGTACAATGGCACTGTCTCGACTCATTGCAACCTCTGCCTCCCAGGTTCAATTGATTCCCCTGCCTCAGCCTCCCAAGTGGCTGGAACTACAGGTGTGCACCACCACACCCAGCTAATTTTTTGTATTTTTAGTAAAGACAGGGTTTCACTATGTTGGTCAGGCTAGTCTCAAACTCCTGACCTCCTGATCCGCTCGCCTCAGCCTCCCAAAGTGCTGGGATTATAGGCATGGGCAACCACACTTGGCCACAGGAATATATTTTTAAAAACAAAGGTAAAGTCTCTTTCCAACATCAGAATCTGAAAGAATGCACTGTCAGCAGATAAGCAATGCAAGAAATTCTTCAGGTAGAAGGAAAGTGAAGCCAGATGAAAATCTAAGGAATCTAAACAAAGGAATGAAGTGCTCCAGAAACTGTTTTGGTTTTTTTTAAAATAAAAATAACAATAGTGTGTTGTGAGCTTTTTAACATACATACGAATAAAACATAGCAGCAGACAGCTTCTAATAGCTTCTAATTATTCCCACCTTCTGATGTAATCCCCTTTCCTGGTGTGTAAGATAGACTAGAGACTTATTTCTAATGAATAGAATATACCAAGAATGGTAAGATGTCAGTTCTGAGATTAGGTTATAAAAGACTGTGACTTTAATTTTGTTCAAACTCTTACCCTGTTTCTTCCTGCTTGCTCACTTGGATGAAGCAATCTGTCATTTTGTGTACTGTCCTATATGGAAGCCAATGTGGCAAAGAACTGAGGGTAGCCTCTGGCCAATAGCCATGAAAAAAACTGAGGTCTTCCATCCAAAGGTCACCAGACCTGAATTCTGCCAACCACCATATAAATGAGACTAGTAGCAGTTTCTTCCCCAGTTGAGTCTAAAGATGACTGAAGCCCTGGTTACACCTGTTTGCAGCTTTGTGAGCAACCCTGAGAGAGGATCCTGCTGAACTGCTCCCAAATTCCTGACCCACAAAAACTGTGAAATAGTAAATGTTGTTTTAAGCTACTAAGATTTGGGATAACTTGTTATGCAACCATATATAACTGATAGACCAGGAGAAGTGAAATGAAAGTATATATGAAGATAAAAATATTTTCCCTTATTTTTTACATGTCTTCAAAAGATAATCAGGTGTTTAAGGTAAAAATAATAACAATGGATTATGATTCCCAAATGAAGAAGTGAAATGTATGATAATTTTTTTTATTTTTGATAACAGAAAGAAGATAATTGGTTCTATGAGACAGGGCTAGTATGAAGAGTGGAATTGCAAAGGGGTATGAGAAAACGTTTATAGGTGATGGGTCTGTTCATTATTGATTGTGGTGATGTTTTCACAGGTAGGTACATATGTGAAATCTCATTCATTTTGTACACTTTAAATACGTGCTTTATTATACATCACTTATAATTCAAAAAATATAAATAAAAGTCGAAGATACAGACAATAGAAATTTATAAAAGAGAAAGACTGATGTAGGTGTAATTATTACAAAAGACTTCACAGAGTTCCCAGCAATAGAGTCAGGCTTTGATAAAATGGCAGAAGAAATGTAAGGAAGGAATTAAAGTGGAAATTGCTATAAATCAAAAACATAATCACTATTATTTTCAAGAGATGTTGATACATCCTGAGCCCCCAAATTAAGCCACTCATACTAGAACAATACCAAATTGCCTTCAAATGGACGCTGTTGCTTCAGCAGATGACATTCATCTTTATGGCATGGCCTTCCCAGGCAATTTCCCTTTATTAATTATTCTGTAATAAGGCTGCATGTCTTTGCTCAGCTCATTTACAGCTATTGCATACCATAAACTTAAACCTTTACTGTTCTTTTTTAGGCCACAAAAAGCTAAATAAATCTATTTAAAAAGAATGCTGGCCAGGCATGGTGACTCACACCTGTAATCCCAGCACTTTGGGAGGCCAAGGTAGGTGAATTACCTGAGGTCAGGATTTCAAGGCCAGCCTGAGCAACATGGTGAAAGCCTATCTCTACTAAAAATACAAAAATTACCCTGGCATGGTGGTACATGCCTGTAGTCCTGAGGCAGAAGAGTCACTTGAACCCAGGAAGCAGAGGTTTCAGTGAGCCGAGATCGCACCACTGCACTCCAGCCTGGATGATAGAGCAAGGCTCTATCTCAAAAAATTTAAATAAATAAATAGATGGATAGCAATACGAGCCATGCATAAGACTGTCACTACAATAAACTTGAAAACCAAAAATATTGGGAATGCTTTAAAACTGGGCAGATGACCTCATAAGGGATGTTGTTTCCTGGCGCTCAGCTACTTGGGAGGTACACACAATTCAAAACAGCTCTCATAAATGTGAGTGCATGCATCATAGACCAAAGCAGGTATTACATAAATCTCCTCTCAAGTTTAAATTTTTGGAAACTAAGGGCATACCCTGGGGTATAACTGTAAAGTGAAATACGCTTAGAGAAGATTAAATATGACCAGGCTGGGGAAGTGTTTGTAATGTTGGATTAAGGATTTGGGGCTTAATTGGGAGCCTTATAAGATCTGAAAAAAGAGAGTGACATTATGAAAGATGTCTTAAAGATTAGTCTGGAAGTCATGTGCAGAGGAGAATTAGGCAGAGTACTAATAGGCTGAAAGGTGATTTAAGAGCCCATCATCATCATGGGGTAGATTGAGTGAGATGTAATAAGACTGAGGATAAAGGAAATTTTGGTAAAATCCTGAACACATTCACTACTAATTAACATTTATTGAGTATTTTTATGTGCCTGGCACTGTTTTAAGTGTTTACATGTACTAACTAACTATTAGTTAATAACTTAGTAAATGTCCATTTACTAATTATTTACTATGGAATGTATACCATTATTATCCCTACTTTACATTAGAGAAAACTGAGACACAAGAGAGAGCTAGTGAGGATCCCTGTCAGCGTTTGAATGGGGCATTCTGGCTGGCTCCAGAGTTTCACACATGCTCTGCACCATCGCAAGCATTCATTCATTCTGTATGAATCCTATGAGAAGTACTCAGAGTGCCATTAAAGAAGGAGCCCAGGCCAAGGGAGACCCTGAGTGCATTCACTTTTCTCCATGGCTGCTATCTTAGGTCAGGACAGTCTCTTCTCTCAGCAACAGCCCCTAACAGCTTGTCCTATCTCCAGAAGTATTTTCCTCCATCAATCAGTTTTCTGCCTTCACCAGAGTGATCTTCCAAAAGCATCATGCTGATCACATCACCCGTTGGTTCAAAATCATGGGGATTTAAAGTTCAAAGCTCATACGTGTCTTACAGGGCCCTACATGATTTGGTCCTGGATGATTTTTTTAGCCTTGTCTCTCATCCCTCTCCATTTTGCATCCTAAGTCCCAGTCATAGGGCTTCATGTGTTCTCATGTCTGGGATTTTTGACATAATGTTTTTAAAGTCGGAAATGTTATTCCCCCTTCCATCCACACCACTGTTCTTCCTGGACTGACTCTTATTCATCCTTCCCATCCAGTCTGAAAGGTCACTTCCCTCAGAAAGTCTACTCTGACACCCTGACCCACATCTGCTGTAGGCCTGCCCCCACTCCACCACCAATGTGCTTGGACAGGCCCCTGTGTTGTCACTATATACCACATTCTAACTTCATGTTCTGTAGTGGCTCACTCTGCTGAGCATTGGTGCTATGAGGGCAGTGACTGTTCATTATTTTATTTCCAACACTTAGCATGATACATGGTACCTAGTGAGTTCTAAATAATTTTTTAAATCGAAGAATAAGTGAGGATTGAGTTTGACAGGACATAGAAAAGTGAGAAAGAAATCAAACTTTTTTCAAATACATTAAATCTGACTGGTGCTATTGGCAGAATCAGGAAACATTTAGGAAAATTGTTTTGGAGGTGGGCGGCGGGGAGTTGTTTGTGTAGATTGACCTGTTGGATTTGGTGATAAAATGCCATCCAAGAAGAAATGCATGCCCTGTGTGCAGCTGGAATGATGGGATCTGGGACTCATTTGAGAATGGGCCTGGAAATTCAAACTTGCTAATTCCTGGAGATTTTACTACTTTTCTCTTAGGGAATTTTGCTCTTCTCCCTTTGCTCTGAGTTTTTATGTAGACTGATTGATTGTTTTATTACAGTGAAACAGAAATCAAAATTATTACCAGACCCACTCCTTTCCCGATTGTGTGTATAGTCATACACAGAAAGCAGAATTAATTTTCTCTGCATCTTTCAGAAAGTTTACTTGTAGTTTTTTGGCTTGTTGTTGTTGTTATTTTATGAGATGAAGTTTCACTCTTGTTGCCCAGGCTGGAGTGCAATGGCACAATCTCAGCTTACTGCAACCTGCCTCCCGGGTTCAAGCGATTCTCCTGCTTCAGCTTCTGAGTAGCTGGGATTACAGGCATGTGCCACCAGGCCCGGCTAATTTTGTATTTTTGCTAGAGGTGGGGTTTCTCTGTGTTGGTCAAGCTGGTCTCAAACTCCAGACCTCAGGTTATCTGCCTCCCTCGGCCTCCCAAAGTGCTGGGATTAAAGGTGTGAGCCACCGCACCCAGCCCTGCTTGTAGTTTTTCTATGGTGCTTGTACTTGCTTAGCTAGTGAACAAAAGAGTAGGTTTCAGAGAGAAGAGCCAAAGCTGAAATGCTTTTAATTCAATTATATAGCAAATATAAATCCTATTTCTGATTTTTCAAAAAATAATTTTGGCTTTTCTATGTATGACTATTTGATAAGGACTTAATAAAAGGTAGATTTTCTGGATGAAGACTTGTGAATACAATTATAGCTCCCTAGCTACACCGGGCTGACATGCTTGTGCTTCAGCCTGCAGAGACCTGACTCACAGCTGATAAGTGCCTTTAGGGTGAGGTGGGAACCTGTCATGTTAAAAGCAGCCTCTGAGCTACAGAGAAGGTATATCCATAATCTGGCTGGCAGATAGTCCCTATCAAAGGACATGTTGGCATCTAGCCTATGGCATGAAGAACGACACACCCATTTCCTTATGGGGAACTATATGAAGAATGTGTACATTTGGCTGGACAGAAAAAGGTCTCTCTCTCTGATGAATCATTTAGAAGGGTATATGTGTGACAATATTTCACCCCACTAAAATGAATTGTTTTCCTTAAAGGCGTCATGTTTATAGGACTAGGATCCTCCTTCAAAAAGACCTTAAGGATTACTGGAATCATCAGACATATCCGAGCCCAAACCCTAGCTCTGCCTCTTGTGAGCTGTTTGACTTTGAATTAAAACTTGGATAAGGTGCAGGGTAATGACAGAAATAAGGGAGCTGGTGTGATGACGGAAAGATAAGCCAGATATGACAGACTTACTGACTTTGAGTGTAAAGCCCAAAGGACAGAGGGCTGGAATGCAGGAGAGAACACAAAGCTGGATATTCAGATTTCAGACTCATCTTTAAAATAAAGCTATGCATCAGAGGTGACTCTGCCTCAGATGAAGCATGTGTATATTTAGGGTGTCACTGTAGAATCTCCACATTGCCAGAGGGAACATAGGAATATATTAAAAAGTGCTTTATAAGGTTTAAAATGGGCAGAGTTATTTTTGAATATTTTTTCTAAGCAGTGACACTTATAGATTTATTCTAAATAAGTGTACCAAACGTAAAATTATTCTTTGAGTTGAGCTCAACAGAGCCAATCTTTATACAGCTTCCGCAATTCACCCTAGTTAGCTCATGTCGCCAGATTCTGTCCTTCCAGATTGATGTGTTTAATAGCATCTGTCAGCAATGGTTGCAGAGTAGCATTTTAATAGTTCCCACAGATTTTCATCAGAATATGCTGTACTCCAATCACAGTGCCAGTGACAACTCCCCAGTTGGCGTTGCAAACACTTTCTTTAGCAGAGGTGGCCATGCTGCAGGTGTTTGAGAGATACTGATGGTTGCAGCAGTCGGAGATTGGATAACAAATGAAACACCAAAGATGATGTTTATGTGGCTGTGTGTACCCAAGTAGTGATTTATGTTATTTTCAGCACAGATGCAAACTCTGTGCATAAGAACAAGCTGCCTCTTTCTGGAATAGTGAATATGTTAGGTAACAAAACCATAAGAGAGTCCAGACTTTTAGGCAAATTTAAAGTCTAAAAGCTTCTTGCACAAGAGACAAATTGGAAGGTAATTAATTAAGTGAAATGAGGATTCACCATGGAATTTCTTCAAGCATCCAGTTGCCCTTGTCACTTAAAGTATTTGATTAAAATTCATTACCCACAACATCTCTTACATAAAGCATGGCTCCCCACATTGATTTCAACTGATTTCGTTCATTATGAGGAACATTTTTGCAGAGGGTATTCATTCCTACAAAATTAATAGGCTACCTTCATAACACCTGAACTGGAAATAAGATTTGTCCCAGCTTAGCTTTATGCTGTTCATATTTTGGTGTGAGCTACAAGCATGCATGTATTACAGTAATCTCCCAATAATTGAGTTCCATTCTCTAACTCCCTTTCTTTATTCAGGGAAAGAATGAATACACGGTTCCTATTCCCCTAGAATTGCCTGCCTATCTTTGACAATATATCAGGACTTAGAAAACATTCCATAAGAAAATAAAACTCAAAGGCTTTCCTGGAGTCTCCGGTGATGAGTTAGGTCTTGCTCTACACTGTGGCTCCATCAACTGCCTCCTTCCTCCACCTAATCCTAGTTTTAAAAATGACCACACAGCAAAGAGTGTCCCTGATGGGAAAAAACATTAATAATCGGAGATGCTGGATCTCATAGATGAGAAGCAGCTTACCTAGAGACCCACAAAGCCAGATGGAGACTTCAGAGCTCCAAACTATGCCTCCATACATCCAGCCTGGTACACTCAAGGGAACAACCAAAGTCATTCTCATTTAGATGTCTGTAGAGGACAATGACCCTCAGATTCTAAGAACTACATCCCAACACTGTAAGTTTTAAAAGCTGCTGTTTAGAAGACAGTTTAGGAGGCAGAAAAAGAGCTGAAAGGCAGACATCATAATTAATGAAAACCTTACATTGGTGTATTACTTAATTACTTCCCAATCCCTTCCTTTCAGCATGCTTGACAAAACAGACCACCTGTAAGAAGAGACCATCTGCTAGGAGAGAAAACATGACTATTCCACTATCAGAGGCCTTTATTCAGAGAGGTCAGGAGCAAAAGACATTAAGCATCAAAATACATGAGGGGTAAATAGGGCTAAATTGCAACATTCAGTGGAAAGGTTATGTGAAATATATTAACAAAACAAATGTATATGTTGTAATTTTACCTGGGTTCCCTGCACAAAGCAGGCACTCTACATATAGTTGTTGAACTGAACTTCAACAAATAGAAGTCTAATAGAATATTTAAAAAGTAAACAAAGCAATGCATAAAATAAATAGCATAATAGGATACCATTCTAATAAGTGTGTGTTCGCTTATGCCTCACAGCACTGATAAAGGCAGGCCAACGTTTCTTAAAACAAGGTGTGGGTCCCCAATTGTTGTTGAATGCTGTTTCTTCTGCTCCTTCGGCCTCCTGGAGCCATGCAGCCTGATGCATGTCATATCATGACTCATTTTTAAAACTGCCCAAGAAGTTTCTGAACTTATTTTTTTATTAAGGTGGAAAAATACAAACAGCACTTATCTGGGATTTTGTCTTTTTTTCCCGGGTGCATCTGTGGGTGTGTGTGGCAGCTTGGCTTTCCTGGGCATCAGCTTGGAGAGTACCTCTGGGACACTGATGGTTCCAGCTGCCTCTTGCTTTGTTGAAGGATGTGGGAAGCACTCCATTCCTGAGGCTCACAGCTGATGCCATGAAGAGTAATCATCTCTCTCTGATAGTGGCTGCAAAGCACTTTTAGAAAATCATTACAAGACGTGAGACCAGATTACAAGAGGTGAGAGCCTTTGGGCCCAGGTTCCAATTAGACAGAGGTTAACATAATAGCCTCATATTTATTGAGCTGTTTGTGTAAGGCATTGTGATTAGCTCTTTACATGGCCTATCATTTATTTATATTGCAAGTAACCCAATGCCTTAGCTCATAAGGTATATAGTGTTTATTTAACAGGACGTCAGGAGATAGGCATCCTAGGCCTGGCTTGGTGGATCAACAGTATCATCAAGGAGAAAGGCTCTTTCTGCCTTTCACTCTCATCATTCTTAGTGGGTTTACTGGCATCCTTGGCTTCACAAGATGGCTGCCACTGTGCTAGACACAGTTGCATTAAAGACAGGAAGGAGGAGGAAAGAATAGTCACCAAAAGAGTTCCTCGTTCTTATGTATTGCTTTTGTAAAGAGGCAAACACTTTTCCAGATATCTCATAGCATGTGTTCCATCAATCTCACTTCACAGAACTGGAGCACATAGACACCCTTAGTTACAAAGAAGGCAACAAAGAAAGCATTTAGTTTGGAAACGGATTGGGAGTGGCTATTGGATTAGCCAAGCAATAGTATCTGCCTTAGATAGATTATTTATTTAATTCTTAAAATATCCCTTTGAGTGGAGATATTGTTATTTCATGTTGGTAGATGAGAAAGCAGAATAATTAATGAACTTGTCCAAGATCACAAAGCTAATAAGTGGTTCTAACCATTGCAGGTATCTGTGTGGCTTGGTGGTTAAGAAGGCAAGAGATAATTCAAGGTGTGTGACTGCTCAGTCCAAAGTATACTCCTTTCTGAGTTGTGTAGCTTAGGATGTTATTTAACTTATTTGTGCCTCAGCCTGCTCTTATAAGATGGAGATATAATACTTCCAATAGGTTTATTGTAAAGATTCAGTGACTTATTACTTGTAAAATACCCAGAATATTGCACATAATAAGCATTAGAAAAGGGTTACTAAGAAGCCATGGCACAAGCAGCTTTGTTTGTAATAATCCTGAGCTGAAAACAGCCTAAATGCTCATCATTAATAGAATGGGAAAAAATTGAGGTATATTCATATGATCAAGTACAATTTATCAATGATAAAAGATGAGTTAGTAATATACATAGCAACACAGGTGAGTCTCACAGTGAGTGAAAGAACTGAGACAAAAGAGAATACATTGTACAGTTCCATTTATATGAAGTTCAGATACAGACAAAATTAATCTATTGTGTTAAAAGTCATAATGTTCCATCAGAATAAGGGTTTGGAGAATTAGGTGTTGAGAGGACATGAGGGGGTGTTCTGGGGTGCTGAAAAAGTTCTGTATCTTGATCATAATGGTGGTAGCACAGGTATATGCATGTAAAAATTCATTGTTTTATATAATTAAGATGTTTGCATTTTACTGCATGCAAGTTATATCTCATTTTTAATAGTAAATAAAAATAAAAGAAACCATGAAGTATACACATTCATGCTAACTGGCATCTTCAGTGAAAACTCTTAGAAGAAAATGGTGGCAAGGAGAAAAGAAAGGGGCACATCAATATTATAGATTATTCACCTTCTCTCAGAAAGCCTCTGCTGCCCTCTCCCCCATCAGAGGAAACACCTTCTAAGTTTGAGCCATTTTCCCAGTTATGGAGATATGTTTGCACTGGAGCCATCTTTTCTCCCTTTCCTATTCCCTGGATGTCAGCAATGAACTTTGGCAGTGAAGCCAACATGAATACAAAGCCTGATGCATTTCATGAACATTATCCTGTAATCAGTCAGATTGCCTACTGATTCACCAAAAATAAGGCCAGGATACATTAGCCTGGGATGCCCCTATAACTGTCCCTTCAAAGGCAGAGTACAATGGAGCTGATCACTTAAAGGGCTCCAGCTCTCTGGGGAACAAGGAGTCACGGATAGTGCTATTAGCTGATGTGGAAACATCAGGAAAAGAAGTAGACAAGTGCATTAGGCTACAAGAGCAGCCTCAGTCATTTGGGCAACTCTAAACCTAGAAAAGATCCTCTGAGGAAGAGATTCAGAATCAAAACAAGGCAATATTTGGGCTTTGTTAAATTCTGATTGTTGCCAGGGACCTTAGGGGATGAGAAATGACTTGATAGCAGTTTATGCCACCCCTCAACTAGGCAAGAGATGCCTGAATTTTACAAACACCCAAACTCAAAATACTTTTATTCTTTTTAATCCCATGAGAAATCTTTTTTTTTTTTTTAGTTTCAGTGAATGACTGAGCAAACAGGAGAAGGATACAGGGCGTAAACTCGTCCCCAGGCCAGCATCTGTGGCCTGCAGGCACAGGAGTGAAGGTATGGAGGAGAGATCACCACCTTGGCTCTGGAGAATCAGTGTCTGTCTTTGTTTAAAGCTGGTCACTGGCAAAGCATTCAAAGTGCTGTCTGAGTTCTCTCCCTCCTTTCTGCTTGGAAATGCCTAAAAATCCTGCCAGAAAAGTGAGGCATAGAGAAGGGAGACTGCCCACCACAGCTTCCTGGGAAGCATGTCCAGGTCAGTCTCCATCCTGGTTTCCAGTGGACACAGCCCCAGTTTTGGCCTACCCTGCCCCAGCTGATCCCTTGTCCTGTTAGCCTTGGGTCTGCAGAGGGTAACTCTGCGAGCGGGCTGCAGGGCCCAGGATGGAGTGTAAGCTGAGCCATGGGCACATCTTAATTTGTAAGTTACATATTTAGGTATGCTCTGTGTGGGCCTCTGTGTATACTCTTGCCCTGGGTCCCACAAATGTTGGGACTGGAACTATGAAAGGAAAGTACCAGAGAACCTGATGTTGTCCTTCAGAAAATCCCCTTCCCACTCCCCACCACCCATGCCCATATCCACCTTCAACCACAAAGTGATGCAAGAGAAGCTACTTGCCCTCTTACGTTGTCTCTCTTTCTTTCCATGGCCCTACCCTGAGAAACTCCAATACGGGGCATTTGGGATTTCAGACATTCGTTGGCATCCTTGCTCAGCTTGGCCTCCTCCTGGTGTGCCCACGATAGTCCCTCCCAACCTATAAGCAGTAAGTTTAAGGGGATCATTGGACTGACAAAGACAGATGTTGCTTCTAAAGAAAAAAAAAAGAAAAATGGTATTTTTCTCCTAGGAAGTACAGCATTCTTCATAAATGTTATTCTTTCATTAGAATTCACAGCACCCGCTGGGAGCCTGCTGATATCATTAGTACTGATTTTATGGATGGAGAAATTGAGTCATTCACCAGGTCTGCAGGTTGTGATTTGGTGGCTGGAAAACAGAAGCTCTTTCCTCTTTTTGGATTGAATTATATCTCATTTCCATAAGCAAAATACTCATGAGAATATGGCTTTTCTACTTCAAACAAGTATCTTCTTAGACACAGTTTGATGGCTTTGGGGCATACACATTCTGTCTTGACATATGATAGCTTTCAAATTCCATATGGTTGGACCACTGTCTAATTAGAAATGGTTTTGCAGATGTTAGATGAGCCTTCTGGAGCATTGGGTGCCCTCAGCAGACCCCAACGAAGAAACAAGGGGAAACTTGGTAGGTGTGAAACTTTTGTAAGTCCCAAAGAGTGTGGCTCAACCTAAAACATACTAAAGCCTTGCTTTGAAATGTAAATAAATAGTTATCATTTTAACATTCTCTCTCTCTCCTAAATACCTGCTGAAATGCAATCCATTCAATGTGAAGATGTTAAAATTAGCCTCTGTTTGGCCAACTGATAGGTGGTCACCAAGAGCTGATGACATACTTCTAGATGATGCATAAAGAAAGGAAATCCCTACAGTCTCCAAAGTAGAAACAAGCAAACAAAAACCACAAAAGTCTGTCTGGAGGCCCATCCACAATTTCATGTTAATTGGTCATTTTCATGGAGCTTACAGACAAATCAAAGGGAGGGTACATTTCTGCTAGCATGACTCAGCATATAAGCCATTTCTGTTTTCAAAGGGTAGAAAATCCATGTTCTTACTCAATGAACATTTATTGAGCACTTTCTCTGTGCCAGGCACTAAGACACAAAGAACAAGTTTAGTTTTTATTATTAGGGCTCCCAGCCTGAATGTATACAAGTGTGGAGAAAGACTGTGGCTCAATGTAATATGTGCTGCCATTAGAATCTGTGAAGTGAGGTGGCTGCACACAGGTGGAAGGATCTATCAAGTTGGAGAATATTTCATAGGGAACGTAAGGCTCTGGATTTCTCAGAACTGGGATGGCAAGAGGGGAGACATGGAGAGCGGAGTCAGAGGAGAAAGAGCTGCGGTGCAAAGGCAGGGAGCCAGATGGCCATGGGATACTTCGGGAGCTCACCGTGATTCAGACTGACAAGACCGCAGTGCTCATGAGAGGTAAACTGGAGTGACTATGAAGGGTGGCATGTCTTGTGCCAAGGAGTTCACGTTTTATCCCAAGGACAGGAGGATGTCTATGATCAGATTAAAGGGAAGGGGAAGGGTTCATACAGTCTGATAACTTTAAAAAAGTCATTCTAGTTGCCAACACTAGGGAATTTACTAGGGGTAATAGAAGCAAACTGGTTATTGATTGCCTCGCAAACATGGAGCTCAGACTTCAAACACACCCTTACATTTCCCAATTCAATACCATAGAATCATTAAAAAGCTGTTGGTTAAAAGTTAAATGGTTTTGCATTCAAGCTTCAGCTGTACCATGTACTAGCAGTGTGACCTTAGGGAAATCACTGAACTTTTCTGAGCCTCTGTTTTATCATCTGTGAAACCAAGATAACACTGATGCCTACCTCGCAGAGGTTTTATTTCAATTAAATGAGATGTTGCATGTGAAGTGCTCAGTACACTTGTTAATATATATGTTAAACAGCCCCTCTGGCCTTTTCAGCAGCTCACTATGGTGGCTATAACAGGTGGAGAAACTGGTAGCAATTACTCAGCCCAAAGACCTTCAGCAGCTGTGGGGCCTCTGCCAGGCGACCACAGGCATAGCTCCCAGCTGACTTGGCAGCAGCAGGAAAGGGCTTGACTGCATTTTGATTGAGTTTCACCAAATTTGCCAAAGCTTTGTAACATGTTTTCTCACGTGCTTGGCAATCTGAGAGCAGGGAAAGACATGGCCAGGGGCAGAAAAAAAGAATAGGTGAGCAACACAGAAAATCAGGCTGTTTGAGACTCTGCCACTGGCCCAGGTTGCTGCTCATGGAATCCAGGGAAAGCTGACAGAGTTCACAGCACTCACTGCCCATACTCCCAACACCCAGACAGGTCAGGAGGCACAGAGGGCAGATTTTCTACCCTACAATGCCTTTAACTCCTCTCAGAACTATAAGAACTCACCAGCATGTCCCAGCACTCAGCCCCCATATCCCTCCTAGCAGGTCTAGAAACTGAGGACCAAGCCAAACATTAGCTCTTTTAAATATCAAAGAGATGTAGACTGTAATAGTGGCCTCCCCATAGAGGACAATACACACGGAAACAAATAATTTTCTATCCAACCAAGAATGTGTTTTTCTTCAAAGCAACAATGTCAGCTATTCTTGCAACAAAATAGCTTGAACCTGACCAAATTTCAGGTACCACTGCTATTTGTAAACTTACAAGTAGGAATAGAATGAATTGGCCATCAGGCTTTTAGGCTGCACATGTAGGCTAAGTCTAAGAGATGGCCTTCCCTAAATCTGTCCCCCTGAGGTCTGTGGGCCTATTACTACCCAGGCAGGGCACACCATCTCTGGCAATGTCACTGTGTTTTGAAACAATGCTTATTCGCCTCTAACTGAGAAATTAATGGGTTCGGTTTCTTCATTCTATTTTCTCAAGGAAATACTAAAACTAATTATTTTCTTCAAAGGAAAGTGGCTGTGCTTTGGGTGGGAAGGTATATGGAGGCATGACTTTTTTTTAACTTCTTTAGCTGCCCAGTCTCATGTGGGCTCCTCATCGCATTCTATATAATAGTGGTTGCTAAAGTAAGTCCCACCAGCCTTTTTGAGGCTGGGACACAGAGTATTAGTGGGGGTCACAATGCAGGAGTTCTAGTTCTGACTCTGTCCCTGCACAGTACTTTCCAGGTAGACACTGTCCAATTCGTCCTCATAGTGTAAAGTCAGTTACACCACTTCCCCTCTCTGTGTCTGCTCCCTCATTTATCAAATGAAGGGTTATACTCACCTATTATTTTGGCCCTTTCTAGCTTCAAAATTTCCTTGAAATCCTGGGAAAGTGTACATTCATACTGTTTTGACTTAAGCAGTTTGGTATTCCTGCAGAGACACAAGTTCTACAGTGATTCTGAAGGTTGAAGCTTTAGCCCCCAATGTGATGGTATTTGACGACGGAGTCTCTAGGTAGTAATTAGAGTTAGATGAGATCATGTGGCTGGGGCCTTTATGATGGGATTAGTGCCTTTATAAGAAGAGACATGAAGGAACTTTCTCTCTGTCTTCACTCACGTGCCATGTTAGGAAAGGTCATGTGAGGACACAGAAGGTGATCATCTGCAAGCTAGCAGTCAGGCCCTCACCAGAAACTGAATCAGACAGCACTTTGATCTTGAGCTTCCCAGCCTTTACAACTGTCAAAAATAAATTTCTGTTATGGCAGCCTGAGCAGACTAAGACAGAACGCATTCTCTAGGATACTCATGGTGCCTTAGCCTTGGCTATCTTTGTGTTGGAAAAAGACCCACCCTCGGGAGTCAGGGTATTATGGAATGTACCATCAAATAAGGCAAAGTGGAGGCTTCTAAAGCCTTGTTCAAATAAAGATAACCAAGACTGTCACACAATTTTCATGCATTGTTAGTTTGATAGGAGCAGAAATTGCCTGAACTTGACTATAAAAGTTCTTTAAATAAGTACTCAGTAGATAGCTATGGGAAATGAATGACCACTTCCAATCCTCTTTAGAATCAGGCAGGGTAGGAATTATAAAAGTGTATTAGTAAGCTTAAACAAGAAAACAGATATTTCCAGCAACAAATCCAATTCCCAGAGCTTGTCATTTTCAGCACTATAATGATTTTCATTGTATAGCTTTTAGCTCCACTGGAAATGACAATGCAAGTGTCACTCTGAAAATCAAATATCTTAAGTGGCATCTTGTGCATTCTTATTCTTTCAGGAGCAATTCAAATGTCATCTCTTCTATGACTTTTCTAAATGTTATTCGAAAATGACATTTGTATATTTTTACATTCTGTGGTATCAGTACGGAATTTATTAATCTTTCCTCAGGGTTCTCATTACAACTTGGTTTTACTTTTATATAGCACTTATCTATCATATTACTGGAAGTTGAGTATCAGCTTTCTGAGGGAAAAGCTCAATAAATGCTTGAATGAATGAATGAATGAATGAGTTGGCTCTCTTTGTAGATGACTGATTCCTCATTTATCTCAGGCTTCCAAAGACTCTTTGACTCGAATAATAGACTGAGGCTCTCTCTACCTCCATCTTCCCATCTATTATATCTTCTGTTATATGATGCTATGAATGGTAAATGGTCTCATTTTTTTATCCTTAGAATCTTGAATCAGCCATGACAGCTGCCAGGATGCAAAGCCAGTAAGCTCCAAAGGTCATAGATAAGAGCCTATGTTTTAATAATATTTGTCCCAACTGTTGTTTTGTCCATATTTCAAAGATTTCTTGATCTGTATTCAACTGGAAACTGTTGACAGTTCATAGCTGCCAAAAGACCACCATAACAGCATGGAATAGCATGTGGCCTAAGTTGGGAGGTCTGTCCTCTTCTTTATCAGTAAATTAACTCTCCTGAAGTTTATGGGCTTGATGAACTTCTTTTAAGAAAAATAAAGCCAGTTATTTTGATGGTAATCCAAATGTTAAATTCAGAATAAACTCTATAGCACAGCCTTCCATCAGCTCCTGAATCTGCTGAGTGGCAAATGATAATGTAAGCAGATTTTATCATAGTACCTGAATGTTTCCCTTTTGATCTTTTCACCTTTCCTCTGACTGGCATCTAGGCCACGTTCTATTCCTTTTGAATATTGATTACGGTTGGCTTTTACCTATTTGACGCTGTCAAGGAAATATCCTTAGGGTACATAGAGTTAAATAGTTGAAGACTTACCTAGACTTAAGTCATAGGCATATGTCATGTTGGAATGAAAATGAGTGAATCTGATGTTTAAGCAAGAATCTTGCCCTCAAATAATACCAGGTAGGTAGCCCTCCCTGAGGAAGCCGTGATAGATGTGGCCATAACCAAAGTGACATGTGGAAAAGAGTGGAGGGATGTTGGAGTGTTCTTGAATAAGGTTCTTGGGTTAATTCATTTTTCCACTCTACCTTCACTTCTCCCACAAGTCCATATTAAGCACTTACTATGACCTAATGCTGTCCTAGGCTCAGGGGAAACAGCAATGAGTAAGACCAGGTCACTGTGCCCTCATTGAGCTTCTTGGTAGAAGAGAGAGACAATAAGTAAGTGAATAACTAAATATGTAATTTCAGGAAAACACTCTGGTATTGTGAAAAACAAAAATGAACAAAGAGTATGGCATTTCCTCAAAAAATTAAGCAAAAAATTACCATATGATTCAGTAATTCCACTTCTGGTAATATGCTGAAAAGAACTGACAGCAAGGACTCAAGCATGTATTTGTGCACCCAAGTTCATGGCAGCAGTTTTCACAGTAACCCAAAGATGGAAACAGCCCAAGTATCTATCAATGGATGAATAGATAAACAAAATGTGATACATACATACAGTGGAATATTATCCAGCCCTAAAAAGGAAGTAAATTCTGCCAGATGCTATCACATGGATGAAACTTGAAGTCATTATTCCAAGAGAAATAAGCCAATTATAAAAGGACAAATATTGTATGATTCAACTTATGTGAGGTACTTAGAGCAGTCCAATTCATAGAGACAGTAGAGTATAGAATGGTTGGCTGTTTTTTCACTATCCCCATGGGGAAATGGGAGTTGTTTAATAGGCACAGAGTTTGAGTTTGGGAAAATGAAAAAGTTCTGGAGATAGGTAATGATGGTTGCACAACAATGTGTATATACTTACTGCCACTGAACTGTACACTTAAAAGTAGTTGTAATAGTAAAGTGTTATGCATACTTTACCATAATAAAATATTCAAAAAATATTTTTTTAAAAAAAATGGACAAGGGGCTAGAGTAGAAGAGATTTAGTTAGACTTGTCTGAGAAGACTCCTTTGATAAGAGGTGACATTTGATTAGAGACCAAAGTAATGACGAGAACATGAGACAACAGAGAAGCAATTCTGGATTTTGTTCTAAGTACAACAGAGCACCTTTGAAGGGTTTTGATCAGCAAAAGGACAGAGCTGATTTGCTTTTATAAAAGATCATGCTGGCTGCTAAGTGGAAAGCAGACTAAAAGGGAGGAAACCTGGGAGCCAAAAGACCAATTAAGAGACTACTGCAGATGTGTCAGGCAATCCCTCACATTGCTATAAAGGAATACCTAAGGCAGGGTAATTTATAATGAAAACAGGTTTAATTGGCTTATCGTTCTGCAGGCTGTACAAGCATAGCACCAACATCTACATAGCTTCTGATGATGCCCTCAGGGAGCTTTACTCATGGCGGAAGGGGAAGTGGGAGCAGGGGCATTTCATGGTGAGAGTGGGGGCAAGACAAAGTGTAGGCAGGAGGTGTCACATGCTTTCAAACAGCCAGATCCTGAGAGAACTCACTCACTACCATGATGATAGCACCAAACCATGAGGGATCAGCCCCATGACCACAACAGCGCCCACCAGGCCCCACCTCCAACACTGCAGTTTACATCTCAACCTGAGACTTGGAGGGCTCATCCAAACTAATCAGCCGTCATCTAGGCTAGTGACTATGATGGCTCAGGGGATGTTGAGATAATAGAGAGAGAGTGAAAAGTGGTTGAATGAGGATTATATTTGCAAGGTAAACTCACCCTGACTCACTGATGGATTTGATGTGGGATGTGAAGGAAAGAAATGCATGAAGGGTGACATATTGATTTTTAACTGAGCAACTTAGTGAATGGAGCTCCCATCTACTAAGATGCAAATGACTAGGGGAAATACTAGTCAGTGAATGACAAGGGGATATGAGGTGGCAATCAAGAGATGTCTTACCTAAAAAGTGAAACCATCAACCCCATGTCCAGGAGAGTACTGGCACGTAAAAGCCCTTTATTAAATAATCATTGAATGAGTCAGTGAATGAAACCAAATGTCCCCATGGTAGTGCGTAAATACAGGGAGGAAGAAAGGAAGAATGGAAACTAGCTCTAAATTTTACAGCATCTGAAGGAGTGCGTTTGGCAAATGATATGATGGTAAGGACCCAAGGCTAGAATTTCAGACAATTGGGTTCGAGTCTCAGAAAATATTTCCAAACCTCAGATTTCTCTTTCTAGTTTTCTCTCCCTTTTTCTTCCTTCACAGGAAATGTGTTCACATATTTATTTGTCCCTGCCAGCAGGCCCATAACCCTTATATCCCTGTGCATAAGTGCAAATGGATAGCCCTCAAGACAGGGAACATCCAATCAGTGAGCTCCTCAGCTGTGGGATGGAACGAGACTGAAGCCCCTCCTGCCAGTGACCATACTTACCATCAACCACTCCTTCCCGACTTCCAGTGTCCACAAGCCCAGTGTTCCTACAGGAGCTGCTTGGCAGTCCGGACAAATTCACATAAATCAGTTCCCCCAGAGGGTCTCACTCTCTGAGGACATGATTTTAACCAAGTTAGGGACAAGATTAGTTCATACCATACATTGGCTAGTCTTGAACTGACCTACTAATTGCTCTTACTGAGTTTCGGGCAGGTTTCTACAGAGATTTGCAGAGCAATTGGTAGGAAGAAAATCTGTTAAAAGTTGCCTTCACAACTGGGGAGGGCACAATGCAAAATGAGAAATACCTGTGAAAATGCTGTAAAATAGGTGTGGGATAAGAGCCTTGCCTTTATTTCACATATTACTGTGTTTTCACATATTAACCACTTTTGTACTGGCTCTTCCACAGGATGGAGGGTACAGAGTCTGCCCACATCAGCTCTCTTGCCTGTTTCTCTTCCGGCAAAAATTACGCCGCCGACCACCATCTGGACTAGCTCTCCAGAAAACACTGATGCGGACACTGCCTCCCCAACCATCAGCACTCACAGCAACTCGGAGTTCCCAGTTACAGCATCAGCCCTGACATCTCTGCTTCCTAAGAACATTTCCATAGAGTCCAGAGAAGAGATCACCAGCCCAGGTTCGAATTGGGAAGGCACAAACACAGACCCTTCACCTCCTGGGTTCTCATCAGCAAGCAGTGAAGCCCACTTAACACCCACACCGGAGGAACATAGCTCCGGCACTCCTGAAGCAGGCGTGGTAGCTACAGGGTCTCAGTCCCCTGCTGAGCTTCCCACATTCATCTCCCCTCAAGCTCCAGCCTCATCACCACCCTCATCACCATCAACCTCACCACCTGAGGTTTTTTCTGCCTCCGTCACTACCAACCACAGCTCCACTGTGACCAGCACCCAGCCCACCGGAGCTCCAACTGCACCAGAGTCCACGACAGAGGAGTCCAACTCTGACCACACACCCACTTCACATGCCACGCCTGAGCCAGTGCCCCAGGAGAAAACACCCCCAACAACTGTATCGGGCCACGTGATGTGTGAGCTCATAGACGCGGAGACCACCACCACCTTTCCCAGGGTGATCATGCAGGAAGTAGAACATGCATTAAGTTCAGGTGAGACTCTATCCAGTCACTAGTTTTCCTTACTTTATGCACATGTTAAGAATGCAGTTCAGTGAACCAAACACAATGAAATAAGTTCGAATTTTGGAGTGTAACACCTAAGTTTAATTATAATTCACAAGAATTTCCACAAGAGTGGAAACTATTTTTAGTCACTTAATTTCCACAAGTCACCGTGACCAATTGTACTTTTATGATTTGTTTTCACAAGTCATAATGATGCTACAGGGAATGTAATCACATGAGACCAGATAACAAAGGCATTAACAGCATGGCTTTGGTCAAGCCTCCTAGGTTTCAGTTCTGGCTCCTGACCTTGGACAAGTTACTTCACCTCTCTGTGCCTTTATTTTTCCGCATCTGTAAAACGGGATAAAACAGGTTCTACCGCATACAGTTCTTGTGGAGATTAACTGAAATGACATAAAGCACTTACAACAGTTCCTGGCAGGGAGTAAATGCCCAGAAAATGTCAGTTGTTATTATTATTCTGCTCATGTTTTAAAGTAGTGTTTCCTTTTTGGAAACCAGTCAAAGTAGAGTAGGAGTAGAGAAAACTTGATAATTTTTTGTAGTCACTGATGTATTTCAAGGGAAAAACAATAAATTTTATAAGACGTCACATTTGTTATTTTCCCAGTAATTCTATGAAATTAGTGTTATTTTTATCTTGGTTTTGTAATCTTGAAAATTGTGGTGGAGAGAAATTGAGGGTTCTTTCTGAGGTCACCTGCATCTGACATTGATGTGAAGACAGTACAGTTTTAGGGTATTGCGCAGGAAGAGGCTTTCATGGGAGCATTTGGCCACTTAGCTGAGAAAGAGTGAGATGAGAACAGCCAGAAGTCAGAGGGGAAAATGGAGCTGCAGCCCCTTGCCTGAGTGGTCCTGTGAGAGATTTGGACTAAGAAGGTCATTTCCAGACAGAACCCTGCATGGCCAGTTGGGGTCAAAGGTATGGCCATCACCAAGGAGAGAATCATGTCTTTTAACAAACAATTGATATACATCCACCATGAATGGAAACTGTGTTTGACAGCAGAGGTGGGAAGAGATAGAACTAAGATTAATGAAGATGTGATTCCTCATGGAAGAGCTCACAATTTAATAAGGGAAGAAGTCCCAAAGAATTGCACATTTTTATTTCAAAGGTCCAATATATCATTTAGGAGCTCAACAAGAAAAAGAGAGACACTTAGACTGGAATAAAGGAACAAATGACAAAGGTCTGGCTGGGGAATGGGAGAACCACAGGGGATCATGATAACAGAGCTGTTACAGGTCGGGCCTAGGAGGAAAGGAGGGAGTAGTAACCAGAACCCCAAAGGAGAGGCCCAGCAGAGTTCACCACATCAACAGGAGCAGTGACTCTTGGCTGAGGGACAAAACCATCTCAAGGTTAACCTCCCTAGAGTGAAAGGAATGACTACTCTACCCTCCCTCTCACTGTTCCTCTGATATACAGCCAGAAACCAAGAACAAGGGGACCCGCTGGTATGTTCCATGCATGTTGGCCTCTTGGAGGGCTGGTCAGAAAGCCACAGGGAGAAGGGTGGAGAAGGATCTGCAAGGTGAAGGAAGGAAGTCTGTTGACTCCTCTCTGCAGCCCGTCATCCCATTAGCTTCCTGTCTACACCTCCAGGCCAGCACTTCAACACTGAGCTTGGATGTGTATCTTCAGTCTGTCTCTATCCCAACCCCTACACCCTAGGTTCCCAGCATGAAGATAACACGTCTGGCATTGGTACCTGGAGCAGAGTGGGAGTTGACTTAAGACATGTGATACCTTAAGAACCACCTTTAACAAAGGGACCATCAAAATACAGTGACCCCACCTTTTTTCTTTCCTAGTTCAGGCCCTCACCACCACCTGTGTGTACAACTTTTTCAGTTTTTAACTGGCTTCCCTCTCTTCACTTTTTCTCCCCTTCAGGATACCTTAGACATAGCAGCTTGATTTTCCTGAGGACAAAATCTGAGCTTACCATGCATGAATCTCTAAAGTGACACATCTTCTTCCTACAAGTACCCTAGTTTTATGGGTTGGATTATGTAAGACAGTTCTGTTCTAACATCTTGGCTTGTTTTTTAGTCTCTATGTCTTGATTTCCTCAACTCTAGCCCAGCAGGGTCAAGAGGCTCCAAATTGATGGCAGTTGGCTCATAAACCTTGAAGTTCATGGGAATATTGCACACAGCAGAAACTCGGAATAAATAAGGGAAGTAAGGGAAGAAGTCCCAAAGAATTGCACATTTTTACTTCAAAGATCCGGTATATCATTGAGGAGCTCAACAAGAAAAAGAGAGACACTCAGACTGGGATAAAGTAACAGAATGCTTAAATGACTAGAGAAGAGAGATGTGGCAGGTTAGAGGGACATCACTGACCAGTGCACACTTCACAGAGCAAAGAGTATTTATCCTTATGATCTACTAAATCAAAAAATATTTAGAAGACCCTCTTCTTCCTGCAAACAAGTATGAGACCTATCCTTTGAGACTTTATATTTCAAGTAGAGACAAAGGACACAGGACAGGTAACTCTTAACGTCAGTACTTAGTTTCTAATATGAGAATGGACCCTGATAAGCAGAAGGATCTTTGGGACAATGTGATAGAAACTGCTCACTTCAAAGGTGAAGAAACTGTGTTCCAGAAGTTTGAAGTGCCTAACCCAAGGTCGCACGGCTCAGTGACAGCATTGGGCCCTGCACCCAGGGCCCAGATCCCTAAGCCACAGTCAAGTCCTCTCTCACCACTCTGAACTGCTGCACTGATCCTTTATTAGCTAGCAGACCTAGCAGCATTCTGTGGGTTTGCGCTTCAGGTTACTATTTTGAGATGCTCTTGTTTAGATATTCTTTATGCTGCCTTTAGTAGTGGCAGTAATAACATCACATTTTGCATAGTATTTTGTCTTATTCTATGTGGGTTCACGTAGCATGTTTCTATTAATCCAAGGATTCATCCACTCAACAAATATCTAAACATAGTCACCAATGAATAATTCTGAAACAAGGTGAACATTATGGGAGTTAAATTTGACTAGAGACGTTAAGGAAGGGCTCCATGATAAAGAGAGCAGGGAGCTGAGTTGCAGGAAATAAAGGAAATTTGGGCCAAAAGAGAGATGAAGGGGATTTGGGCAAAGAGAGTTCCAGGTGCTCATTTACAAAGGCAAGAAACCAAGAGCACAATAATTAATGCTGGACACACTTGCATTCAGAATCTACCCAGAAACTGTAAGCACTTAAACTGCTCTTGAATAATCCAGTGCCCTCCACAGTGCCATGTCTAATGGTAAACTCTTAGACCTTTTTTTCTCTTTATCATTTCAACTTTTATTTTAGATCAGTGGGTACATGTGCAGGTTTGTTACGTGGGAATGTTGTGTAACGCTGAGGTTTGGGGTGCAATTGATCCCATCACCCAGGTAGTGAGCACAGTACCCGACTGGTAGTTTTTCAGCCCTTCCTCCCTTCTGCCTCCCTGCTTTTGTATGCTCTGGTGCTTAGACCTGGTTTGACCTGACCTGCCAGCAGCCTCTGACTCAGATGATCACTGCCCTCATCATTAAAGCACTGTCTCTGCTCGACATGCAGGATGTGCTTCTTCACTACCTTCTGTCTCTGCTGCCTCGCTTCACTTCTTCATTTTCCTTCACTATCCAGGTCAAGTGCCCCAGGCATTATCTGCCCTCTCTTCTCCCTGATCTCTCTACTCTCA
Organism: Sapajus apella; assembly: GCF_009761245.1. Lineage (NCBI taxonomy): Eukaryota > Metazoa > Chordata > Mammalia > Primates > Cebidae > Sapajus > Sapajus apella. The sequence continues at coordinate 2,683,093 of NW_022437061.1, forward strand.
CTCCTGAGTGGACACCTCATGACTTTCAGCATCATCCATATGCTGATAACATGGAGATGTAACATTCTCCTCCTGTTTTGCTTCACTGAACTATAGACATGTATGGCCAGCTGTCAGCCAACTCGTCATCTCCACTGGGTGGCTCACAGGCATCTCACACTTAATAGGACTAAGGTGAATTACTGATTTCCTCAACTCTCAGCCTGTGCTCCTTGATCATTTCCTGTCTTCTTTCAATTCTTTAGGCCAAAGCCCTTGAAGCAATCCTAGACTCCTTTCTTTCTCACTTACTCTATAGTCCATGAGATCTGGGCTGATCACCTCTCGCCCCTCTGTCATCTTTCACATGTGTCACTTTAATATTTCGGCCACTGATCTCACTACTCACCACAGCCTTGTCAGGCAGATCTTTTCAAAACTTGGAACAGACTCTGCTGTTCAATCACGCTCACATTCCAGTCACTCCCTGCTCTGAATCAGAGTAAAAGCCAAAGTCTCTACCACGCCTACAAAGCTCAGCAGGATCTGAACCGCAGGGCCTTTGCCCTCACCTTTTCCACTGTCACCCTCAGACACACTGGAGCTCTTACTGCTTCTTGAACATACCAAAAAACACTCCTGTCTCAGGGCTTTTACACTTACCATCCCCCCTGCCTAAAACATTCTCCCTCCACATCTTTAATGCCTCCCTCCTTTTCATCAGTCAGGATTCTGTTTAACTGTCACCTCCTCAGCAAAGCCTTTACCCACTCCTCCATCTGAAATAGTAACCCCCATCACTACTGATCCCTTTCCCTACTTTATTTTTCATTTTATCGCTTAACCATTTTCTGACATCATCTGATTTATGTGATAAGTTAGTGTCTGTTTTCTGCTACTAGACAGAGTCAGTATCTGTTTTCATGCCACCATGAAAGCGAGGACCTTGTTTGCCAAGAGGAAGATGTGGGCTATGCCCCCAACCCCTAGAACAGAGCCCAACACATGGCAGACCTTCAGTAACATTTGTTGAATACATGAATAAAAGAGCCAATCAACCAATATTAGAGAAGTTATGAGATCTCCCTGAACCCTGACCTTATCAGTAAAATGGGATGGGGTGGTATTCACATGATGGGGTTATTGGAAGTTTCAGATAAGATAATAAATTTACAGCATACGGCTATTGACCAATATCTCAATCAATAGCTATAGTTGCTACTTTACTATTATTTGCTGTTATTACTATTCTGCTGGTGTTATCATTGTTATTATATTTATCATATTGAAGAATGCCTACCATCTTCAACAAATATTTATTGAGCTTCTACTATGAGCCAGGAATCTGACTAAATAGTAGGGATATAGCCATACGTAATACAGTCACTTCAGTCATGGACATTACAATGTAGCGTGCACATGGCGCATGGCATAGTTAGTAACGTAGTGTGGATCCCAGTCTACATGGAGGGAGACATTGCAGAGGTAGGAAGGAAGACTTCAGGACAAGCATTAGAGAACCCTAGTGAGCAGCCTAAGACAATTGGCTATACTTTCCAGACCATTTATAGGCACCAAAGGTTTTTGATCAGGGGCAGAACATATTGAGAATTATATTTTAAAAGTATTTGACTGGTGGGAATATGTATGGCAAGTTGCAGGGAGTTCAGAATTGGAACAGTGTATGCCAGTTTATAACTGTTTTCTGGTTTGTCATTGTCATGCACTGATAGTAGGCGTGTCACTTAACTATTCCAACTTAAAAGGCTCTTTGTTGTAAACTGAATATAAGAGAAGCAGTTGCTCAGGTTCCTTTGGCTTTTCATACTATGAAAATTGTTTATTACAATTATCCTTTACAGAAGACGTGAGGTTCATGTTTGTATGAGGCATACTGAGAATATGTATGTTCCAAGAATTGGGCTAGCGACTGACACAGGTGGCCCTCATCTGATCCTCAGAATGTTCCAGTGATGTGAGCTCAGCAGTATCTGTTTTACAGGTGACAAAACAAGTCCAGAGAGACTGAGTGACTGACTCAAGTTGTCACTTGAGTGACCAGACCAGGATTCAAATCCAGTTCTCCTGACTGACCCTAAACCAAATGTTCCTTTCACTATCCCCATCTTACCTGAATTAGTAGAAACACAGCGTCAGGGGAGAACTGATACGCTTCAGCGTTACCATAGAAATGAGCTAGATGGGCTAGTTGCCAGATGTTGCCAACTGGGTCCCAGGGGTGGAGCTGTCCAGTGGGAGGAGAAGCAGATGGTCTTAGCAGCCATCTGAAATTGGCTCTGCAGAAGAAGAGTTTTGATTGATTTTTATTTTTTAGCTTTTGTTTGGCTTTTAAAGGAAGAGAGAAAGATGTGATGTGTTAAATTTGGGTTATTTTGTTTTATTAAATCAGAGCTCTTCAAGGATGAAAACTATGACTACAGTGTGTTTTTGACTCCCTGAACAAAATTGAATGGTGCTGTGAACAATTTGGTGCTCAGTACATGCTTGAGGGATTAACTAACATCGCAAAACAAGTGATATTCAAAACATCATCAGTTCTTGCACATGCAAACTTTAAAATTATAGTCAGTATGCTTGTTGCAAAGTGGATATTCTCTTTTGTCTGTAGAATCCACATGTCTGCTGGTCTTACACTATCCTATTCTTTTCATTATAAAGAGAAGCTCACACAACCGTGAAAATGGGTAAAGTCCATTTAACTTTAAATTGCTGATCCTAACCCCAGTATTTATTCAATATGAACTATGCCAGTAAATACCTTTAAATAAAGGGCACCAAGGAGGCACAGAAATCTAGGCATCTCTATGTCCATACCTGCAAGGGATTTTCAGCTCTGTGAGACACCCATAAACCTTATATTTGAAAAAAGAATTAACTTGTAGAAAAGATGAAACAATAATTTTAAAAGTACACCTAGGAAATTTCAGAAGTGAAAAAAATGTATATTGTAGTAAGTTAATGACCATCATCTTTAAATGACATATTAAAAACAGGTTAAAGGGGAAAACAATTATTTAATTAAAAAATAAACCACAGGTGTGAGAAGACCTAGTTAAAGAATGGTAAACATTTCCTGGTCAGATTCTTTTGGAATGCCCAGAATGTATGAGAAAGCAATAATCCTAACGAGCATGGCACCTTAGGCTCAGCTTTACAAATATTAGATCATTGTACATGCCCGGGCCTGGTCCTTTTACGGTGAGTGCCACCACCATCTTTTCAATTCTCTCTCTCCCACTCCCTAGCTCCGTTCTGTCACTGAGTACTATTGATTTTGAACTCTTGGTAGCTCTCAAATGCATCCACTTCTCTTCATTCTTAACTCAGAGTTCCCATAATCCCTCTGCAATAGCCTCCCAACTGCCCCTCATTTCCTCCCCTGCACCCCTCCTCCCTACTCCCTGTTGCCCACACAGCAGCAAGAGCAACAATTAAACACAAATCTGATCAAGTCTCACATAACCTTAGTACCACCACCATATCAGCCCCTAGGGGCACTCCACTGCTTTTAAGGTAAAGTCCACACACCTGCACCTTATGTGGGCCCCACTTGTCACCCCAGTGTCATCCCACACCCTTCCCCTCACTCTTTGTACCACCCACAGTGGCTGCCTCTGAGTTCCATGAGCTCCTGTGTCTCCCTCTTGACTTAAGGCTTTAACTCACTCAGATGCTACCTGGGACGTTCTCACAACCCATCACTTCACCTGGTTAATTCCAGCTCATTCCTCAGATCTCAGCTCAAGCATCGCCTGGTCACAAGGTCTCTTATGGGGCCCCCTGTCCAGTGTTGGCCTCCCAGTCACAAAATGTCACAAGTCAATTGCATCTCTTCTTCAGAGCATGTGATTATAAATTTTTCTGTGTGGCTCTTTGTTCATTGCCTTCGCTGCTTTTAAAGTACCTGAGGGCGGGTCCTTGTCTATTTTGGCTCTCAAATATATCCCCAGCACCTAACAGTGTCTGGCTCAGTGTAGGTGTTCAATAAATGTGCAATGAATAAATCAATCAATGATTTCTGGTGACAATGTCAAACTTTAGGCAGTATATTCGCATATTGTATTGGCCTCATTAATCCTGAGCTTTGAAATGAGAATGAAGAAAAATTGAACATCCTCACTGTGCCTGCAGAGACACCCCCTCAGATGCCTTTAAGCAGGGTAGACGTCTAAAGGACTTTCTGCTGTCCACTCCACCTCTCTTCTCACCATTCTGACTCCCTTCTTTGGCTTTTCATGGACTCCAGGGCAGCCATCGCTATGGGTTGTTATAAACTCTAACTCACATTTTTTTCTTTTGAGCCAAAATTTTTTTTTTCTTCTTTCCAACTTTTATTTCAGGTTTGGAGGGTACATATGCAGGTCTGTTACACGGGTAAATTGTGTGCCATGCGGGTCTGTCATAGATTATTTTGTTACTGAGGTAATAAGCATAGTACCCTAGAGTTAGTTTTTTTATCCTCACCCTTCAACCTCAAGTAGGTCCCTGTGTCTGTTGTTTCCTTCTTTGTGTCTATGTATACTCAAGTTTTACCTTCCATTCCTCAGTCAGAACATGCAGTGTTTTGTTTTGTTTTCCTGCATTAATTTGCTCAGGCTAATGGCCTCCAGCTCCATCCACACTGCCACAAAGGACAGCGTTTCATTCTTTTCATGGCAGGATAGTATGCCATGGTGTACGTAGACCACATTTTCTTTGTCTAATCCACCATTGATGGGGCATTTAGGTTGATTCCATGTCTTTGCTATTGTGAATAGTGCTGTGATGAATATACATGTGCAGGTGTTTTCCTGGTAGAACTATTTATATTCCTTTGGGTATATACTCAATAATGAGATTACTAGGTCAAATGGTAATTCTGTTTCAAGCTCTTTGAGGAATCTCCAAACTGCTTTCCATGGTGGCTAAACTAATTTGAATTCCCACCAGCAGTGTACAAACGTTCCCTTTTCTCTGCAACCTTGCCAGCATCTATCTTTAACTCTTTAATAATAGCCATTCTGACTGGTGTGAGATGGTATCTCATTGTGGTTTTGATTTGCATTTCTCTAATGATTAGTGGTGTTGAGCACTTTTTCATATGCTGGTTGTTTGCCTATTCTTTAAACTTAGTTTAAATCTCAAAGTTTGCCAAAGCCAGGTAAACTCCCCCAACAGGCTCCAACTGTCAGATTTTGAGTAAAAATTACTCTGAATTACTGTTTCTACTTCTTATATTTCTCCTTTAGCTCACTTTTACTACCTAAATCTTAATATAGTTTTGAAATATTTCCAAAATATCTTTTGAGATATATATGTCAAGGTAATAAAATCAGCTATTTACTATCTATTAGGTTGCCATGTAGTAGCAATATAACTATATCACATATTTTAATTGTCTCATTGTCATCTTTTATTACATTTGGAGAGTTTTTGTCTTTATGGAGCAATCTTCTTTTTCTGTTTAAAATGCTTTCACCAATCGCATATGATGAAACTGCTATTTCTCATATACTTCACTGAGAAAGTGGGATTTAATTTACAAACACAGCGGATATCATTAATATGCCAGGGTATGGATATGCTTGATTCCATATTCCAACTGAACCTTTACTCTAATATTCCAACTCAGAAAAGCATGTCTTTTTAGTTACAAAATAATTTGGCAGGGAAATGAGAATGGATCAACACCCTCCCATCATCTTTATCAGAAAAGGTTCTGAAAATCCCATTTCAGAGTCAAGTCAGGAATATTACATTAGGAGAGCATATAATGGATGTTAAATTAATATTGCCCTCAGCATGCTATTTTCCCCCTCAGGTCCTAGGAGAGAACAATATTGGCCAAAAAGAGATGATATTTTATTTAACAGTTTAATGCTTTTATTGTTAGACTCATGGCCTTCAAGGGGTAGACCAGAGGCTCAACGATGAAAGCAAATTTATGTTAAAATTATAAAATCTCAGTAGGCCGATGGAACTGGGCCATCGAAAACACTTTATGGCCATATTTCCATGTGAAGAAATCATGGAGCCATTTCAAAGACAGGCTTTAGGAAGGCAAGAATGTTAGTAACAGCACAAGCTTTGGCATCAGACTGCCTGGTTCAAATCTCACCAGTGCTATTTGCTAAATGGGAGAATTGAGCAAGTTTATTTATCACAGGTGTTCCATATCCTCATCTATATGATGAGGGTAATTATAGCACTGTACCTGTTTTACAGGATTCTTATTAGGGTTAAATGAGACAAGCATATAAAGTGTCTTACATAGTTAGCACTACATAAATGTTAGCCATTATTATTACAGTTGGGTCCTTAATTCTCAGCGTGGATACCAATCAGCAAGAGTTTTGACTCTTCTAGACTTTGATTTTCTTAACTTGAAGAATTCAAATGTTTGTAAAAACACTTTAAGATTCCAAAAGGGATTATTACTGTGAACATTAGGTAATAAAAGTTTACTTAAGTGCCTGCCTACAGCATAATACAGAAAAGCATAATCCAAAAAGTGTGAAGGAGAAAAATAGCTATGTTCACATTTGAAACAATAACAGTTTCAGAAAACTTGGAAAATTCAAAGTGTTAAAGAGTCCAAAACAACTGAAGAGTTCTAGCTGGGAGAAAAGCAGTCTTGGGGTGTTGGGGGAAACAAAAGCAGAACTGCAGGATTTAGCCTGGGTTCCATCTGTCCCCAAGCATGGACAATTGAGACCTAGAAGTTGTACTCCTCCCTTGACTTGCATCCAAGTTTGGAAATTAATTTTCTTTCCAATGTTTTTAACTCCAACACTTTGTGGGAGAAATTAACACTTGGTAAATACAGTATTCAAAAGCAGGTTTCTGCATGGCCTTGCTGATTAACAACATGGGGCAAAGCTAAATTTAGCTAGTGGTTCCTAGGAGATCCCTGAGTCCCTGGGACTATAGTGCTTACACCGATGTCACTGCCCTTGGCCAAGGTGTCAGGATAGGTAACGTGAAACTATGACTCTCTGTTCCCTGCCCATATTCTGTGACTAAAAAAAGATAAACTTGCACACTGCTTGGCGAAGGACATATGCCAAATTTTCTCGTTTATTTTTCCCTTTAGTTGTTTGTTGTTGTTGTGTTGTTGGGGTTTTTTTGTTTGTTTTTTTTGAGACTGAGTTTCGCTCTCGTCACCCAGGCTGGAGTGCAATGGCACGATCTTGGCTGACTACAAACTCCGCCTCCTGAGCTCAATTTATTCTCCTGCCTCAGCCTCCTGAATAGCTGGACTCACAGGCACCTGCCACCACGCCCAGCTAATTACTGTATTTTTAGTATAGACAGGGTTTCACCATGTTGGCCAGGCTGGTCTCAAACTCCTGACCTCAGCGGATCCACCTGCCTCAGCCTCCCAAAGTGCTGGGATTACAGGCATGAGCCACTGCTCCCAGCCCCTTTAGTATTATTTTATCCATGGTCATGCCTCATTTTCATCATTGAAACACTAAAGAGATAGATGAGAGGGTAACGACATCAGCAACAACAAAAAAGCCCTTCTCTCTCACTGTTCATGGAGATGCTGGCACCTCCTGAGCAAGACAGCGGCCTGCTTTTGCAGTCCACATTCACCCCTCTAAGCATCATTCACAGAGATGACTTAGGAGATGAGATTCCTCAGCCTGGCCTCTGATTTTCCTCATTCCCAGCACACTCCTTTTGATCTGGGGAGCACCATTAGGCCAACTGAATGAGGGGATTGATCCCAAACACTGAGCTGGAGTTGCTGTGTGTTAATCAGTTGTTCTAAGATGGAAGATGCTGCTTTGATATGAGAAAAGTCAATGAAGAACATCTTTCATTATTCTTAGAAAACCAGTATAGTTCACATCGCAGGTGTCAAAAGGAAGCTGAGATTGAACAACCTAAACAAGTAGTTAAAACAAATTCCAAGTGGAAAAGAGGCTGCATTCATCTGGGAAAAGATTTTAATTCTAAGTGAAATGGAGAAACTTTAAAACCATGGTAACCAAGAACTATGCCGATGTGTGTGGCTGGTTTGCATTAATTGCAAACTTGTGCTCCCCAGGTCTTTAAAGTACAGCTGAGTGCCCCCATGCGAGAAAAATGAAGGGAGAGGAAACAAGCACTGGGCTTGTGCAAGTATTTCATTATCTCAACCAAGATTAATATTTCTAGCACACATTTTTAACTACAACCTTTAGGTAGGCAACATCCTTTTAGATAAAAGTGAAGCCAGTCTCTAAACTAGGTCTTCTGATTCCATGAAGTGGAATCATAGAGATGTGGGGATCCTGCCCCATAGTTCGAATCCCAATTCTGCCCACTAAGTACTTTTTAAATAAGAATATAAACATGAGGTTAAACATTCCAGCTATGATAATGCTTGGCTAATTTTGATAAAGTTTGCCCCTGCTACTCTGTGTAAACAAATGGCTAGTAACTTAATGATTTAGAGATTTTGAGAGAGGAGTAATGGGGAAAAGGACTAATATTTATTTTGCAAAGACAAGCTTAGGTTGTGTTAATAAGAACACTTCTGTAGTATACTTTCATGCAAGCTATTTTCCTTATAAAGATGCTTTCTTTTGGGATCGTAACTACTAACAAAGTTCAGTGTTTTTTTAATAGCTATACTTTAGAAGAAATCGGAGTTATTCTGTGAATCACTTACTTTGGGCCTAGACAAATAATGAAGTAGAATGTGGTATACATACCTGGCTTTAAGAGACTTTCAGTCTAGAGAGTAGACAGAACATGTTCTCATAAAACTATTGGTATTATCGTGTATTTCATGCATCTAAATCTTGTATGTATAATATGCATAACCACCCACAGCTACATATGGCAGTATCAGTTTTATACTAAAATAAATTTACTAAATTGTGCCATACAAAATAAAAGAGCAAATGTCTAGAAAAAGAGGACTCAAGATAGTGACTGTCATTGGGGATGAGTTCCAAGAGAAGGTTGCGCTTGAGGTTTTTGCAATGAAAGGTGCATCCTTCTTCCCAAAGCACTTCCATGGTCCCTGCGCCCCAAACTATCAAGCCCAAACACCATGATCTCTGGCTTTCAGAGTTCTTATGATTTGGTCCTGAGTACTCAACCATCTATATGATCTCTATTTCTTTCCATTACATCCTCTTATATAGCCTGTGGTCCTCGTTTTGTCACTTGGTCAGTCCTGCAGGATGTTTGGGTTCATCCCATCATGTCCTAATATTTACATTTTGGATACAATTTGAGTCTTCTAGCCCGCAAAGTGAAGGCACTGGCTGCTACAAAGATCTCAACAGTCACCTTTGTTCATGCTGATTTACAAAGCATTTCATCTCATTTGATCCTCCCAGTAGCCCTATGAAGTGAAAGGACAGGAATTGGCCCATTTTATAGATAAGAACATCAGTCAAGGTGCTCTATGTTCAAGCCCGGTGCCAACCCTTCAAGCCCATAAATGTTGGGTGTCTGCTCTACTCCAAGATGGTTCCCACCTCGATCCTCCATTGCTGTCTGTCCAAGTCCTGCTCATCCATCAGAGAACAGCTTCTTTCCCACCTCTTCCCAAGACTGCTCCAGATGCTAGAGGCCTACCCACCTCAGTTACATGCAGAAATACAGAGGCTGGGACTCCTCACCTCTCTTACCTCCCTGCCTGTCTATCCATCAAATCCTGCACACCCCACTGTGGTTCCCAGGGTCTGACACTTGTCTCTGCCGTGTGAAACCTCAGGGCCCTGGCCTATTAAGTCTCTACATCCCACATTGTCCTGGCTTAAGGTAAGCCCAAGGAGTTCATTCAGGAGAGGCTTGTGAGGTAGATTTGGGGTAAGAGGGAGGAGACAAGATGTGCTTCCCCTGGCATGGGGTAGAATGGAAAGAATGGGTGTGAAATGCAAGCAGACAAGGCCAGAAGACAAAGAGACTCTCAATAATGGTAAGATTAGGATCTGCCTAGGTTGAAGTATCTAAGAACTAAGTTTTCTTTTTTCCCTTTCTCTCCTTCGTCTCACAGCCTTTACCCCACTCCCACTACCACCCCCCAGTTATTTAACACATTGAAATGAATAGCATTTGGCAGTGTTCTGAGCAGTTATTTTGCACCACAACACACACTAGAACCAATGACCTGACTATCTAAGGTTGCTATTCTTTAACTGTTGTCTGATTCTAACTAGCCCCCTTCCCAATTAATTTGAATTACTGAGCTTCGATCTTCCTTCACCAGTGTGTACAAGAGGACTCAAGCTATCACACAGCCTGAGTTAGGCCCTGATTCCTGGACAGCTAACAGAAAGCAGACAGAGGATGTACCAGAGCCATAGGTTTTATTTAAAAACAGCCAAGGATTTAGTACTAGAGCCCAGGGTGGCAGGAGAGCATAGTGGGTAACACATGGACTCTGGAACCTGTGCTTGTATCCCAGTTCTTCTACTTATCAGTGCTGTGGCTTTGGGTCCTTAGCATTTCTGTGACTCCATTTTCCCATCTGTAAAGTGGAGATAAGAATACTTTATGGAGTTCTCGTGAGGATTAAGTGAACTGAAATAAGTTAAGTTCATAGAACAGTCCCTGGCACAGAGTAAGAAACAGGAAACCGTTAGTTGCTATTAATTTTTTAAAATTTATTTTATTGCATTTTAGGTTTTGGGGCACATATGAAGAACATGCAAGATTGTTGCATAGGTACACACGTGGCAGTGTGATTTGCTGCCTTCCTCCCTATCACCTATATCTGGCATTTCTCCCCATGCTATCTCTCCCCAGCTATTATTTTTGTGGTTGTTTATTCCTCCTGCTATCACTGTTGTTCTTTGGAGGAAGGAGACATGATCTGATACTCTTGCTGTGAAGATGAAGAGCCTAGCAAAATAAATAGAGATTCAGCACACACAGAGTTCTAACTGTCAAGCCCTTGCCAGTCGCCCACTTCCCTCCTCCAGCACATCCGCAGACACATGCTTTTAAAGAGAAAGAATTCCTCTGAGACAAAATGTTCCTTTCCTCTTGGTGACCTTGACTGAAGGAGCCACTGCACACTCTGAAGTGGCCACCTGCTCCTCTTCTCTGATTCCTACCTAATCTCTGGACCAGGAAGTGGAAAGAAAAGAGCAAGAATATTGAAAAACAGTCAAGAGGTTTTTTAAAGACTCTTCTCAAAATAGATCAGAGGCCTGCACACATACTCAGGAACTTGGTCAAGTATTTTCATGCACCTTCTAAATAAGCTGACTGGTGAATTTTCAAGGAGAATTAGCTCAGGAGTCATCTGTGGAGAGCAGTGAGACACTCACCTCTTTTTCACCCCTGGAAACTTTCCACCATCACCTCCTCCACCCCCAGCTCTCTCAGTGCAACAACGACTTCTTTAAAGAGCCCAGCAAAGTTCTTTCTTCAGAGATTGTTTGGGTTCATCCCATCATGTCCTAATATTTACATTTTGGATACAATCAGCAAGTATTAATATTTCTTCCAAGGATGCAAATAAAATGTTTATTTCATGTTTAAAGTGAAATAAAAAGAAAACCCCTCAATGAGAAGAGTGCCTAGAGGAAATCTGATGTTTGAGAATATTGCTAAGCCCAGGAAGATAGAAGGACCCTTTTGGTCAAGTGAGAGGCAGGAGGCTTAGACATGAACAGAACCCCTAATGAGTGTGTGATAAAGAAAAGGGGCCTATGTGTGTGGCCTGAGGGCCCATGGAGATGTGTGAGTGTGGGGAGAGAGAGACTTAAATGATGCCACAGGTGATTCCAGGACTGCCCCAGGGTACAGAACAGAGCCAAAGCAGGGAAAGGAATAAACCTACGGGCAGCCTCCTTCCTCAGGGTTGTAGGGGAATGGAGTAGTGGCCAACTGGGCTAACCAAAAGTTTACTCTGGGCTGCTTCAAGGATGTTATCTGACTCTAGACATATATTCCTTAATATGATTTGGCTGTGTGTCCCCACCCAAATCTCACCTTGAATTAAAATAATCCCCATGCTTCATGGGAGGAAACCAGTGGGAAGTAATTGAATCACAAGGATGAGTATTTCCTGTGCTGTTCTCGTGATAGTAAAGATCTGATGGTTTTATAACAGGGAGTTACCGTGCCCATGCTCTCTTGACTGCTGCCACGTAAGTTGTGCCTTTCACCTTCCACCATTATTGTGAGGCCTCCCCAGCCATGTGGAACTGTGAGTCCACTAAACCTCTTTTTCTTTATAAATTACCCAGTCTTGGGTATGTCTTTATTAGTAGTATGACAGACTAATACATTCCTAAATGAACTCTCCTCCAACTAACCTTGTTACTGATGGGGACTTGCAGGTGCACAGTGAGAAGGCCAGGGGGCTGGATAAGTGGGACTGTAGATGTAGTCATAGGAGTAGGTACTCAGGTAAAAATTAGAGCAGGTGATTCCAAGGTGAATAGGTGGTAAGTCTGCTGTGTGGAAACTTTCTTATCACAGCGAATAGGGTAAAAAAAAAACGTGGGGTAATCTTTTTAAGTTAGTATTAAATGTGTTTATTCAACTTTAAGTACATGAGTTAAGTACCCACTGTGGGCCAAAGATGGTGTCTTAAGCTAAGAGTGCACAAAGAAATGGGAAGAGATGCAAGATGGCCATGAATACAATTGACCTAGGGAAGCACATAAACAACACAGAATGCTTCAAAGAAGTTGATGCTGAGATCTGACAACACACAACACTGTAATTTATTGAGATGTGTCAGGGAAAATGGCTCAGAAGGGTTGACATTTAGTTAGGTAATGAAGAAGAGTAGGAGCTAGCTAAGCTGAGAAAAGTTAATGATTAAAAATGTAAAACCTGGATGAAATAGTACTGGGTTCAAATGCTAGTTCAATCATTTACCACATGTACAACCTTAATCTCTCTGAGCCTTCATTTCCTCATCTATAAAATGGAATAATCCTGTCCACCTTGTAAAGAGAATTAGATAAGATGATAGCTGTACAGTTTGGGGCAGTCTTAGCCCAAAGTAATCACCTGCAAATGGTAGCTATGGTTATTTGTTAGCCCAATTATTCTGATTCTGGGCCATTAAAAAAGTGGAAAATGCAACCCTGAGAAATTCCAGACCTCAGGAGGCTCAGAATTCAGAGGCTTTGGCTCACAGGTCTTCAACAGCCCAGAACACGTTGGTAGAGTGGAATGTGCTAGCACAGTGGAAAATTCTTGTAACTTGGATTATAAAATATATAGGTAAGTTTCCTCCAGTTCTTAATTTCTGCCCATTCCGGGGCTTTATAACATAAGTCACACCCAGTCTGTAACTCACAAATCCCAATAAGGAAGAAATGAAATGCTAGCCACCTTCCCCATCTCTCTGCTCCCAGTGCACTGCCAGTCAGTGTCCCACACCTTCCTCACAGGGCAGAGCCTTCCCTGCCCCCAGCCACACCTTCCTCATTTTTCCTCTCTCTACCCCATGTTGAAAAATGTCAGAGGAGGAGGAGAGGAATTCCTCTTTAGTTTAAACAGAACTCAGGAGGAAATGGCATTTGTTTTCACAAGGAGGAAATAAAGCCTTTTCAGTCACCTTGTAAAGTTGTGCTAAAGTGGGCTCAGCAATCCCTTCATCATCTCAAACTATGATGCCCTCAGGTGTGGAACTTCCCAGGGCTGAGGCTACCAGCTGAAACCAGCCACTGCTGTGGAGGTAACAGCAAGCTCAGGACACAAGATTTCCTAGCCTCAGGCCCGGATAAAGGTTTTCTGCTTTTGGAGGACTCTTCTTCCCATGTCTGGCATCTACTGAGAAGAGCCAGTGGGTAGCAGAATAGTTAATTAAGTGGTTCAAATATTTAAGTACTATTTTATCTTATACCATTTGGCCATATATTAGGCGGTACGAACTCTGAGAAGTGCCCCTTTGCCCAGCTGCTCTCAAGGGCCCATAAGGTGGAAAATAACTTGCTAATTCCAGCTTTGGTCTACAGACTATCTTCTTTGGACATGGAAGGGTGGCATGGAAGAGCCCCATTTGAAGATTGGAGGTACACTTGAAGATAGACAGCCACCCATCACATGGAGGAGAAGTGGTCACTCTATCACTTACAATCTAAAAAAAAAAAAAAAAAAAAGAATGCACTTTAGTTGGGGACGTTCCTGATTTATCTTTAGAAACAGGTGGTATATCAATAAAATCAATAAATCATAAAGTTGGGGACCCAACTGCTTAAAGCTAGAGAATAATCTGGAAAAGATCAAAACTGTGATTTCCTATATAAAACTATCCCTGGGGCAAGAAAGAAGAGTCTTGCAGAAAAATCGGCAATATTCCTTCTTTTCTTCCATTTCTTAAAAAGATAAATTAAATTAAAAGGTCAGTTTTTAAAACTGCTCCTAATTGCAATGACTGTATCTTTTTGAATCTTAAAATACTCCAATCACCTTACCTTGCGGTTATAACCCTCCTTTCATAAGCTTTTAAAAGAGCTATTATGAGGCTTCAGTGAACTTTGAATTGTTCTAATGTCAACACAGTTTAGAGGTCAAGAAGCCAAGAGGAGCCCTTCAAAGTCAGAGTGGAGGTTTTCCATAAGGGAATCTGACCTTGGACTTTCTCTGCTTGACCCAGTCTGCACATTTGAACATTCAATGACATAATTCTGTCTTTACAGTAGTAAAAAGAATTATTCTGATAGTTATATTAATCTGGCTCAAAATTATTCCAGGAGCAAAGAAATGGATGTGTGAGTGTTCAGAAGCGTGTAAGCTCTGAAATAGGTGAATATGATCAGTCTTCATTGACACGACAAGCTCTGGTCTTAGTCTTAATGTTAGCAATGATTTATGATTCTCTTTACTCTCTTTTAGAAATTATAAGCAGCAGGAGCATGGATGTCTGATATAGTGTTCTTTCATCCAAAACTTTTGAGATGTTACTAAAGAATTAACAAGTAAACTGATTTGCTTCTTAACTGTGCTCTAATTCTTTTGGTGGAAAGGCTAATAAAACGAACAACAACAAAAGCCATTCATACCAGGAGACAAAAAATAACAAATAAAAGAAGAGATACTAAAATAATCTACAGTGATAAATCTCAAAAAATGTGGGGAAGATTCATCATTTCTGAGACTTAGTACACAAGAGATGAGAATTGGTCCAGGATCATATATTTGCATAGTGCTTTAGATTGGTGCACCTGACATCTCATTTAATCCTCTTAAAATCATGCAAGATGGGTGGAACACTCTTATTCCTCTGTCTCAGCAGGTAAGTAGTATACGAGTCATCAGGGTTAAATAAATAGTGCATGGTTGCACAGCTACTAATGGTTGAACCACAGTTGAATCCACATATTCAGACTCCAAATCTCTTGTGCTCTTTGCAGTGTGTTTAAAAGAGGCCCATTCATTTGTTGAAATACTAGCAAATAATTTCCCAGTGGCCTAAAAGAGTAAATGGGGTCTGTAACACCAGCTTTAGTGCCAAAAAATCACTGGAAGTATTAGGGGACAAGAGTCCAATTGATTCTTGCCATTTTTAAGGTTAAATAAAACTAAAGTATATTCATTATTAGTGCAAAACTCACATAAAAACTATGTTGTGCTTCAAAGTAGTATTTGGAGGAGGTATGGTTATTCTTACAAGTGTACGTGCTCAAAGAGTTTTTTAAAACTGCATATTAATAGTTGTTTTTGGAACCAGATTTTAAACTACAAAATAAAACATTCATGTTACTTTATATTGCACCAGGATATTTCTACAAACAAAAAATAGTGTTACCTATCAGAGTTAACCTTATTATATATATCAAACTTGGCATTATTCTTCATAAAACCAAGTTTACTATTCAAAAATGAAAACTGAACATATTTCCCACAGAGGAGTTTTTTTTTTTTTTTTTTAATGCTTTGACTTGATTGCCTCATTAAAATTAGGGCATCTCCTACCAAGGTGACTCTTTTAAAGTGAATACTACCGATATTTTTATGAAAAACACAACCAAATTTGGTTTGTAGTGACCCTTGAATAAAATATTTTAAGTCTCCCAATATTTCACAACTAGTAAAAAGATGAGACAGAGCCTATAAAAGAAGAAAGTAGGACATAAAAGAAATGTAAAACCCACTACCCTTGAGAACAACAGCAGCAGCAATGACAGATTGATGTCATTCTTAAAAAGATAATCAAAATATGACTAAGTACTGCTCTCTGAATTCCAGGCCACCAAAAAGTCTTGATAAATATTGATCATTTACCCAACCTCACCTGCATAAAAAGTATTTTGGTAATAGAGTTAAGACCCTGGGTTTTATTCTAGCTATGAATGTCATGCAAAATGATCTGAAGAAGCTTTTTCCTCTTGGAGAGAAAAGATGGAATCAGGCAGAAGGTGGATACTATACATGCCAAAGTCATGTGATGCCCCATATCCTAATGTATCTTCTTTTCTGTGCCCTTCCTCCTTCACAGGCAGCATCGCCGCCATTACCGTGACAGTCATTGCTGTGGTGCTGCTGGTGTTTGGAGTTGCAGCCTACCTAAAGATCAGGTGAGACACAGCTTACGCTTCTTTTTTTTTTAAATATAGATTTTTTATTGCGTTTTAGGTTCTGGGGTACATGTGAAGAACATGCAGGATTATTGCATAGGTACATACATGGCAATGTGGTTTGCTGTCTTCATCCCCATCACCTATATCTGGCATTTCTCCCCATGTTATCCCTCCCCAATTCTCCACTCCCCCCCCGCTGTCCCTCCCCTAGTTCCCTCCACCACAGACCTCAGTGTGTGATGCTTCCCTCCCTGTGTCCATGTGTTCTCATTGTTCAACACCTGCCTATGAGTGAGAACATGTGGTGTTTGATTTTCTGTTCTTGTGTCAGTTTGCTGAGAATGATGGTTTCCAGGTTCATCCATGCTTACTCTTCTTTATAAAGAAAAGGATTCCGTTTTGTTGGGCTCTGGGCTGAGAGCTGTTTTGCTGGATACTTGTTCCTTAATAGGTATCTTAGCCCTAAGAAATATTGGCCGAGAAGTAAAAATGGTAGGTGTACTCGGCACTACACAGTTACAGATGTACAGTATCTGAACATTGGCAAGGTAGAAGTAAGCTGAAGATATATAGCATGATGATGCAATGGAACAAGAATTAACATGGAGTCGGGAGACTAAAGCCTAGGCTCCCTGTCCTTAATGTACCTCATTACCCTGGGAAAGCCACATGCCTCCTAAAGCTCACCTGTTCTCATCTGTGAAAGCGGGTAGAAGGATGGTCCCAAAATTCTGATGTTCTGAATACTGAACTGTGGATTTGTTTTCACTGCTTCTAAGGTAAAATGTAGGAAATATAAGGGAGGTGTGGCATTTCCAATAAAACTGTTTTCTAAGATTATGTCCTTATACTTTTGGTTTTAAAATATTTTTTCTCCTATGAAATGAAGTGATAGTAGCTGCGATTTACTTTCTTTAGCCTAATAGGAAGCTGCAATACTCTGTGAGTCCTCCATTTTTATATTCTATTGCTCTGTGAAATCAAGTCTCAACACCACATTACTCACAGTCTCTGAGTGTCCTTCCAGCTGTAAAATGCCAGATGGCAAGTGACAGTCTTATTTGCCAGTCTGTGTGGTGCCCATAACAAAGGACAGAAAGACACAGGCTGCATGGTGAGCATACCCACCCTTGACCTCCAATTTGTTCTCCTCCCAGCAGCCAGAACCATTTCTGTGCAAGCTCCTCTGTCCTGACACTCCCTTCCTGAAAAACCCCAGTGGCTCCCCTTGCACTGAGAATTAAATTGTAACTCCTCAGCATAGCCCTCAGTCATCCTGAACTGTGCCTGCCTCCCTCTTTCCCATCATCTCATTCCTCTCTCCCTCTGAAGCCCTGAGCTCCAGTCACTCCAGCTACCTCTGATTCTTAGGACACACCAAGTTCTGTCCTTCCTTCCCCAGGCCCTGGGCTCTTGCTAGTCCTTCCCTGAGATGCTTTTCTTCTAGCTCCTTCCCATATGGCATACCTTGACTTTCATCTCACTTCGAGAGATGTCCTCTCCAGTTTAGTGCCCCTGTTATTTACTCTTAGTAACTTGTTAAGTACATCCTGGCTGTGACCAGTCTATTATTTTATTTTATTACTGTCATTTTGTTTTTGCATGTGTGATGCTTGTTTATTGTCTATTTCCCCACAAAAAAGTGTAAGCTCCTTAAGGACCTGGATTTGTCTGTGAGAACGGTGCTGGGCACCAAGATGATGCTTGACATACTGAACAAATGAACAATGAAACATAAGGACATACAATCTTATGGGCACTGTGGTACACACACACAGACACCCCTGACCTGTCCCCCAGCAGCCACACTTCTTTCTCAAGAGGCTCTGCCATCCTGTCCTTCCCTCCTGCCCTTGTTTCCATGTGGAGCTTGTGGATATGATTCCTCATCTCTCAGCACACAACCATCTGCTGCTGCCTCCTCTCATCCCTGCTCACCACCCAGCGCCCCCCCGCCCCAGTGCCCACTGGAAGCGCTTCCCTCCTCCTTCCCTTTTATCTCCCTCCATCTTGTGTTCTAAATGTGCACCAAATCAATCTTGATAATGTCAAGTATGAGAGTGCCTTGTAATACCACCTGAATCTAAGATATAAAAAACAGGAAAGCCAGGTTTTGAAGAGAAATTGGAATTAAAGGTCCCACATGACCTGTTTCTAATAAAAGATTTTATAAAAGCATCCAGAAGTTTCCTCCAGATTTAAAAAAATATTTTTCTTCATTAAGTCTGTATTTCCTTGAGCACTAAACTTAATTTTATAAATTATATCTTACTGAATATACCTTTTTCCATCTGGTTTAATTACTAGTTTATTGCTGCAGATACACCATATTTTAATTATGAGTTAAATTGGCTTTTATGAACTACTCTGGGAACCTCATTTCCATTTTGTAACAAAGTATCTGTTTAAAAATATATTCTGCCCCTCCCTGCCCCGAAAAGGAACTTATACATAAATTTTAGAGTCATTTTAGAATCACCAATGGTGAGTTCCTGAAGGGCTACCTTACCAAAAATACGACCTTCTCTAAAGTGTGGAGTGAAATAGAAACACTTCCTGCTTGCTATACACTTCCCCAAACCAGTGCTGAAATAACTGGAAGGACTCTTCCTCTTCACTTTAGACAAGAATTCAAGTTTACCACCTCTAAACCCACACTGGCTATAGGCAGGCAGTCTAGAACAGTAATTAACAATTCAGACTCCAGAAGCAAGGAGACCTCAGTTCAAGTCCTAGCTCTACTACTTCATCACTGTGACCTGGGCATGTCACAGAGCATCACTAACCCTCATTTCCCTGACTTGTAAAATAAGGGCGGTAGTTTCTACCTCGTAACACTGTTTGGAAGCAAGTGCACAGTACTGCCAACATCGTCATCATCGAAGTGGTAGACTGGAAGGAGCCCTGGGAAGTCAGTCCTTGATAGATAGCTGTAGCGCATCAGCCATGTGCCAGGCCACATCCATGATGTGACACAGTTCTGCCACCACAGAACTTATCAGGCTGGGGAAATTTTGTTAGCAGGCCATTACAATTTGCTCTGATGAGTGCTGATTAAAATGTTATTTTAAGCTATATTTTCCCCAGGCCTTCAGAGCACCAGATAAATTAAGTAAATGATTAAATTGAATAAATCATTATTCTTCCCCATACAGGTTCTGCCTCCTAAATGTAGTAAGATCCACAGTGGCATAAATATAATGTTGCTGTTTATCTATTATGCTACTTAAGTTTAAGCACTATAAACTTAAGGGTGAATACAGTTATTACACCCTTAAGGGGTTTGAGAAACCCCCTAAGGAAAACCCCTTTCTGCTCCTCTGTTAATCATTTTGGTAAAATGAAAACTTAAGAAGATTAATCGCTGTTATGAATCTTAAGGCTATGCTAAACCCCCTTCAAGTGTTATTTTGCCAGGTTCTCGGAAAGCCCCACTAATCATTCATCTAAAATACAGTTGGCTCAACTGACACATGTGTGTGCATGTATGTTCCTAAGGACAGGCTTTCATTTGGTCAGAAACTTATTCTGCTTTCATCATCCCAGATTTCTAAAAACAATAACATAACAAACGATCTGTCTTCTGCGGTCTTTTAGCTTGTTTGGCTGGAGCAGCAAGTGACTAAAATCACAACCCATAGGGAGCCATTAGCTTCTGACCTGCAACCATGGGATATGACCCTGGCCCAGCCAAGGTCTCTGCAAATGCAAGGGGAGAATCTGCTTGAAAAGGCAGCCTCAGGACCAGAAAAATAGAATGCTTAGCAAGGCTCTGCTAATGGTGGCTTGAGACTTTTCACCTTTCTTCCCAATCAATCCTTATTTCCTCTAAAGGCATTGTAGACTTAAGAGCCATCTGTTTTTCACACTCCCTTTCTCCAGGGACCCATCACCCCTAGTTTTGTCAGTGTCCCTCCCCTGCCTGGAGAACCACATCTTTTTGTAACCTGAGTCACTTTTGGATTATAAAATGAACTGCCCTGAACCCAGGGCTCTTCTCGGATTATGACCCCAGCTTTTAAGCAGCAGCAGTGTGGTGTGGAGGAAAGAATATGAGCTTTGCAGTCAAGTTTAATGCTGACTCTTCTACTTACTATTTAGGCAGCCTTGGGCAAATTATGAACTCCTTGATCCTCAGTTTTTCCAATCTGCAAAAAATGGAGCTAATAATATATATCTTTCAAGGTTGTTTTAAAGATGAAATGAAGTAATGAATGCAGAGTACCTGGAGAGACTGTAGCATAGTGACTAAGAACATGCACTCTGGGGCAAGTTTGTTTTTTTTTTTTTAGAGACAGAGTCTTGCTCTGTCACCCAGGCTGGAATGCAGTGGCGTGATCTCGGCTCACTGCAACCTCTATCTCCTGGGTTCAAGCAGTTCTCCTGCCTCAGCCTCCTGAGTAGCTGGGACTACAGGCACACACCACCATGACTGGCTAATTTTTGAATTTTTAGTAGAGACAGGGTTTTGCCATGTTGACCAGGCTGGTCTCGATCTTCTGACCTCATTATCCACCTGCCTCGGCCTCCCAAAGTGCTGGGATTACAGGCGTGAGCCACTGCTCCAGGCCTGGGGCAAGTTTCTTAATCCCTCTGTGCTCAGCTTCTTCATGTAAAATGAGAATATAATAATAATAATAATACCTAACTCAGGACTGTTACAAAGATTAAATTATACATATAAACATTGAGGGCCTGGTATGCGGTGAGGATGATGGAAGGGCAACTACTGTTACTGCTGTAGTTGTTGTTAGAACAGTGATTAGCAAGTAGGGACTCAGTTACGTGGTAACCACCAACACATAGGCTGTGAGGTTGGGAGCATAGTCTCCGTCCTACCATTTTCATTCAGTAGGCACGAGGGATTCAAAGGAGAGGGGAGAGGAGGAGGAGGAAGATGGCACAGCAGCTCATTTCCTAATTGTATATCGATGTGGCGGGCTTCCGTGTTCCAGTTTGACAGTTTCATTGGTGCTGTTCTGAAATGCCTGCAAAGTTGTATCCATGTTACACATTTATAAATGGAAACTATCTCTGACCAGTCTTTATGCCAGGGCTTGTTTGCAACTTTAAAAGAAAGCAAAGGCCCTGCCTGCATTGTCCAGAACAGTGTCTTTAATTAGTGATGATTGAAGAATGAGGTAAGCTGGTTTTGATTTATTTAAGTTGGCTCAAAACTGTTCAGCCAAGAGATAATCTCCCCGCACAGGAGACTGTATCTGCTAAGACCGGTGATGTGGATATTGCTATAATTAGGTGTGCCAGTGACCCAGACAGACTACATGGGCTGTTCTCCTCACAAAAATAAACACAATCTTAATTTATAGACACAACAGGGTCTGTCTTTTAAGGCGTCTTGTTAGAAGTCCCTATTTTTATGTCTTCTAGTGATCATATTTTGTACAATTGGATTCCTTCTGGCTGTTAGAGTAGGCCCAGCCAGCCATAAAGGCCAAGATCTCCTAGAATTGGTTATACACAGTTGACTTTTTCAGATCACCTTTTGGAGTTCTGTAGGTCTTGTTTACTCAATTTTCTCCCTCAGTGGTTCTTAAACGTTAATGTGTGTAAGAATCAATGGAAGAGCTTATTAAAAACACAATTTCCTGGGTCTCATCCCCATAGATTTTGATTCAGTAGGTCCAGGTGGGGCACTTGCATTTACATTTCTAACTAGCTCACAGGTGATGCCAGTGCTGCTGGTCCAAGGACCACCCTTTGAACAACCCTGCTTTACCCCTTCTAACACTCCAAACACACTTTTTGCTGTAGAGTTTTCCAAATAGATTTCCCTGTTGTTTTATACATACTTCAGACATGTTGCCCTGTTTCAAATATATTGCCTTTGTAATTTCAAACATGCTGATCCCTCTGTTAGAGGTGTTTGGTTCACCCCTTTCTTATCTGGCTAATTTCAAGTTGTCTAGCCCAAGAGAGACCCTCCTCTGGGAAGCCTTCTCTCACCTCTCCATCCTGAGTTCCTTGCTGTGCATGCTTCCCTTGTACCATGTGCTTCCCTGTACTGGAATCAGTGCATTCTCTGCCAGTTTCCTCCACCAGAACAATATAAAGTCCCTGACAGTACCTGACGTATAGTAGTTGCTCAACGAACATTTACTGGATGAGTGTTAATGTGTATGTGTAGGAAAGTTTGGGGGTGCAGCAATAACATTTGTTTACTCCTAATTAGAAAGTACGAGGGTTTGGGGAAGGGGAAGCCGTGGGAATCTGTTAAACCACACAGAATTTTACTAGCTACCTCGTGACACTGAACTAGTTTACAAATAAGCAGATATGCCAATGTGTAGATCTTCTGTGTAATAATTGCCTGCCAATAGTATGGCATCTGGCAGATAATTTTTTAAATAAACAAATTTGACCTGCCCCTTCAAAGCAGAGCTAATCATTTCAAGATATGTTTGAAAGTAATAGCTTTTTAAAAGAAACCCAGAGTCTGGAAATAAAAGGTTGGGGGGGTGGTGATTTTAAAAATAAATGTTTGGAAATGTTCCCATCAGTGAGATTTTTGTTGGAAAGATGGAACTGATAGGATCCTGAGTTGTAACACTCACTCTGCCACTAACTTGCTATTGTAACTTTGAGTGAATAAAATAAATAAATTGTAACAATTACAATTTTCTTAGCCTCAAAATTGTGGCTCACAATATTAGTTTCTTAGTTTTGACAAATGTACAATAATTATATATCATTAGTGGAAGCTGGGTGAAGGGTATATGGGAAATCTCTGTACTATCTTTACAACTTTTCTCTAAATCTAAAATCATTCCAACATACAAAGTTTATTTTTTTTTATTATGGCTCAGTAGCTACCAGAAGGATATATTGTTTACTCTTGCCTCAGGGCCCCTGTACTTGCTGCTCTCTCTGTCTACATGGTATCCCTCAGTCATCCACATGGCTCATCCCTCATCTCCTCTATGTGTCTGCTCAAATGATGTCTTAGTGAGACCTTCCCTGATCCTCATATTCAAAATTACAGTGCCCACCTTCCACTGGGAACTCCTTACCACCCCACTTCCATTTATTTTCTCCATGGACTTGGTAACATCCACCATATTATTATTTGTATATTATTTATTGTGTCTCCCCACCTAGAATGTAAGCTCCCTAAGGACAGGGATTTTGATCTTCTCAGTTTGTTAAGGCGCTGGAATAGGGCCTGATAGATGGTAAGTTTTCATTGAATACTTAAAGAAGCCAGGCAGGAAATGATAATCACAGAGAAAGAGGAAACTATGAAAATAATAAAAAGGAGACAGTGACAGCTGCAACAAACAGTTTTGCTAATGGATAATAAGAGTCTAAGGCCTAACTACTAATGGCTAATGAACTGCAAGTTCAGCTGCATTTTTCCAGCCCTAAGCCATGTCTTAATCATCTTTGCATCCCTCTGTATTTCTTCATATCCTTAGCACATGGTAAGCACTAACGATTGAATGGCAAGACTAGCTTGACTAAAGAGGAGAGGGCTTTGCGGGGCATAGTCATAAATAAAGGTGGAGACTTGTGGAGAACTGGGGCTGACTCTTACAAAGGACAGGGTGTTTTCTAAAATATGTTTTGTTTCAACACAAGAAAAGGGACACTTTACTCATTTTCCATTAAGTATTGATGCTACAGTTATCTTTAAATAGGTACCATTTTGCAGTATTGGAGAAGGCCTCAAACCACAAATGTCACCACATCATTTACCATTTGTCACCAACAAGGGGTCACCAAGTAAGGATAAGAGGGTGGGGAGTGCTGCTTTCTATTACAGCAAAGCCACTAAAGAAAGAGAGCAGTGAGGGAAGAGTTTAAAAGAAATCATTCCTCATTTTGTAACCCTGGGATTTTAGTTTGCTTACTACAGCATACAATATGGTAGGATAACATTGATAATAAGCTCAGTGCCATTGATTAACAGGAGCTGTGAGCACTGTGCTAAGGGCTTTAAAGCCACATCATCGCCTGCTAGTCCAGCCGTAATTCTCCTCCCTTCCTGTGTTTAAAGTCAAAAGAGTAGCTTTAAGCATTGGTCTTCCTTATGGGATTATTTTCATTCTTCCAGTTATACTATACAATGAATTTCCATGGGCCTTATGAATCCCAGCTGGTTACAGCCAAACCCCATAGACACTCTGTATATACTATTTATGCTGCTGGATATAAACAGTTATCACCAAATATTTATAAAATAACCATTATATCAAGAGCAACCTATTAGGTGTTCAGGTAGTTAGAAAAAAGGTAGGACATAGTCTGCCCTCCAGAAGTTTACCATCTAAGAGGAGCCAAGACACAGCAAAGAGAAACATGGCTCTGTTGGATTGGTGCCAGTCTTTATTAAGACACTTAGTAAATAAAATTGCTTTGACCTGACAATGACATCATTCATACAGATTGCTGTTCAGATTGAAATTAGATAAAGCAATGTTGCCTTATAAAGCAAACAAAGAGACCTTGGTTTCCATAGCAGCTCTGCCATTGAATAGCATTGACAAAGTCATCTAAATTCGTTGGATCTCACTTTTCTAATCTTGGGAATGGGAGTTGCTTTGTTTTTCATTCTTTGCTTTTTTGTTGTTGTTTTTTTTTAACCTCATACTCTCTGTAAATGCCAATCTGAAAACCTCCCCATTTCCATCCAAAATGTGCCAGGATTTAAGAGGTTCTGACCTAGAGAGAAACTGTAACATGCTCACTAATTATTGTCCTCTTATCGCACATACCAAAAAAAAAAAATGTGTTTGTGTTACTCTTCAACAATAGTATCCAATTTATCCAAACCTGGCTGGAATCCCAGCACACCCAGCTTTTCCTGTTTAAGCTCGTTAACGTGGTAAATAAGCCCCATGGGTTCACTACATTCCCAATTTTGGTTCATCCATATCTCTTGCATCTCTCTCCTCACTTAACAGCATTTTATTCAACTCACTGTTTCTTCAATGGGAAGGCAAAATAATAATAATAATAAAATAAAGACCAGTCTTTTTCCTTTATTTTACTAATGTTTGCATAAAAATGTCTTACAATATAGGAAATTCAGATATAGCATTAACCAAATAGTCTTGCCTAAAATAACCATAGCCAATAAAACCTGACCGCCAGAGATTTTTAATCTTCTAAACCCCATTCCAACATAATAATAAATTTAAAAAATTCAAATACAATAACAATCATGTAAGAAACTGGCTTTATAACTATACCTGGCGTATAGTTTCAAGAGTTCCTAGTGGAGGGAGGTTCACTTTTCATTCAATGACATTTTTTACTATTTGGCAGATTTACCATGTGCTTATATAAGATTTATTATATTAAAAATTAAAAAACATATTGGCCAACATTCATTGCACATTTACTATGTGGCAGGTCTTTTATATGTATTACCTTATTTAATCCTCCTAACAACCCTAAAGCATTTTTTTTTTAAAGTTTCTCCATTTTATAGATGAAGAAACAGTGGGTTAAAAATTTACTCAAGGACATACACTTATTGACCGAACTCACATTTTATGGGAATAAAATTATATGATAGGGATAAAAATTCCATGAGAAGTTCAATTACCACACAAATGTGAAGCAGGAATACCCCATCAATAAAGGAGCATGTTTATAAGTAGATGTTTGCCAGGCTTGCAGCAGTAAGTCATGCTAAAATTTAGGCAGGGCTCCAGTGCTGTAGTTACCAGGTTTTAACTTCTTGATTCTACAGCTTCCATTTCTCAGCCATCCTGTTAAATAATTTTATTGGAACTGGAGGTTTTAAATTTGGGGAGAGTGTTGGCCATAGACAGCCCATGACCTTTGTTTACCAAAACTATCTCCCTTATTTCTATGGATCAAAAAAGCAGTGGTGTTTCTGGGTTGCTATTGGTAGTCTTTTTCCTTCCCATACCCACAGAAATGAATGTGAGCCTTTGGGGAAAGCAAAGTAAATTGTGGAACATCTTCAGGTTTCCAGGTATATAGATTAGGTCAGCTGAGTCAGCCTTCAGGCCATAAATCATAATTTTGAAGGCTGAGTTTGAAGTGAGCACAGCAAAAGCCTAGTTCTTTGCCCAAAAAAAAAAAAAAATCTTTGGAAATACTTGGCAGATGTAAATAAGCTTCAAATGAGCAATAGCAATTATTTTAGCAACAGATATAAGTATAGCAAATGCTTTTTGCGCCTCTCAGATTGTTTTCATTTTGTTTAATTTTCACATCTAGCTGAGATAAAAATTAGTGGAAGTGGGCATTTTTTGAGCTGTATCTAGCATACATGACTTCCAGTGGCAAGGCATAATAATTCATATGCTAGTACCAACCTTGTAGATATCAAATCTCATTTTGTGATGTTCTTATAATCCTGCCATTAGTTTTAGTCTTAAAATGATCATATTCCTTTCCAGGAATCTCCCATCTTATGAACAGATCAGTTTTGGGGGGAACTCTGGATTTATTTCTTTCAATCACTGTTTCTTTCATAAACATGTATTGAGGACTTACTATTTGTCATATATTCTTCTAGGTACTGGAATTAGAGCCAAGAATAAACACAACAGGCAAATAATCCATACCTACATGGAGGTTTTAGTCTAGTTACAGAAGAGAGGAAAGTAAATTATATAACGTGTTAGAAGGTGATGAGTACTGTGAGAAGTATTAAGCTAGGAGTCTAGGGGTGGGGGTTAAAAATTTGAATTGTGTATTAGTCCGTTTTCATGCTTCTGATAAACACACCCAAGACTGAGCAATTTATAAAAGAAAGAAGTTGAATTGGACTTACAGTGCCACGTGGCTGGGGAAGCATCACAATCACGGTGGAAGGCAAGGAGGAGCAAGTCACGTCTTATGTGGATGGGGGCTGGAAAAAAAAAAAAAAAAATGAAAGCTTGTTCAGGGAAACCTCCCCTTATAGAACCCTCAGATCTCAGGAGACTCATTCACTATCACAAGAACAGCACAGGAAAGACCCGCCCCCATAATTCAACCACCTCCCACAAGGTTCCTCCTACAACATGTAGGAACTGCGGGAGTTATGATTCAAGATGAGACTTGGGAGGGAACACAGCCAAACCATGTCAAGTTGTTAAGGAAGGCCTCATTGAGATGGTGACGTTTAAGCAAAGACGTGAAGAAAATGAGAGAATGAGCTGTGTGGAGACCTGGAGGACAATTGTTCCAAGCCAAGGGAACAGTCACTGCAAAGGCCCCGAGACAAAGCTGTGTCAGGCATGAGAGTGAAGAGAAGGAAACCAGTATGGCTGTAGCAGAGGGAGCACGAGTCCTTTAATAGGGGCTGATATGCTCAGAAAAGTAGCTGGGGCCAGACCCATAGGGCTTTGCAAGGCATTTTAATAACTTGGCTTTTACTCTGAGGTGAGGAGCCACTCAAAGCGTTTGAACAGGGGAACGATGACAATCTGATTTCAGTTTCTTATAGATATATTATTAATCATGAGAGAGGGTCTTACAATTAACTATCCACCAAATTCTGCTTAACCCATAGTGCCATTCAACTAGAGTGCTAATAAGACTTTGGGCACTTGAGCTCTGAGCGCTGGATTTAGATACAGGAGATGGGGATTTGGCTGACAGCTCAGTTGGATGACTTTGGGGACTTCAATTAACATCTCTGAGCCCCATTTTCCTTTTCAGAGAAATAAGTATAAACTATACCTGCCCATGGCTTCATTTTGAGGATCAAGTAAAAACTAAATAGAGAAGCATTTGGTAAATTATAAGACAATATAAATGTCAGGAGAGTTGGTGATAGCAACAGTGGTTGTGGTTGTGTCATCATTATTTCAGGGAGAATTAAGCCCAGAACCTAAGTCAGGATGTTAGGAATGCAAGCTTCCCTTTCCCATCTCTTCTTGTTAAATTACCATGGAAATGGGGCCTCCACTTCCTTCCCCAGCACTGGAGATGCAGGAAACGACAAGGACTCGGATGACCCCAATCGAAGGTGCCAGTTGGGATCCTAGCAGGAGGCGTTGTCACTGACGGCTGTTTGGTAGACCAGGGCCTCCAGTGGCTGGGTCTGTTGTCCTAGTGAAAGCATCACACTTTTCCCTCTCCTTGGCCCTATAAATGTCCCCAGTTCCACGCAGGCCATTAGGCTGTCCTCAGATGGGCAACTTTTCCAGGTAATCACAGCCCTCTTCTGTTTCTCCCCCAGGCATTCCTCCTATGGAAGGCTTTTGGATGACCACGACTACGGGTCCTGGGGAAACTACAACAACCCCCTGTACGATGACTCCTAACAACGGAATATGGCCCAGGATGAGGATTGACTGTTCTTTATTTATAAGCGCTTATCCAGTAGAATTAATAAGTACCTGATGCGCATTGAACGACAATCTTAAGCCCTGTTTTGTTGGTATGGTTGTTTTTGTTTTCCTCCCTCTCCTCTGGCTGCTACAACTTCCCCTTTCTGGTACAAAAAGAACCATTATTTAAAGGTGAGTGGGGGCTGATTTGCAGCTGAAATGGCCCGGCCTTGCACCAGCCAGGCCAGACCACCTTGGTGGAGGCTTCTTCTCTCACCTCAGGACCCACTTTGAGAAGGACCGAGGAAGAGGATTTGGATTGTTTTGTCAGGGATTACTTTCAGGGGAACATTTTGTTTGTGTTATTTCTTAAACTTCTCTTTAGGAAATTACATTAAATATCAATGAGGGGAAAGGAAATGAGCTTTATGAGGATTTCACCCTGCGTGGGAGAGAGCAGGGTTTTCTCAGATTCCTTTTTAATCTCTGTTTATCTGGTTGTTTCTGACAGGATGCTGCCTGATTGGCTCCACAAGCTGGAAAGCAGCTTCTTAGCTGCCTAATTAATGAAAGATGAAAATGGGAAGTGCCCTGGAGGAGGCCAGCAGGTTGAGGGGCAGAATAGCAGGTTGCCATGGGATCTCAGTGTGCCCCTACCTGCTCTCCCCTCCAGGCCACCTGTCTCTGTAAAGGATGTCGGCTCTGTTCAAAAGGCAGCTGGGATCCCAGCCCACAAGCGATCAGCAGAGTTGCATTCCCAAAGAAAAGGGCTTTGAGATGAGCTGAGTTATATAAAGAAAGCGAGAGGCATGTACAGTGTGGGGAAGTGGAAAAGAAGTGGTAGGGGGAAAGGAGGCTAACCTGCACTGAGTACCTCATTAGGGCAAGTGGGAATCAGCTATCGATAATGGCCAGAGGCATCCACAGCTTGGAGGAGGCCAGAGACTCTTGGCTTTATACCCACACAGCAACTGGTCCACTGCTTTACTGTCTGTTGGATAATAGCTGTAAACCTGTTTAAAAACAAAACAAAAAAGAGGCACTAGTCTATCTTCAATTACTCAATGAGGCATTTTCATAGGAAACAGACTATAATTAATTTGTTTATTCTTCCCAGACACTTACCTTACTAATTCTTCCCTTTAATAAATGAGCACCCCCGGGTATATAGGCTTAAAATCCTGCACAACAAATTTTGAGAAAGATTTGTTCCTCTTCATAGGCATCCACTTATTGCAATCATTCTCAACCAGGAGGTGATTTTGCCCCCTGCCTCCACCCTAGGGCCATTCAAAAATGTCTGGTGACATTTTTTGTTGTCATGACTTGGGGGTGCTACCAGAGGCCAGGAATGCTGCCAAATGTTCTACCATGCACAGCACAACCTGCAACAGCAAAGAATTCCCCACCCCAAAATATCAATAGTGCTGAGATTGAGAAGCCCTGATTTATCACAATGCCCACTATGACAGAACAAGACACTCACAGATTAGGGATAAGTTTTATTTTTAATAAAATGCAATAATGTGTTAAGTTTTTATCTCCAAAGTGTTTATTGGCTGAAGGGTTCTTGGTATGCATGGTGACCTTTTTATTTCTGTGTGCTTCCTACAGAGCTTTATTTCATGCCTACAACTCTTGTCTTCCTGTAACAGCTGATATTAGCAAGCAGCATCTTATGTCCTGATGTCATGTAGTAGAAAACGAACATGGGGTCTGATTTCAAAATGTGTTATATTGTCCTACAGTGTCATAAAGAACTTGAAAATGGACTTTTGTTTGTAAAGTTGAACCTTGCTGCCATGACTGTTTGGCTTACAGGAACTTGACTCCAGCTCGTCCTGTCTCTGGCTGTGGCCCGGCAAAGCACCTACATGCAAACCACCCTTGCTTTTCTAAACCCCTTTGGTCTCAGAGATAGTAGGGGCAGTGTCACTTTTTACAAACTGCCAACCCACACACTGGAGTAATTCTGAAAAAAATTATTCCTAAATTCTTTAAGCGCGGACGGAGAATGAGCAAGCCCCAGAGATATTTTACAACCAGCGTGGGTAATGAGGAAGGGGCTTACTGAAATTGTGATATCTCTGAATATTGAATAAAACACCACCACCAAAAAAGTGGACCTTCTAAGATTAAAAAAAAAAGGGAGGGCAGCAAATGACCAAGGGTGCCCTTTCTGGCCATGCTTAGCTTGAGTAACTATCTCTCTTTCCCCACACCCTTCATAGGGCTTTCAGTTTGGCAAAGGACAAGCAGATAAAAACAGGATATTCCATATGTTTCTTCTCCATCGGCCAAAAATGTTTTGACACAATGTTTGTGAAACACCTTTGGAGAAGTGCAGTTCTGAATGCTGCCTCTGCCATAAACACTGGGGTAAGGGACCAGCCTCTTCCCAGGAACCATGGCCTTCTATAAACCATGGACTTAAGCAGGCATTTTTTTTTTTTTTTTTTTACTGAAGGCTGCTGTTGTGCAAGGGCACATAATGGGTCTGTTGCTGTTATTAGCTTCCAAATGTGCGTGGCAAAGAGAGGGATGTGGGCCTAGACCAGATGTATTTAGCAAGGTGACAGCTTCCCATAACGACTCTAACACTCCTTATGTTATGCGAGTATAAAATATTTAAGGGTTGAACCTTATTTTGCCAAATATATCTTTTCTGCTTTTGAATTGGCCAAAGGATTTTAGCAACTATAGTCTACAAATGTTACTGAAAACACACACACACACAGACACACCTGAAATATATGCTGATAATTGACATCCTTGACCTCAGGGAGAGCATCTGTTCAGGTCTACCTAAGAGAAATGGATCCAGTAGGTCTAAACAATCACGTCCCACTCATGGATAGGTCTAGTCATAACATTTCAGAGAGAATGTCAGAGCAGGAGGGAGGCAAGCTGCCTCTTCTTGACTATCAATGGCAGATGATGGAAAAGCGGGATTCAACTTTATTTTCTTTTGCTGTGGCCCCAGTGAAATCTCCTGCCCTCCCTGCACGTCTGTGTCTTCATTTCTAAAATGGGGGTGATACTTTCATATTGACCTCACCCCAAACTACCTCACAGATGTGAGGATTAATAAAATCATGTCTATGGTATTTTCAGTTTCTGGAGAAAAATACTTATAGACAGTTTAACTATTATTACATAGATATATAAGTGATCTCAGTTTCTTGTTTGCTATAATACTTCTGTGTTGTTTTTACTTATTCTGTCAAATGACAGTTGTGTTATAGCCACGTCAGACCGCTGTCTAAGCTCTTCATGCAGCTGAATCACTGCAGGGTTGACCATGCCTGGGGTCACAGAGATGGTTTCCATTTCTAGATGAAATGTTGGCCTAGGACACAGGTCTCAAAGACTCTGGAATCAGAATCAGGAGATTAGGGAAAACAGGATAGATATCTGAGCATGAATAGTAGTAGACCGCCAGCCTTTCCCATCTGAGGTCTTCTGGATTCTTTGTGGGGTTGATTTTGATTTGATGTCATCTGTTTGCCCTTCATCTTGCTTGCAAGTATGCATGGTTCAATCTCTTGCATCCAGGAAATGAATTTTGCAGTCGGGCCAGATGCTAATTTGCACGTTGATTCACCTTCTTGGCCTTTAACTTTTTATTTTTTTTTATTTTTATTTTTTTTTTGGCAAATGAATGTACCATTTCAACTTTGATTTTAAAAGTGCTAGTTGACATTGTAATAATGCTAACCAAGAGATCAACGCCATATTTCTCTCTTGAGGCGAGTTAGCTGGTATCATTTAAAGATGGAAAAATGGAAAACTTCTTTGATATTTGATGTCATTGTATTCACATTGGTTGTAAGACATATTGCATACCAATTATAATTATATCAATTAAAGTTGATAAAAGCTTCCATCTGGCTGTGTGTGATTCACATTTTGTTATATTTTGTTATTCAAACCACTTGATTGATATGCTCAACACAGCTCCTAGTAAGCAGTTCTGACTTGTTCTTTAAGAAAATGTATGCTACACCAGTAAATATTTTTCTGCTTAGCAGAAAGGTCTCTCTGACCTTGAAACAGTATTGAAGAATGTCAGAATTGAAGAAACTCTTCAAGCAGTGATTTTACTATCAGACATACTCTGGGCCTTATAAAATAGATGTAAAAACAAACACTTTGATTCAATGAGTTGATAGCAATACATAATCAAGTCATATTAAGGCATATTGACATTAGCAATACATTTGGCACTTCCTTCACTCCCCTTCAAAAAATTAAATTCAGCATCCTCATCTTTATCTGACAATTAAATAGCAGGCAATTTCAGTCATTCAAAATATAATTTCAACCCCCACAAGCTAACTAGAGATCATTCTGATTCCAAAGAAAAGAGCAACAGCAAAACCCATTCATTTTGTTCCACAGGAGAGGAATGGATCACCTGCAAACCAGAACTTGTTTGCAGTTCTGGTATAAACTTGATGTCAGGCTTAATAGGTTTAGTTACTTGGTCAGATTTAATAAGTTTAGTTACTCAGCTTCCAGTAGCATAGCATGGAGAATTGACTGGAAAGAGTCAAGATAGGAAAGGAGGACCAAGCATGAAACACACCCTTTCTATTATTTGGTCATTTCTTGAGGACCATTTCGTGGGCACAAAAGCAACTAAAAACCCTATTCCAAGCTTGCCTGAATGAGATTGGTCAGAAAGTTACCTTAAGGGGGCATAGAAAGAAAAGGCTTAATAAGGATGTACAGTGTTTACCTATTATGATTTTTTGTGTACAAGTCAAATTTTTCCTAGAGTATACCTTTTCTAGGTCAGACTATAAGCGATTTAAATTATTTAGTGATCTAAATAATATAACTGTGATCTTTTACTCCCCCAAAATTCAATAGCACTCTCCAATAGCTGACTACATTTTAACTTTTGTCAGAAAGCACTGAATTATAAATTACTCTTAGAAGCACTGATCATGTTGGGAAAAACCTATAAGAGGCTTGATCACTTCCTTTAAAGGATCTAGTCTTTGGCAGATGTAAACTACATTTACTGCACCAAAACAGCATTAATCAATTGAGTCAACAAATGCATTGACTTTTTATCCTAAGCAAGATATTCAATATTTACTACCAAAAAAAGAGTCTAATATTATTTAGGGAACTTGGATGTGTGTGTGTACATTGTCTGGTATAATCCTTGCATCTTCTTTAGAGGTCATTACATTACCTCCATTTTACAGACAGGAAAACTGAAGTTCCATAATATTAAATTCATTCATCCATATATTGAATCCTTCTATATACTCCATAATGAACAGGATGGTCCCTGCCCTCCCAGTATTTGCAGTTTAGTAAGTAGTAGAGGTGGGGTTGAAACCATGTCCATTTGGCACCAGGGCCCTTGGTCTTTTATCACCCCAGAGACTGGTGTCCAATGTAAATCTAACCTGGGTGTTAAGACCCTCATACCTCCTGCTCACATGAGACCTTCCCCCTTGCAATGTCCCTCTCAGCTATTTCAGAAAGTCTCAAGGGTGTCTAGCATGCAGTCCAGAGCAAGCCCAGTCAGCTCTTAAAGCACATATTCCCTGCTAGACACTGTGGCTTTCTGCTGAATCCCACATCTATGGCTGTGTTCTCTACCAAGAGGGAGACCTGCCTTCATTCCTGTCCTGTCAAGACACCAGCACCAAGCCCCATTGTCTCACAGAATTTTGGTGAAAACCTCTCTGAATTTCAACTTGCAGCCTCTCTGCTCTTCCCAGGAATCAGATATGAATTCATGGCAGCATAGACTAGAGATGCTGCCCTTGGAGTCACTCCCTGATCTTACCCTGAGATTCCATCATTGGGCCAACTTGTCTTTCCTCATGGTAGTAACAATAATGACAGCTTATTCTCACATAGCACTTACTATGAACTAGATACTGTTCTAAGAACTTGACTGGGTGCAGTGGCTCACACCTGTAATCCCAGCACTCTGGGAGGCTGAGGCGGGAGGATCACAAGGTCAGGAGTTCGAGACCAGCCTGACCAACATGATAAAACCCTGTCTCTAGTGAAAATACAAAAATTAGCCAGACATGGTGGCACATGCCTGTAATTTCAGCTACTCAGGAGGCCAAGGTAGGAGAATCGCTTGAACCCATGAGGCTGAGGTAGTCCAGCCTGGGTGACAGAGTGAGACTCCATCTCAAAAAAAAAGAACTTTACATGGGTTAACAACCTTATGAGGTAGATATTATTCACATCTCCATCATACAGAAGAGAAAACTAAGGGCCAAAGAGATGAAGAAACTTGCCCAAGATCACACAGTGGTGGGTCAGAATTAAAATGGGACCGTGGGTCTCCAGGGTTCATGCTCTGGACCACTCCCAAGCCAAATCCTCACTCCATGCCAGAGATTGTTGACATGTACATGCTGCTGCCCATTCAACATGCCCAGTCATATGAGATAACCTGAGACCAACATTGGGCACCCAATGCAGAAGCAGCTTTCTCCCTGAAGAAGGGTTTCTAGCGTGGCCCAAAGGGCCTGTTTTAAGGGTACCCACAACTGGGCAGCTCTGCGAGCCTTTACATATTCATGTTTGTCAGGGCAGTGGCTTGGGATCTTTTGAAAACAGTGGGGTCCTCAGAACTGATGACCTGGCAGACTCTGACTTGTCTCTATCTACACTCTGGCACTTTCAGTCAAGGTCACTCACCCAGTAACCACCAGCTCAACAGCAGGGCACTCCAGGCCGACCCTCTCCTTGTCACCAGATCCACGCAGCAGCTGTAATGAGGCAGTCCAGACTACTGTCTTGTTCTCCCACTAGCGATTTCTCCTTGGGCATTTGGACAGAATTTGCTGCAACAAACACCACTGAGAAGAGTGTTGAAAAGTTTGTGTCAGTCACAAGCCAAGTGCTGTCAGGTGGTGTGAGAGACAAATGCTCACTGCCAGCCCCTGTGCCAGGATATTCAGAGGTTCGATTTGAGAAACAGAAACACTGCTCCATGTATTTCTGGATAGATGATAAAGTTTTAATGCAAAATTGCAGATTTCACATATAACTTAGTTTCTTATACAGACTTGGAGAGAGCAGGAGAAAAGGTTAGGGAAACCATGAGCAGGTAACAGCTAAAATGCTAGGGTTTCTGGAAAACTGCCACCATCTCAGGCTACAACAGTAAAGCGAATAGTTCTGAAGAGCTCACTGGAAAGTCACACCTGCCCACACATCTGATGGCAACTGTTTCTGAAGAAGAATGGCTTTGCCTTTTTTTCCATCTTCCATATCTTGTCTGAGAACCTCTCATAGACAAACTCTAGGCAGAGCCATAAGGGAAAGAGAATTACGAGACATGTAATTTCTGGCTTCTCCTCTGTATTACAAAGATCTTAGAAAAGGTGATAATGCTGAGCTAAAAATATGTGAATGATCACTGGCCACCTCTCTTACCCAAATGAGAACTTGGCAAAAAGTCAATAACAACAACATGTTATCCATAACATTATGCAACTGTTCCTTACACACTGAGGATGCACACACCTTCTCCCTAAAAAGAAAGACACATCATTCCATATGTTGCTTTATCTCTGGGAATATTCATGCCTTTCCTAGTTCAGATGTAGTCTTCCTTTGATACCAGATTATAGGGTTAGCCACTTTAATTCACTTTATATTGGACAGAGGGGGATAAGAAAGGACAGAAGAAGAGCTAATTTATATATACACATACATATGCATATCAAAGCAAGCAAGAGAATATGCACAGTTACTAAAAACTCCCTTTTACCCCTAGTCCTAAGACCATATTGGTATTTATAACTTTAGTCTTCCACTAAACATTGCATGTTCCTCTTGTCCTCAGTTGACATTTCATTTGGTCCTGGTTTTTACGTGGCAGCATGACTCAAATCTGCCATTAAAATGTGGCCAGCACTTAGGTACTAGAAAATTAAAAGGGAGCTACTAAACTGAATAATGTTTCTACCACTGAAAAGAAAGACCAGCTCACATTTCATATAATGTTCCAAATACACTCCCCTTCCTATTTTCATTGCGTTTTTTTTTTTTCTCTCTCTCCTCCCACATCCTTCCAGCCCACCTCACCCACCTTTACCAAAGAAGTAAAGAAAACGTGAGGGAGAAAATAGGGAAGACATTCAGAGCCATTGTCATCACTTGGCTTGCTCCCTGAAGAGCCATGGGCCATTCCACACTGCCATCTGCCCACCAACTCCCCCCAGCTCTCCTATCTCTGCTTGAGCTCTTCTGAAAAGACCTATGCATCCTTCAGACAGCCAGAAGTTGATAAAAGACACGACAGGAAGTATGGGGAGAGGAAGCGCAAGGTTCTCTTAAAGGTATTCACTTTCAACTTAGAAGTGCCATGAGCCATTTCGTACACACACTACTTTGCCCTATCTCACCAATCCCCCTATCATTGCCCTCCCATGAGGAAATTTTAGGCTGCAGATGCTTTTACTGAGCCACTGATAACAAGCTCTGGAGCTGATAAGCAATGAAATGAAATACACTTAACTTTTATAGGCTGAGTAATCTTCAATGACAATTAATCTCATGTCCTGAGGCCCAGAGACTATCTGAGGGGTTGTCCCATCCCTCTTCTGAACATCCATTTCTGGAAAGAAACCAAGTTCATCAAGCAGCCCTACTCAAGGGAACACAACCTGAGGCCTTTACCCGTCCCCTTCTAAGTGTTTCCAGTGTAACCTGGCTGCTGTCTTCTCATCCAAAGGGTGAGGAGGTTGGATTTCATGTTTA
The DNA here is from genome assembly GCF_009761245.1 of Sapajus apella. Lineage (NCBI taxonomy): Eukaryota > Metazoa > Chordata > Mammalia > Primates > Cebidae > Sapajus > Sapajus apella. The sequence continues at coordinate 2,720,585 of NW_022437061.1, forward strand.
TCTCCTATAGGCCAGTTTCAATGCTTCATCTATCAGAGTTCAGGTAAATCCCTGAGCAAGAATTTGGGGCACTGACCATCTGAGCAATCCCAGGGGGCTGGCAGGTGGTTTTTCAGTAAAGAAAGGCACAATCATTCTTTCCTAGCCTCCTTGATCTCCTAGAAACTTAAACAGCTGGTCCTTGAAAAGTAACAGACTCTCAATGTAACCATAGCCAAAACCATGAGCAAAGAAAAACTGATAGACTGAAAATTCTGACAACTCTATATCCTTTTTCCCTTGCTTCCACTATAGAGAAGCATAGGCTTGAGACACTAGATGCAAGAAGACAAAGGATGGTGGGAAATCCAGGCTGCTACCTGATTACAGGCAAAAACAAGGATGCATTTGCTCACAGAGAGTCTCAATGCTTGCTCTCCTAAAAGCCCCATGAATTTCCCTAAGAAATGGCCTGTGATGGAAATTACAGCATTGGAAGCAAAACATTCATTCACTCATTTAACAAACAATATTCTTTTATACATTCTAGACACTTTCTTAGACACTGCATACAATATCTAGGTGAAACAATAAAACAAGACATGACCTCTCAAAAACTCATCCTCGAAATGCTTTCAATCTGTAATGAAACAGTACAGTCTATAATTCTGTAGAGTATAATGGGCACCTTGGTAGAGCAATGTGCAGAGTACACCAGGAGCAAGAAGAGGATAAGGTCAAAGGATCTGAGAGTTTCCTGATAAGTGTATTCCTCTCTTCCTTATTTCCAGATGTCTCTCTGCTGCTTATGCCCCGCTGTCTGCCTAACTGACTTCCTCAGCCCGAACTGGTTCTCCGAGCTCTCCCTTTGCACATCTATCCTTTGCCATCAGTCCCAGATTTCATATGGGAAATTTGATTTGTTCCTCCTAACTGACCTGTTTGAACCAGGGGTACTGGACTTTTCCAACCCCAGCCACACCCAGATCAGCCCCTCTTCCAGTGTTTCTCATGCCCAGAAATGCCACAACTGGAAGTTGATATATAGCATGTCTTTAACTGTGGGAAAAGAGAGACAGTAGTCATCTTTCTTCATCTTGGTACACTACCTTATGGTAATAATTCCCGAATGATAACCAAAGAGCTAAAGTGGTTTTCTTGACTACGTTCTCTGAAGGAGGGCTGAAGAGAAGAGAAATGACGTTTGTTGAATGCCTGTATATGCCTACACATGAAGAATTAAGATCTTTTCACAGAGCAGGAAACTGAGGCTTGAAAGGTTAAGTGACATTCCCATGGTTACACAGCCAGTTAGAGTCAGAGTCTCAATTTTAACCCTGGGCCTTCTTACTCCAAAATCCATGTTCTACCCAGTATGGAAATGCTTCTCAAACTTTAATGCACATGCAGATTACTGGAGACCTTGTTAAAATGCAGATTCTGACTCATAGTTCTGAGGTGGAGTCTGAGATTGGCATTTGTAATAACCTCCCAGGTGGTGCGAACGCCAGGATACTGCCCCCAGTTTTGAGAAGGGAGATAATACATAAGACACAACCTTCTACGCATATGCCTAGGTAAACCCAAAAGGTAACCCAAAAGGCCCCACAGGATGCAGTTCTCAGCAGGGGTGATAACACCACATCTTCCCCCAGGGCAATGAAGTGTGGCAGCATCTCTTAATTGTGTTTTTTAATGTCGTTACTGGCATTTAGTATCTGGGAGTCAAGGATGCTGCAAATGCTACAGTGAATGAAATAGTCCAGGTTGATTTGCTCAGGACAGTTCTGCATGGCATAGAATTGAACCACCTACAATTCTTACAGTATCCCCATCAAGGACCCCAGAACAGTGGTGTGGGGAGCTGCGTGCCACTGTCAGACATGAGCTCTTTGGCTGCCTTATTTCCATGACTTGTTCTCAGTCATTAGAAACACAGTTCTGCCCTCCAGTTGTTCTGTTCCAAACTGTCATCATTGACAGCTGCTCTGTAGGATATCACTGTACACACATGAGTGCATGTCAATGTCTTGCTAGCTGGACCTTCTAAGTGTCAACAGAAAAGATGATCCAAGGTGGGCCTAATCAGAGAAAGGTGTGTTCATACATTTCTGTGTGCCCTCCAAGAGTATAGGGATGCCACTATTACATAAAATTGGACATTTTAGTAAACCATGTAGGCCAGCTGAAAAATTTATATCATTTTGCATTCCATGAGAATTTCAAATGGTATTTATTGAAAAGATAGGCAAAGAGCTGACATCTATTAAGCTTCTTCCATATGTCAGGAACTGGACAGGTTCTTTACACATGTTATTTCATTAGATCCATAGCACAGAGCAGTAATCATAAACTTAGACTATTGTGGAGCTACTGTGTCTGAGTTTGAATCTCAGCTGAGCTAGTTACCAGTTGTGTGACCCTGAAAACATTGTTTAACCTCTTGTTTCCTCAGTTTCTTCATCTGTAAAATGGGAATCAGAATGGCATGTCTTATTAGACTGTTTTGAAAGTTAAATGAATCAATGCCTACAGCATGCTTAGAATAGTACCTGGCACAGAGCAAATTTACAAATGTTACTTCATTAGATCCATAACATAATAAAATATTTTATTTGGCAATAATAAAAGCATATTATTGCCAAATAAAATAGCCATGTAAGGTAAATTATTTTCCTCATTTTACAGATGAGGAAACTGAGGCTTATTCAAGTTAAACACAGCCACAGTGTAACAGAATCCGATTAATCATAATGAAAAAAGCTAACATTCACTGAGCACTTATTATGTGCCATCCTGTTCTACCAGGATCAACTCAATCCTCACAACCACCCTAAAAGATAGGTATTTTATCCCCATTTTACTGAAGGCGGCAGTGGCCTGTCTGGAGCAGCTGCTGTAGGTGCTAGCTGCAGTGGGGGAAACATGACTGGGGCTGTGCTCTGCGGAGCTGGCAGGGCTGGGAACAGGGGGGAGCCCAAATCCTTATCTACTTGGTGGGACAGGAGCCCCGCATTTCCCAGACACCCAGCCACAGTTCCAGACTCAGGCATCATCACTGTGCTTTCCAGGGTCCAGGAAGTTCCCCCTCCCCACAGGCTTGAAAGTGCCTTCTCCCACTCCTGATGCCCATTCCAGGTGGGAGCAAAGTTATGGCCAATCCCAGGCACTGTCGCAACCTGGCTGGATGTGTACGTGCTCAGAGCAGCACTGACACAGCAGCCCCCTGCCACCTTGGCCCCCTCTGGACTTTGGGCGCCAACCAGCATCGGAGGGAGGCTGAGGGGCTGCTTGGGGCAGGCCTACACCCTTCAGCAGGAACAGCTTGGGCACCATGGATGGCATGTTGAGGCAGGAGACAGACAGCTTCCTAGGCTGAAAGGGGTGGGTCCCGGTGAAATACTACCTTCAAGCCAGGGACGGTCTGAAGCCTGGGGTCCAGCTGCAACTTCCAGGTGAAGTCCCTGGCCAGGAGTGAGAATTTATGATACTTTCTCCAGGCCCACCCATGGCCATCCATGAACAAATCAGCATGCACTTCCTTCCTTCTGAGCCCATAAAAACCCTGGATTCAGCCAGTGTCCAACAGATATCGGGACAACCTGCATATGGAAAGGAGCTACCCACTGCAGGTCTCCTTTCTAGTGAGAGCTGGACACTCTATGGGACCACCAGTCTGTGGAAAGGAGTTACTCACTGTGGGTCTCCTGAGAGCTGTTCTGCCTCTCAATGAAGTTCCTGTCTGTCTTGCTCATCCTCCAGTAGTCTACATACCTCTTTCTTCCTGGATGCAGGACAAGAACTCAGGACCAGCCAAATGGCAAAGCTGAAAGAGCCATAACACAAACAGGGCTGAAATATCCTGCCACCTCCCCACACTGCGGGCAACAAGAAGGAGAGAAGAGCTAGGGCCCTGCAGGGATCCCAGGCCTAGGGGCTCCCTGAGCCAGGACTGTGACACCTTCTTTGGGGCCCTGCAATTCCTGGCATCTCCTAGCTTCTGGGCACCACCACATTCCCCTTGTCCAGAGACAGATGTCCACAGAAGAAGTTGCATGCAGTTCATCTAGTCCAGCTGCAGCCTTGCACGGGGCTGGCACCTGTGCTGGCACCTGGAGCTGCCTGCCCTGCCGCAACAGTCAGCATGCCTGGCTGTGCACAGTGACCAGATCCTGCACTCACTCATCCACACACTCTTTGCAGCTCCATGCCTGGCTTGCCTTTGGCAGGTATGGGATCTGGGCCAGTAGCATGAGCCAAGCACAGCCTAGTAGGCAGTGTGGGTGGAACAAGCCCAGCAGGCATGAGCAATACTCAGCAGAAGGTGTCACCAGCCACAGACGTTTCCAGCTGGCAAAACAATACCCAAGGATCCCACGACATTACCAGGTGAGGAGACTGAGGCACAACCAGGAAGTAAAAGTTACTCACCCAAGGTAACCTGTTTGGTTAGTGGTGAATCAAGGATTTTCGCCCACAGATTTGACTCTGGAGCCTGAGTGCTACAGCTCCCAAGTCCGTTCTTTTTTTTTTTTTTTTTTTTGAGGGAGACTCCATCTCAAACAAAAAAGGAAAGAAAAAAAAGTAAAAAGAATGTAAGTGGTAGGCCATAAATAAGTCACAGCCCCAGAGAAGTGGGGTACCAGCTTATGACAATTAAACATGGAGTCTTTTGGGTTAAGGAATCTAGAAAAAGTCACTGTAACTAAGGTGAAGATGGGTCAGGGGGCCTAACAATCAAACAAGCAAAAAATATCTACAGTTAAATTTTTTTGAAAAAGCCAGGCACAGTGACTTGCTCCTGTAATCCAAGCTACTCAGGAGGCTGAGGTGGGAGGATCGCTTGAGCCCAGGAGTTCAAGTTATGATCCCAAAGCACTCCGGCCTGGGCAACAGGCTGAGACCCCATCTCTTTTTTTTTAGAAAAAGAAAGAGAGAAAGAAAGAGAAAGAATAAAAAAAAAAAAAGAAAAAGAATGAAGGAGAGGAAGAAAGAGAAAGAGGAAGAGGAAGAGAGAACAGGGGTGTTGCTTTATTGCCTGGGCTAGAATGCAGTCTAAAAATGGGTATGCCTATAATTGTGTTTAATAATAGAGACATGAAAAAAAAATGAGGGAAGAAAATAACTAACAAGCAGCCAACCAATATTTCATTTAAACCTGTAAATAGGTGTGATGTGGTACTGATAAGAGTGTATATTTTGTGTATTTAAAGTGGAGAGTTCTATAAATGTTAATTAAGTCTACTTGTTCCGGATCTGAGTTCAAGTCCTGGATATCGTTGTTAACTTTCTGTCTCATTGATCTGTCTAATATTGATGTTGAAGTCTCCCACTATTATTGTGTGGGAGTCTAAGTCTCTTTACAAGTCTTATATATCTGGGTATTCCTGTATTGGGTGCGTATATATTTAGGATCTTTAGCTCTTCTTGTTACATTGATCCTTTTATCATTATGTAATATCCTTCTTTGCTTCTTTTGATCTTTGTTGCTTTAAAGTCTATTTTATCAGCAAAAATTGCAACTCCTGCTTTCTATTTATTTATTTATTTTTGCTCTCCATTTGGTTGGTAAATCTTTCTCCATCCCTTTGTTTTGAGTCTTTGTGTATCCTTGCATGTGAGATGGGTCTGGATGTAGCATACCAATGGGTCTTGGCTTTTTTTGCCTGTCTGTGTCTTTGGATTGGGGGATTTAGTCGATAATAATAATATATGTGAGTTTGATACTACCATTTAATGTTAGCTGGCAGTTTTGCCCGTTAGTTGATGTAAGTTCTTAATTATGTTGATGTTCTTTATTTTTTGGTATTTTTTATAAAGGCTGATACAGATTGTTCCTTTCTATTTGTAGTGGTTCTTTCAGAAGCTCTTGTAAAGCAGGCCTGGTGGTGATGAAATCTCTGAGTGCTTGCTTGTTCACAAAAGATTTTATTTTTCCTTTGCTTATGAAGCTTAGTTTGGCTGGATGTAAAATTCTGGGTTGAAAGTTCTTTTCTTTAAGGATGTTGAATATTGGCCCCCACTCTCTTCTGGCTTATAGAGTTTCTTCTGAGAGATCTGCTGTGAGTCTGATAGGCTTCACTTTATGGGTAACCTGACCTTTCTCTCTGGCTGCCCTCAGTATTTTCTCTTTCATTTCAACTCTGGTGAATCTGGCGATTATGTGCCTTGAGGTTGGTCTTCTTGAGGAATATCTTTGTGGTGTTCTCTGTATTTCCTGGAGTTGAATATTGTCCTGCCTTGCTAGGTTGGGAAAGTTTTCCTGCATGATATCCTGAAGCATATTTTCCAGCTTGGATTGATTCTCTTCGTCACATTCAGGTACACCTATCAAACGTAGATTAGGTCTTTTCACATAGTCCCATATTTCTTGGAGATTTTGCTCTTTCCTTTTTATCCTTTTTTCTCTAATCTTGTCTTCCCATTTTATTTCATTAAGTTGGTCTTCGACCTCTGATATCTTTTCTTCTGCTTGATCAATTCAGCTGTTAAAACTTGTGCATACTTCGCGAAGTTCTCGTGTTGTGTTTTTCAGCTCCATTAATTCACTTATATTCCTCTCTAAATTGTGTATTCTTCTTAGCATTTCATCAAACCTTTTTCAAAGTTCTTAGTTTGTTTGCATTGGGTTAGAACAAGTTCTTTTAATTCCCAGAAGTTTCTTATCATCCACCTTTTAAAGCCTGCTTCTGTTAATGGAACACAGTCTTTCTCCCTCAGGCCTTGTTCTGTTGCTGATGAGGAACTGTGATCCCCTGTAGAGGGAGAGGCATTCTGATTTTGGGTATTCTCAGCCTTTTTAGGCTGGTTTCTTCCCTTCGTTATAGATTTATCCAACTGTGGTCTTTATAATTACCGTCTTTATAGTTGGGTTTCTGATTGGACGTCCAACTTGTTGATTCCCGGTGCTAAAATCTGAGCAACCCACTGCACCGGCCAAAACAGCGGCGTTAAGATTGATGGTGCTTTTCTGACTCTGCACCAAGAACCGCCGCACCAAGGCAGCGGCAAAACTGCCTCGCCGGCCACAAGAGTCGTGCTGGCAGCCCGTGGGGCTCCTCTGCTGGGAAACTCCTGGTGCCCTGGTGCTTGAGCAACAAAAATTCATCTGAAAGTGTGGCATCCTCTCGTTCTCTGCGCTTTCACTGGGAGCTACAACCCCGAGCTGCTAGTGATCAGCCATCTTGGATCTCTCTCCCCACAAGTCCATTCTTCATCTATCTCCTCACCTTCCCATCAGTCATCTACTAGGTACCCAGCCCTGAGCTAGGCATATTGTAGGATAAAACAAAGTAAATCAATGTGTTTGTTTGTTTGTTTATTTGTTTTGAGACAGAGTCTTGCTCTGTCACCCAGGCTGGAGTGCAGTGACACAATCTCAACTCACTGCAACCTCCGCCTCACAAGTTAAAGTGATTCTCCTGCCTCAGCTGCCCAAGTAGCTGGGATTACAGGCAACTACCGCCACACCTGGCTAATTTTTTTTGTATTTTTAGTAGAGACAGCGTTTCGCTATGTTGGTCAGGCCAGTGGCAAACTCCTGACCTCAGGGGATCCGCCCACCTGGGTCTCCCAAACTGCTGGGATTACAGGCATGAACCACCACACCTAGCCTAAACTAACAATGTTTACTTTCAAATTAATAATTTCACGCCATACCTTTATCTTCTTGTTGGATAGATAATTAGCAAATTGGCATGTGATCATAAACCTGCCATTAAGTCTCAGTTCTGCCAGTTACTAGCTTTAATGACCTTAGGCATATAACTCGATCTCCCATAGCCTCTAATTCCTCACCTAAAACAATACAGATGATATGTCTTACCCGGAAGTGTTATTTATAAGGACTAAATAAGATTCTTTGTGCCTAGTGTTCAACATTCATTAACCCTAATTTCTTCTTTTCCTTTCTCTGTGCCTCAGAAGGAATGATAAACTGAAATTAGAAATATAGATCTCATTGACAAATAATTTATAATAAAGTTTCCAGATGACAGCTAAGTAAGTTGAAGTTTTATAAATTTGAATTTTGTTCCTAAAAATCCATTTTGCTTCATTAAAATGCCAAACAATCATGAAAAGAAAAACCCCCACTCTTCGTACACACACTTTGATATACACATATTTGTATGTAAAACCAAACACATGATATAAATCTACATTTGAAAATGTTTGTGATGAGGAAGGATGTAGGCTAATTGTTTAATTCCTGAAAATGTAAGTCCAGTGGACTAAAGAGGCCTTCTTTTTCTGGTAGGTTTCTAAGTAGTCAGAATCAGCAATTCTGTTTGCTCCAGGGACCTAGAAATATTCAACATTTGGATTGCCTGGGCAAAATTTTCCATTGATAAGCTAGTGAAGATGAATGGTCAATTCTAAGGGAGGAGTTTTCCAGGTTACTTCTCTTACAGAGATCTCCTGCTTCCTTTTCAAAAATTAAATACCCATCTTGAACAGTAGCTTTCATTTTCAAAGACTTCAGCTAACTTCTCCAGACATGGCTTCTATGTCTCTGTATCAACCCTTTCAGCTTGCCCTGAAATATGGTAATTTGACAATCAGTTCTCTTTTGGAATGTTCAAACAATCTTTTTCTCCATTACCGCATTTTTGTGATGCTTTCACAAGTTCTGTTTGTAAGAGTTTTAAAAAGAGATAATTACTGCCCTTGCCAAAATTTATAGCTTAGTTCAAGGTCATGTTCTTTAGCCAATCATGAATCCATATCATCACAATTTTTCCACCTCTCAAATTAGCACATCACATTGTCTTATCACTATTTACTTTTATTGACTTTATTCTGAGAGCACATCAGTTTCAGCTGTAAGGCAATCATAAATAAAAAATTTGTTCGTTTTGATTAAAGCCCTACTTATGATAAGCCTATAAAGATTAAAGTTATCAAGTTAAACCATCCTAAGTCAGGTGGTGCCTGTTTCCAAATATACCGTTAATCACATACGATGTCTTTGCTCAAAATGGGTATTCTGGCCTGTTAACTAATCCTACTAACATCACTTCTCTCAGAGCTAGGAAAAGATTCTAGGTCTCAATTTAGTTATTTTTGGCAGTTGGTAATTCCATGTCCTAGAGATGAAGTTCTTTGCATAATCAAGTTTTTAAATGTCAGTAATAGTTTGGAGTGATATAAAAGTGTTTCCGACTTTTGAAAAGACTTCCAAACATCCTTAAGCCTGTGTAATCTTTTCTAAGAAGTCAGATGAAAGATGAAGTTTTTTGTCAGTGTGAAAAGGGTCCCAATACAGGATCATAAATACTGAGTGTTTTGTCTGCACATTTAGTCCTGAAATATGTAGTTCTACATCCAGAGTAAATATCCCAGCCTTGGAAAAGTTGAAGTCACAAGCCTGAAAAGCTTAAACAAGCAAGAAGTGTAATGAAGTACGTTTATTGCTCTTTAATAAAAAACCTATTTACATTTAGCATGTTTTCAACCCAGTATTCTACCCAGTTTCATTAATAGGCCCTTCTAGGAATTTGGGAGATTGAAGAGTGGAATAGTGTCTTAAACCCTGACAGTAAACAAGATCAGCATGCTTCAAAACCTGCTGTGCACCATGTAAAAGAAGTAGGAAAGGTAGGAAAGAAACAGTCGTTGGTCTGGATGATGTTAAAAGGCCAGGTCCAGAAATATTCATGCCTACAGACATTTTGTGGAAGAAAAAATGTAACTAATAAATGAATATGTAAGAATATTTTCAACCTTGGTAGTAATTTTTAAAATTCTAAATAAAGCTGATATACCATTTCTGCATAGTAAAGCTAGACAACACAAAATAAATTTCCAACTTTGAAAATCAAGGTATCCAATGCCAGACATGCTTTCATAAAGTGATTACTTCATTTGTTTCCAGTGGAATTGGCAAAAACCTCTCACAGATCAGAAACCTAAGGATCATTCTCCAAAGTGGAGATTTGTATGCAGGAGGCCTGTTGGAAAGTGAATTTCGGATCAGCACCTGAAAGGGACAGAAAGAAGCAGGCCTGGCAGAGGGCAAGTTGGAACTGCAGAGTACGGTTGCAGCAAAGGTCTCAGCCAATCCTGTGAGGAGCTCTGGGTCTCAGGTGCCCCTTCAGCTTTGTCTCAGGTTGGTGAGTATCACAGGTTCACCTGTCTCCTCACCCCACTAGGGACATAAATTCAGGCAAGCCAGCTCTCTCCACTCCATGGCAAGTACCAGAAAGGAAGTTAAACTGAGACTATGTGCCACCAATACCCCTGCCAGCTGCGGGTATTAACAAACAGACCTAGAAGGGGAGCTCTGGGTGGCACATCATGACCTCCACTGTAGACAAATTTTCGCACCATTTAGGTCCACTTATTTCATGTAATAAATTCTGGGAAAATTCCAGTATTCTTGGGGACTCATAAGAGGAAGTTAATGAGAGAAACTACCATTCCTGTCATTGCAGCTGATTCCAAGGCAGTAACAGACAGTTATCTTCCTTGTCCTCCACCACCAGTTCTAGAGTCTCTTGGCTCTTAGCTAGCATCTCTGCTGATCTAGGTAGCTAGGCTGCTGAAGTGACAGACTCCTAGGGTGGCCATTGGCAACTCACTGGTCACAATGACCTTCTCAGGCCATGATTGCTATATTTGTTCATTTACCATCAAAACTGGGAAAAGGGTTGCCAAGAGCAAACCAAGTGGATCACCTGGGTGCCAAGTATATCATTCTCTGCTGCTGTTTTGTTCAACAGCAGCTGATGGTCAGGGTCAATTATTGCTGCAAGTATGGCGATTACTTTCTTTGCCTACTGGTCTCCTGGGACGAGCTCTTTGAAGTAACTGAGCAGCAGTTCTTACCTTAAAAATCTTTTTGTGTTCCTTGGTGAAATGATTTACCCTCTAAAAACCAAGGCCACTAAAATGTCAGAACCTAGAGTTGCAGAGAAAGAAAGCACACAGTTTCCCTAAGGGGCCACTAGGGCTGACTGTAAGTAGCGTCACTGCTACTTTCACCTCATGTTTTCCAGATCTATATATTTTACATTTTGAAAACACGTATAATGATAGGTATACGGATTTGGAGTGTGTACTACATCCTAGAGGATGGTGTCCCTTCTGCACAAGGCATCCTTTCCAAGACAGCATGTCAGCTGGGCCTCTGACAAACTGCTTTAGTCTCTTTCAGTCCAGTAGCCTCTAGGTGGTGGGATATTTGATAGGATCAGTGGATACCATGGCCATACGCCCCCTGCTGCACCTCCTTTGCTATATAATGGGTGTCTTGGTCCACTGCGGTTTTATATAGGGTCCCATGCTATAGCTCAAACTCTAAGTCCTTGGCTTAATGGTGTTGGATGAAGCCCTGCAGACAGAAAAGGCAAACCCATATTTGGAATAGGCGTCAATCCAGTACAGAAAGGGTCTCACAGCCTGAGCCCCACACAAAGTTGGAAGTCTTATATGTCAGGGGTAAATGGGTTGAAACATTATTCTTAAGTGTATAATACGCTGCCTCTATAAATCAACGATGCCTATGAAGCATTGTGTTCCTCCCTGGTAATGGAAAGTATAAGATGCAATAATATTCTCCTAACTTTGGAGGGAACGTTCAGTGTGCCTCAGACTATTAGACCAAAAATCTCATTAATCTTGTGAGCCCCTGAATTTTCTTAGTGTTTATCTCCCAACTTCTAGAACACCTTGTGTTAAATTTTCTGTTGTTACATAAAAAATTACCACAAACACAGCAGCTTAAAACAACACCCATATATTTCTTAACGGTGCTGTAGGTCAGAAATCCAGGCAGGCTCAACTAGATTCTCTGTTTAAGAGCTCACAAGGCCAAAGTCAAGGTGTTGGCTGCATATTATCTAATTCATCACTATTAAAATGTTTAACACCAACCTGAATGCCCATCAATGATAGACTGGATAAAGAAAATGTGGCACATATACACCATGAAATACTATGCAGCCATAAAAAAGGATGAGTTCATGTCCTTTGCAGGGACATGGATGAATCTGGAAACCATCATTCTTGGCAAACTGACACAAAAACAGAAAACCAACACCACATGTTCTCACTCATAAGTGAGTGTTGAACAATGAGAACACACACACACAGTGAGGGGAACATCACGTATCAGGGCCGGGGGGTTGGGGGGCCGGGGGAGGAATAGCGGGGGGGTGGGGGGATTGGGGAGGGGTAGCATTAGGAGAAATACCTATGTAGATGACAGGGTGATGGGTGCAGCAAACCACCACCATGGCACATGTATACTTATGTAACAAACTTGTACAATCTGCACATGTACCCCAGAACTTAAAGTATAATAAATAAATTTTTTTTAAATGTTCAACAACTGCATCACCATCACATGCCTCGGCTATCTGTGCTCCACCTTCCATCAGTAGATTTTACTTGCTATCCAACGTTTTGAATAATGCATTGAACATAAAATACTAGGTAACCACATTTATATTTACAATTTTCACCATTCCCTGTAAAATTAAAACCTGTGGCCCACCTGACCACCAACTATTCCATGTAAATAAAATGGTGCGTGATTTCACATTTCAACAGAATCTCTTTTACCTGAGATAAACATGGCTGATTCTTCTTCTGTATTAATCTCCATGTATGTTTCCTATATACAGCATGATTTACAAAGTTATTCCTAACTAAAAGAATAAACATGTATATCATGGGTTTTCAGGAATAGATCAGACAAAAAATTATCAAGCAATTTTCCTTCACATATAACTTGACAAATGTCAGGAGCTAATTTAAAACTCTAAATCCCTGTGGTTTTATAGGACTGCTGACTAAAATATTTACCATTATTATCCTCTCATGATGGTAGCTGCTTCCACATTCCATTTCATTGATATTGAGCAATGCACAATGGAACCAATTCATAAAGGAATTTTACCAATAATCTTTAAACATATTTATCATTAACTTTGTGACAATTTTATAAGATTCTTGTGATTTATGTAATAAGTACTAATTCTTTGTCATAAGTAGTACGACTTTATACTTCCATTTTGGTCTCTTCACCTTCAGCAATAAAATTTATTGATATTATACTAGAAAGCAACCTTTTTTGTTTATCCTTGGGAAACAAATCCGTTTGTTATGGAGGTCATTTGTGGAAGAAACTGTTAGTTGATGTAAAATGCCCATATTCCCTTCCTCCTTAGTATCAGAACCTCAAATTTAGGAGGGACACTGTGATGCTCAGATGGAAGACTACTGGTCCACCTTCCTTACAGCTAGAATTGTCATGTGACTGCATCCTGGTATGAGATATAAATAGATATGTTTGTATTAGGACCTACAGGAAATCTCCTTGAAGGACAATGGGTGAACCCATCCTTACTTCAAACTGCTGGCTACAGTAAGACTGTGTTGCCTGGAACTCCAGCAGCCATCTTTGACTATGAAGTAAAGGTAAGAAAGAAGCCACACACTAAGAAGGTGGAATAAACAGTAAACAGCCTGGGCTCTGATGACATTATGGGGCCACTACACCAACCCCTGACTGACTGCCTAACCCCAGACTTCTTTGAGAAAGAGAAATGAATCTCAAGTCATTGTTAATTGGGGTTATTTCTTATATGCAGCAGAAATTGTCCCTCTTGGGTATATTATTAAACTTTGTTTGAAAAAGACTACAATGGCTCCATGTCATTTTTCCAAAAGGACAATACACTATAAGGGAAAATTAAATTGTCAGTCCAGTAACACTCAAATTTCAGGTATATATTGTTATGCTTTCTAATACTATATTTTTTCTTGTGTAAAATCATTATTCCCATGGATGTACTTGTCCCAGTTTGCGGAATTTCACAGTTCCTATTGTTTAATTATGTTTATACATCAATAAATCCTTTTAAGGCTTTGAATCGTTTTGGCAACATCAGGATATCATGCAACAACCAAAATAAAAAATATAAATAATAACAAATATAAATAATAACACAATGGAAGAGAGAGCCTGGGGGAAAATACTCAACTTGCCAGATTTTATCTGCAAAATTGTAAAGACCTCATCTCCAGTTTAGATGCAACTAGAGATGTTTTAGGTTCTCTAGATAAAGAGCTTGCGCATGTCACAAACTGTAAAGCAAAGAGTTGCTGATGTGAAGGTTCAAATGTGTCATGCATGTAGTATGAATGACATTGATTAAGATTCTGTGAATAAATTGGCACTAAGATAACTTCCATATATTTTTACCTCAGTAATATCAGATAATAACCATTTGTTGAGTTTTGGCAGGAATTGACTATGGGGTTAAAGTTCAGAGAAAACATTTGTGGACAGATAGAGGATGCTACAATGGCCATCTGGCCAAGGAGATGACAGCAAGGATTGGAGGGTTAGACTCCCACACCCCACAGACCCTACTTCCTTCTGACTTTCAAAACCATCCTCAAACGAGGTGTCTTTACAGACAGCTTTCATGTAAGAATTTGTGAGGAGCGTCTGCCACTTGTACATTCATTTGCCCTAGCCTTGCATGGCTGCTCAAATGTATTATGTTATCTCTGTGACTCTCCACGTTTCCCAACAACATCTGAAGAAAATGTCACCTGCTCCTGCATTCCTTACTAGGCAAATTGAGATTTGGGAAAGACGGAATGCCTAAATGCTTAAAGAAACCTTGCTTTTGCCATTTATTCTTGTTCCTTATGTAGCCTGAGACAAAATCTGTGTGTGTCTGGAGCAGTGATTACAAACACTTTTTGAAATTCAAACCTAACATGAGCACAGTAATGAAGATGGGCCAGATGTCAGCAGAAATAGCTGACCCACATGGTATTTTGACAGAAGCAACACTTTTAGAACATTTTGGTTTGTTAGGATGTAACAGAATTTCTCAAAAGCCTATAATTAATCTTACATTGCAAATATGTAAAATAAATATGGAGAAAATCGTCATTGCTCTTTCCTGTAAAACTCACACTTTCTGAGGACATCTTGATAAACTGCTAGGACAACCAAAGTTCCCGAGAGTCCTTGTGGAACTCCTGGGCCTCTGAAGCAGAAACGTCACAGCGAGTGTCTAGCAGAAGAACCAGGAAGTTCTGAAAATACCATTTTGATGTGAAAGATTAATAAGAAGGGGGCTTGACAATTGTTAAAAATTCAAATCATATAGATGCTGGCAAGGCTGTGGAGAAAAGGGGATGCTTATGCTCTGTTGGTGGGAATGTAAGTTAGTCCAGCCACTGTGGAAAGCACTTTGGAGATTTCTCAAAGAGCTTAAAACAGAACTATTGTTTTATGTGACCCAGCAATCTCATTATTGGATATATACCCAAAGGAATATAAATCATCCTACTAAAAAGACACGAACACTCGAATGCTCATCACAGTGCTATTCACAATAGCAAAGACATGGAAACAACCTAGGTACACATCAACGGAGGACTGGATAAAGAAAATGTGGTACATATACACCATGGAATACTGCACAGCCATTAAAAGAACAAAATCATGTCTTTTGCAGCAACATGAACGTAGCTGGAGGCTATAATCCTAAGCAAATTAACACAGGAACAGAAAACCAAATGCTGCATGTTCTTGCTTATAGGTGAGGGCAAAATATTAAGTACACAGGGACATAAAGATGGGAACAATATATATCAGGGACTACTGGGGGGGAGGGATGGAGTGAGGGGCACATGGGTGAAACTGCCTATTTGGTACTATGTTCACTACCGGATGGCTGAATTCATATCCCAAACATCAGCATCACTCAATATACCCATGTAACAAACCTGCACATGTACCTCCTGTATCTAAAATAAAAGTTGAAAATATTTAAAAGAAAAAATATAGGCAGCAGCTGGTAACATGTATTGAGCACAAACCATGTGCCAGGAACTGTTCTAAGCAGTCCACATTGATAATGTAGGTAGCATTCACAATAATCCTTTGAAGCGAAGACTATCATTATCCCCATTTAGAAGGTGAGGAGACAGAAGCAAAGTAGAACTTCACACGGCAGTGCTGAGATATGCATGCAGATGCTCTGACTGAGGGCCCGGAGCCTAACTCACTCTGTTCTATTGCTTTTAAAATGCATGTTCAAGGTGAGCACCAGCAGGTAGGAAAGAAGGGAAGACTTCTGCAGTCCCTAGATCTTGCCTACACACCTTTTTCCTTCTATACCTCCCAAATTTACATCCACCAGAGCCTCAGAATGGAAATCTAATCTGTTTGGAAATAGGATCTTTGAAGACGTAATTAGTTAAGGTGAGGTCACACTGGATTTGTGTGAGCCCTTACAAGAAGGAAGTTTGGACATAGATACACAGGGAGGAAGGCCATGTGAGACGGGATTTCCAGCAAACTACCAAGGTGGTAGGAAAGTGGCATGGAGCAGATTTTGCCTCGAGCTTGCAAGAGCGACCAACTTTGCTAGCATCTTAGTTTGAGACTCTGGCCTCTGGATCTGTAAGAAAATTAATGTCTGTTGTTTTAAGCCACAAAAAAAAAAAAAAAAAAGAAAGAAAGAAAACAAAACAAAAGAGAAGGGTACCTGGCAGCCAGTGCTTGGCACTCAAACAAACTATGTCTAAAACTAGACTACCATGTGCAAATTCATCTGAAAATCACAGCAGCCTGTGTGCAGGTCCTAGGCAACATAAGCATAGTAACTGAGCTGTAAATGACAGCTGCCTACCAGAGAGGGGTACATATTTTTAAAAATAAAGCCTGTTGTACTTTGTGTACTTTTATGATCTCTGACCTCTGCTTTAATCCCAATTCCAAGGAGGTTTACTCTGAATGTTCAGAAAAAAATTTTCTGTGGACCATCGCTTTATGACTGTCCCTAAGCTGAGGGAAGAAAGATGCATTTTGGAACCTTCAGTTATTCCATCTTGAGAAGTATAAGGGTCAGGATCACCTCAACCCAACCCCCAACCTAATCTATTACTGGCTAGGAGGTTTAAGCCATCTTCTTGGGCATGGGCAGCAGAACTGAGGGGGTGAATTAAAGGCCACAAACAAAGCTGCTGTGTCTGGCCATTCACAGGAAGTGCCCTCCACAGCTGCCAGGTGCCCTTCCCAGTGTCCACAGTGCAAGTGGTACTCTCTGAGGTTGTGCAGTGTGGTGGCCCTGACCTAAAAGGCCCCTCGGTCTTAAGATAAATCTTTCCCACCAATCTACGCCAGTGCTCAATTTTCAATACTCTAAAACCTCTTCAATAACAGAGGTCACAACACTTAGTCAAGTATAAAGAACTCTGCAAATCTAAGATATTTGGGGGAGTATGGTATTATTTCCAGTGGTTAATATATCAATGTGTTACCTAAAGGACTAACTTATTAAGATATTAACTCATTTTAATAAGTTGATCAATGACATGATATACTTAAAAGCACTTAGCAATCTTTAAAGGAACTCTACAAATGTAAGACACTCTAATGATAATTTTAATTTATAAGCAAAAGAGCCCCAAAAGAATAAGATAAAGATAGGAAGTACAATCTACATGTTTGTGTCTTTCCCAAATTACTCTGTTGAAATCCTCACCTGCAAGGTGGTAGTGTTAGGAGGTGGGGTCTTTGGGGGGTCAGTAGGTTATGGGGGTAGAGCCCTCAGGAATGGGATTCATTGCTGTTTTAAAAAGAGACCTCAGAAAGATCCTTCGTTCCTTCCTCCACGTGAGGACACAAACAAGACTGACACCTATGAGGTGAGCCCACACCAGACACCAAACTTGCCAGTGCCTTGAGCTGAAACTTCCCAGCCTTCAGAACTATGAGAAATAAATTTCTGTTGATTATAAGCCATCTGGTCTATGGCATTTTGTATAGCAGCCTGAACTTACTAAGACAGCAGGTAAGGTTCAATGGGAGAAAGAGAGTCCTGCTGAGCCAAGGTGTAACATGAAAGCTGGGGGAGCAACCACAGGTGGCATAAGGTCGCAGATGCCTGGATGCAAAGGGGTTAGAGGGCCCCCAGGGGATCGATGGAGACACTAAAGTAGACCTCACCCCCTTATGATTTACCTGTTTGTTGTCACAAACATTCTATTTTCTTGTTCTCTATCTTCTCCTCTATCTATCCTTGCTAGATTTCAGTTTGTTAAAATAAGAACTGAACTTCTCAGTTCACTCAACCAGAACTGTTAAAAGATTAATTCAATGTTCAGATCTCCTCGAATTTCCTCTATTGGGAATAAACATACTGCCCACTTTCTTTGCTTAATGAAATGTTAGAAGGCTGACCACTGAAGGCATCCCCTCAAATTTACTTCTCATAATTTTTGTCCTCACCTCCCCAAGAATTGGCCATGTTCTCCTCCAGAGGCCAAAGTCATCTTATAATTGTACTCTCCCCCTTCCCTAAACCCACTAGATTTTTAATTCTTTGAGAGCAATGCCAGCATATCCTTCACCTTTCCTTCCCACATGCTTAACAAGGCAGAAGATTAATGCTTTTAACCTATGCTAAAATACTAAAGTAAGCAGTGTCACAGTTGTGCTATTAGCCTCAAGTAAGGAAGCAAATTTTATTAAGAAAAATACAAGGACCAAGCCTTTAAAAACCGTAACACTTAATTTCTCCTCAACAAGTGGGAGATGGTACTCGTTACTTCAGTTTTTTACCCATGGGTGCTCTGGGTCCACCAGAGATACAGACACACAGGTTCAAAAGAGTCCAGGCCTCTCAAACCAGAGCCCCAAGGGGCTCCCAGAAAAGATGGCAAGAGTGACAATATTTCTAGTATCATAAAACTTTAAATCTAATGGGAGAAGACAAATAATAAATCAATGAATAAACCATAAAGAACCTGACAAGTAATACTGTATATGTGAAATTTAAACCCAAATTATAATCAATAGAACTTCCTTTCTTATTTGTAGGGAAACTAATATATAATTACATTAAAATCCTTCTCTTGTGTGAGATTGCACTGTACATGAGAAGTAGGGATCCTGAACCTCTTTAGACTACTACTTTATATAACTCCGTAAACTTAAGTCACAGTTAAAGTGTGATCTTCAGAATTCCTTGGTGGGGGTGGGGAGTAGTTTAAATCAACACCAAAAGAAGTTAGCTGTAAATGGGAAAGTATTGGTATGGTGGTCTGTTCTGTGTCAACTTGGAAAAGCTGAAACTACGTTTCCTAGAATCCTTATACCTATCCTGTATATTAAACAGAGTTATATTTGTCAAATGTGGAATTTGCATAGATTTGGAAAATGGAAATAAAACAGCAGCCATTATTCTCTGAATATCATCATCCTTGGATGTGGTGTCAGACAGATGCAGGTGCCACAGGGGTCCACATTATTGTCACCCTCCTCCACTCAATGTCAAGTTGTTCTTCCTGCCCACTCCCCCCGCTGTTTAAGAGATCCCAGATCCATTAACAGACAAGGTTGTGGATCCAGACAGGCAATAGTTGCCCCATGGACCTCTCCCTCAGCTCTCCCTTGGTCTCACTTTGGTGGCTGGATGTGCCTGGCTTTCAGATTTATGTCTTCTCTGATCCTTCAAGTCACCCTTCATTTCACTTCCCCAGCCTCCCAGAATTGTACAGAGTCTAATTCCTATAATAAATCTCATATCCATAGCTCAGAAATATCAGCTTCCTGGTTGAACTCTGATGTGACAATTGGCTAGAAAGGATTATTTCATCAACATTTGTTGAACATTGATCTGGGTCGAATGTCTTCCACATACACTAATCTCATTTTATCCTTAACTGTCTCTATGTGAGGTTGACATCATAACCTCCTCTTACAGATAGGAAAACAAAAGCTGAAAGAGATGAACTGGCTTGTCTAAGAGAACCCAGCTAGAAGAGGATGGTAAGTGCAGTAAAGCATTCTCCTTGGCCTGCCAGCCCCTGGCCACCTACTTCACATTACATATACACACTCAACAAAGAAAACACTGCATTGGCACTGTAAAGTTTATTCTCTGTAGGTTTATTGCCAAGTTAAAAATGACGAAACTGAGGCCAGCACAAGAAAATTAGATGCCAATTTATTCAGCTCCCGGGCGAGGTTCTATGGTCCCAGGGAGAGGGGCCAGGGAAGTCGGGCTTGACTCCTCTCAGGAGTGGGGTTTTATAGGGAGTGAAGGGGTTTGATTGGATTTGGAGAAACAGGATGTGGACGGGGGTGAGCTGCTATTGGTAGGTAGGTGGGATTTCCGGTGAGCGGGCTAAGTGCTGAGTGCCCAGGGGATTTCCAAGGGTGGCGCTAGGTGCCGAGTGCAGAGGGGATTTCCAAGGCGGAGCTAGATGATGGGCATATTCTAATAAGGTAATTTTTTCAAGCGGGGAGGGAGATGGGTGTGTCCGAACTCCCCTCTAGGCAACCAGCCTTACAGGCACTCTCAAGACCAATAGGAGAAAGAAATGAATGACATCATGGTTAAGGAAATTCAAGTAATCAGGTTATTAGTGAAGCAGATCTAGGGTCAAATCAGAAGAGTGAGGGAAAAGAAGAATTAAGCATGCTAAACACAATCCACAAATTCTCACAGCCTCCAGGTAAGTACTACTGCTATCCTTTTACAGACAAAAACAAAATAAAAGTATAAAGCTTCCAAGTGGCCAATTCAGGATAAAACAAGTCTTCAAACATCCTAATTCTTCAACAGCAGAATATATGCCCCCAAATTTTTAAAAGCCACATGAGTTTCCCGCACAAATGAAAAAAGAAGGGGGTGGAGGGGAATTACAAGAGAGACAGAGAGAGAAATGAAGAAAGAAAGAAGAGTTATAGAAGAAAATGAAAACCAAAGGGACACTTGAGAAGCAAAGAAGTGAGGATGTCAGATGATCTCCATTTATTCCAAAAACATTTCTTAGTCACCTGCTGCAGGTCTGGAACCATGCAGAATCTGAGTATGTGATGTGAATAAATCACCACCCACTCCATGGGGCTTGCATTTCAGCAAGTAAGTCAGACATTAACTTGCAAGCTTTAACAACTGCTACATTGTCTGCAATTTACTTTAAATACTTCATAGATTGTGCTTATCAATAGGTGGGCATTTTAATTTATTCTTAAAAGTGGTTGATTAATATCTGAATGATCCTAATCGAAAATACAAACCCCAGGATGCTTAGTTAGCATTTGAAAGACTAATCAAAATCTACACTCAGCAGGTAGCTATCAGAAGGCTAGTTACCTTAATATCTGATCAACAGCAGGTTTGTTACTTAGTACAATGGATTTTATAGATAATTTTTCTTTGGTCAAATACGTGATCTTCCGGTGGTATGGAATGGCTAAAAATATTGTATATGCGCTCCCAATCTTGCAATGAACACATATAGGAATTCAGCAAACCTAATAGCCTTACATCTTTTGAAATAATGCCCTAGACCTTATTATTTCTTTGGGTCCTACCATTAAGTATTTTATCCTGATTAGAAGTTTAGCTGATTCTTGTTACTAGAATATTTTCACATGTGTGTCAAATAAACCCTTTAATGAAGGGCGAGTCTGGGTGCTTAAAAAGCTAAGATTTCACTCTGCCAACAGAACAAGCTGTGTGACAGTTTTTGTGCATGCTTGGTATTTGTTGTGCAGAACCTGTTTTGAAACTTACCTTCAGTGTAATATCCCTACTGGTTATAAGTTCTGGAGAAAACATGATAATTATAAACGACCAATGTAGCTTAGGTCATTTTACAACAGCAATGAATTTCAAATATAAATGCCCTGAGAGAGAAACAGCATAACATGGAAGCATAGGATGTCTATTCCTGACCTAATCTACTAAAACAGAATTAGGGGTCAGACAGTGGGGTGAAATAGGGTGACAATGAGAGCTGACCTGAGTTAAGGTATGAAAGAGCCAAATCACACATAAATGGCCTAGGTAAAGATTTTAACTAGATTGAATTTAAATAGGCAAAATGAATAAATGAGTGAGATATTCCAAAGGAGAGACAAAGGGAAATAATACTAGGTTCAACACACAAATTATTCCCATTTGGCAACAACCAAAGACCAAACTTGTTGCTAGGAGAAGCTTCACCTTGGCCAACTAAGGTATGCCTTCAACCTTAGCAAGAAAAACTGGCCTTATCTGAGTTCTCAGGGCATTTTATCTTCTTGGACATTTATTCCGTAGGCACTGGTATATTTAATCTGAAATAAGGATTGGTGGAAATCTTTTTGGCAGCACTGTATTTGGCAATGGTATTTTTGTACCAGTGCCCAATTAGCCCACAACTCCTCAGCGAACAACACACCTCATTCATTTGCATAATTATTTCCTTTGCTGCTTCCTTTATAAAAAATAATGAAGCATTATCTACATAATTAAAGCAAGCTTAACAAATGAGGGCCAAGCTGACAAGAATCACATGAGAAGGTCAAGAGAAATTAGCATCAAGGCCTGTCTGCTAAGCATAAGGCCAATCTAATATGTACTGTACTGTCTCCCAGGAGCAGAAGGACTTCTATGGGACCTCTGCCTTTGGATCGTCACTGAAGTCAGGCCTCCGGAAAGTAACAAGATTTTATTCCATTCCACCCTCTCCTGCTTCTCTCCTTTTCCTCCTGTCCTTCTTAATGAGAAGATTCTGGCATGATTGTTATTAGACTACTATGCAATACATCATAAATAATTCCTCCTTCTGAATCAAACAGATATTTTTTCCCAATGAACCTTACTAGAAAACTAATAGAAATAAGCCAAGTTCTTTAATGCTAAGAAGTCCAATGATAAGCTTTATGAGCACGAATATCTCCTTCTTTAAAATGGTAATACTCTTTGATCACAGAGTGGTAGAGATTAGTAAGTAACTCTTCTCCCACGTGCATATGACTTCTAAGCATTTCCTTTCTTCTAGTTCCAGTAGATTTTTCTGTCTTAACATCTTACACAGATCCTGGTGAGTTTCTTATTTCTCAGGGGGAATATCCCAGATCCTGGTGGGTGCTACCAGCCATTCTGTGAACTGCAGATTCTTAGATGACTGAAAGATCATTAATGAGTGACACAGTGAATGTTCCATTCTCCCTTGGCTAGAATCTGTCTCTTAGAGCTTGTTATTCAATATGAAGTTGGAGGAGCAGCTGCATCACCAGGGAGCTTGTTAGAAATACAGAATCTCAGGTCCCACTCTAAACCTACTGAGTCAGATGGGCATTTTAACAAGATCCCCATTAAAGTTTGAGAAGCAGTGATCTAAGGAATTCAGTGGGACTCATTCAGATCAATTTCTTCTCCTAGAGTGTTTGACAGCCTTCTATTTCACCTTGCTGTTTAAAGGATTCTCACCCTAGAGTTATGGGGATGGCCAAACACATAACACCTGACACTGAACCGGTGTGATCACAGCTGTTTATTAGTACATATACTCACGGCACACAGTGGCGTAAGAAACACTGCACACTTCCCTGGGCCACAGAGAGGTTTCACTCAGGAATAGGGTCAATAACTGAGGACTATGGGCGGCAGACTTTTTAGTATCAAAAGGGTGAGCTGCCCCCTATTTCCTGTGGGAAGATACGTGACTTTTTTGAATAAATCTACAGGCTGTCAGTGACTGAAATCCCTATTCAACGATAAGTAGGAACTGCCCCTGGTCCCTTTGATTAAGAGGGCTATCTGGTTGGAGACCTTATCCTCAAGAGTGGGGAGAACTCGTGCTTGGGACATTCAAGACCCTCTAGGCCCCTGATTTCACCAGATGTAAAGGCAGTGTAAAATGTTGGAACTTAATTTTAGGCCTTATACCTCATAGGGAAGTAATCTTATAAAAGTACTTACTAATTCCATGATATAAAATTATATGCATGTAACCACCAAGCATAGTACCTAGACTATGGAAAGCATTCAATGAATATGTGGAAATCCTCATTTCCTCTCTACTTTAGTCGTGGCCATAATAATAACCATAGCAAACAATGATTTAGATTCAACTAAATTTAGATTCAACTTAATATTGCATGAAGATATACCCCATGCCAGACACCATTAATTGCTCCCACAGAATCTAATTTAATCTAATATTCACACCCATGCTATGAGTCAGTTCCAGTTATTCTCACCTCTGCTTTATAGACCAGGATATTGAAGAGAGTTTTGCCCAGTCAGAACAGATCCTGTTTCATCATGTGTCCTCATAGCCTTCATCAGCGCAATCTGTCATCTCTTATAATTATATAATGATAATCCAGAAATGCAGTAGAACCTTCACAGATATATAGATGCCAGTCATAATTTGTGAGAAACCAGCAGTAGAAAAAAATTGAATTTATTTGGCTAACTCAATAATATAAATAGTAGAAAAAATGGACATGTATAAAATGTTTTGGATTTTGTTTGCTAGGCTGATACAGATAAAATCTGACAGTAACTACAAGATTACTTGAGAAACTGTTAATTGAATGACACAGTCTGAGTATAATAACTATCAATTTCTCTAGGCTGCATAAGTTAGATTATCAGAAGCCTGAACTGTATCTTTTTAGTCACCAGAAAAAGAAATGCTTCCTAATGGTTAGAGGTAGTACAGCATAGTGGGTAGGACTGCAGACTTTGGATCCAGACTTTCTAAATGGAAATCCTAGCTCCTCTGCTTTCTGGCAGTAGTATCTGAGGTCAATCGCTGAACTTCTCTGTGCTTCATTTTCCACGTGGAAAACATAGATAACAACACCTTCTATTCAAAGTGGTTGTGAAGATGGAATGAGTTAATATATATATAACACACTTAGAAAAGTGCCTGGGACAAATTAATGCTATGTAAGTAGAAGTTTTTATTATTATGAGCCAGTGTTATGTCTTTGACTTACAGGAAGGGTCAATAAAATTAAGTGATCCCATGAGACTTACCCAAATAAATAAAACAAAATAAATAGCCCAGAAACAGACTTTAGTACATAAAAGAATTTAGTTTATGATAAACAAGACTTTCAATCAGTAAAGAAACATTTAAAATATTAAATATAAAATAATGAATTGGGTTATTCAATAAAGGATGCCAGTAGAATTAGACAGCTTGATCTCCTAACCCCTCACCCTCCACCTGCACTCCATTCTATGCCGCTACTGATGATCCTATGAGTAATCATAACACCACATACCATGGATTACCAGTGTCTCAGCTGAAAAAAAAAAAAAAGATTATTTATCTTTGCATCAAATAAGTGAGACACTCAATTCCAAAATCTCATTTTAATAGCTTATTTCTGAGACCCCTCTTGATAGCAATTATGTAATCCATTAGGGTGCTCATAAGACACAGATGGCACATTCAGACAGGGTAATGGACAAAAGTTTAGTGAAAAGAGTATTGGCAAAAATGTGGTGGAAGCCAACAGTAATGGCAAAGAACCCCAGGGGTAGCAAAAAGAGATCAGATACCATATCTAGGTCTAATGGGGCATTTATCAGAATGCAGTAAGACCTGGAGCTGCCAGGCGGTCTCCTGACAGGAGCCATGGCTTTGAGTGGGGGAGCACAGCCACTGCCAATCTGAAGCCTGACATATAGAAAGACAGGAAACAAATACTTCATCCCTCTCTTCTCTGTCACACTCTGAACTTCTGGAGGCCAGAAAACAAGAAAGCCTGTTATACCCAGTTGTTACATATCAGCTTCCTGGGGGCTCAAAGGAGAGTAGAGAGGAAAAGAGAGTGAACCTTAAGGAGTAAACAGTGAATAAGAGAATATCCAGCATACTCACTAAGGAAGTAAATACGTCATCCCAAAAAGTTAGGAGGAGGACATTGTCTTCTTAGTTTGCTGAAGTTTCCCAATAATCAGAAGATATCAGTCCAGGATGGGACTAGATCCTTGTCTGTTACACTGATGGGAGGGGTCTATTTATAGCTGTATCAATGGCTCCAAAATTTAAAGGAGAAAGCCACATAACCCATATACCCTAGATTTGCTCATATTATTGTGAATCTTCAAGTTACGTTAGAATCTGTAGGTGGCTTCATCTAATTGATTTCAATCTTTGGATTTTAAGACATGCAAATGTGTTTCCATGTAACTATAAAGCACTCTGAATTTGATGGATTTCTATTCTTTTATTTTCCGTTTAGTAAGACCAAAAATATCTTACAAATATTAAAGTGACATCTGACTGAATTTTTGATATCTCTCAAGTCTTTGGTTTTGCAATCTAAAGTAATTCTACATCTAATGTTACTCAATAGCAGATAACTTTGCACCTTTCCATTCAATTTCTACACTCCTAGTGCTATCACAAAGCTAACTACTTTATATTCTCTGTTTTATAGCTTCTGTTTACTCATATCTTCTGCTTACTCATGGTTTTCTCTGTCTCATGGGAATTTTGTATGCATTTTCTCATCATATCCTTTTGCTACTAACCAACCATATCTTTGTTCATAATTCCAAGGCAAATTATAAAAGAAACTTCTGTGTCCAGTCATTTGCATTTGGACAGAGCTACCATGCAAGGCCACCTCAGAGCCTCCTTGCTGATGACCTGTGAAACTGGTTCCCTGCAGACTGGTTCTCTTGGGAAAGGTACACACCTCTAGCTGATTCAGTGGCAGCCAGAGTAGATAAGTAGAGTCACATGATAGATTATATGGAAATCTGCACAAGAAACTAAATACGACTCTTTGCTCAGAAGGTGGCAGTGATAATGATGGATACCTGGATTGGTCTTTCCACACAAGAGTTGAATAAAATAGACAATTTTTTAAAAATTTTAGAACTGTAAGAAAAAAATAGATGGATATATATGTAATTTCAGTCCAGGAAAGGTTTTTAAAGCATAAATACAAAGGCAAAAAAACATAAGGAAATTGATTAATATATCCATTAAAAATAAATAAACTTCAGCAAGGTCTCAGGATACAAAATCTATGTGCAGAAATCATAAGTATTCCTTTATGCCAGTAACAGACAAACAGAGAGCAAAATCAAGAGTGAACTCCCATTCACAATTGCTACAAGGAGAATAAAATACTTAGGAATACAACTAACAAAGGAGGTAAAGGACCTCTTAAAGGAGAACTATAAACCACTCCTCAAGGAAATAAGAAAAGATACAAACAGATGGGAAAACATTCCATGCTTATGGTTAGGAAGACTCAATATCATGAAAATGGCCATACTGCCCAAAATTATTTATAGATTCAACATTATCCCCATCAAACTACCAATGACCTTCTTCACAGAACTGGAAAAAACCACTTTAAACTTTATATAGAACCAAAAAAGAGCCCACATAGCCAAGACAATCCTAAGCAAAAAGAACAAAGCTGGAAGCATCATGCTGCCGGACTTCAAACTATATTACACAGCAACAGTAATCAAAACAGCATGCTACTGGTACCAAAACAGGGACACAGACTAATGGAACAGAACAGAGGCCTCGGGAGAAACACCACATATCTACAACCATCTAATCTTTGACAAACCTGACAAAAACAAGCAACGGGGAAAGGATTCCCTGTTTAATAAATGGTGTTGGGAAAATTGGCTGGCAATGTGCAGAAAGCAGAAACTGGACCCCTTCCTGACACCTTACACTAAAATTAACTCCAGATGGATTAAGGACTTAAACATAAGACCTAACACCAGAAAAACCCTAGAAGAAAACCTAGACAAAACCATTCAGGACACAGGCATAGGCAAGAACTTCATGACTAAAAAACCAAAAGCAATGGCAACAAAAGCCAAAATAGATAAATGGGACCTAATTAAACTCCAGAGCTTCTGTACAGCAAAAGAAACAATCATTAGAGTGAACTGGTAACCAACAGAATGGGAAAAGTTTTTTGCAATCTACCCATCTGACAAAGGGCTAATATCCAGAATCTACAAAGAACTAAAACAGAGTTACAAGAAAAAAAACAAACAAAGCCATCCAAAAGTTGGCAAAGGATATGAACAGCCACTTTTCAAAAGAAGAAATATATGAAGTCAACAAACATATGAAAAAATGCTCATCACTGGTCATTAGAGAAATGCAAATCAAAACCACATTGAGATACCATCTTATACCAGTTAGAATGGCAATCATTAAAAAATCTGGAGACAACAGATGTTGGAGAGGATGTGGAGAAATAGGAACACTTTTACACTCTTATTGGTAGTGTAAATTAGTTCAACCATTGTGAAAGACAGTGTGGTGATTCCTCAAGGACCTAGAAAGAGAAATTCCATTTGACACAGCAATCCCATTACTGGGTATATACCCAAAGAACTATGAATCGTTCTATTATAAAGACACATGCACACGTATGTTCACTGCAGCACTGTTCACAATAGCAAAGACCTGGAACCAACCCAAATGCCCATCAATGGTAGACTGGACAAAGAAAATGTGGCACATATACACCATGGAATACTATTCAGCCATAAAAACCAATGAGTTCGTGTCCTTTGCAGGGACATAGATGAACCGGGAAACCATCATTCTCAGCAAACTGACACAAGAATAGAAAATTAAACACCGCATGTTCTCACTCATAGGCGGGTGTTGAACAAGGAGAACACATGGACACAGAGAGGGGAGCATCACATGCTGGGGTCTGTTGAGGAGGGGCTAGGGGAGGGACAGTGGAGGGAGGGTTGGGAGGGATAACGTGGGGAGAAATGTCAGGTATAGGTGACGGGGGGATGGGGGCAGTAAACCACCTTGCCATGAATGTACCTATGCAACAATCTTGCATGATCTGCACATGTACCCCAGAATCTAAAGTACAATTTAAAAAAACTAAAAAGCTAAATAAATAAATAAACTTTACATGTTAAAATATTATAAGGTTAAAAAGAAAGTTGCTAGGTGTAGTAGCATGTACTTGCAGTCTTGGCTATTTGGGAGGCTGAGGCAAGAAGATTTCTTGAGCACAGAAGTTCAAGTCCAGGCTAGGCAACATAGTGAGATCCTGTCTCAACTGAAAAAAAATATATATATATAATAGCAACTACTTGGATAAATATATTTTCAACATATTGACAGGTATTTAAATTATTTCTATGTTAAGAAGAACTTGATTTTAAAAATAAGATAAACACCCCAATAAAATAATTGGCACAGTCCTTGAATGGAGAATCTGCCAAAGGAAAGATGAAGAGGAAGGG
>NW_022437061.1:2750008-2820225 GCF_009761245.1 Sapajus apella
AAAGTGTTATTAGATGGGCCAAGTCCTTTGTATACTTTACCTCATTTTATCCCCAATATTATCTTTATTTTTTCAGATAGCCTCTGTGAGCCTTAATTTTCAGAATTTGCTCGTAAGATGCCAAAGAGTGCAACAATCAGGAACTAGAATTCAAATGCATTGCTTTCGGACACCAGACCTTTAGTGTTCAGGACCTTTAGTGCTCAACTGTCATACCCAATTTCCTTCTTGTTGGGAACTGTGAGCCATTGCATCAATCACAAGTATGTCAATATTCTATGTGCCTGGGGTAGCTTTGGTATTAATTAGACACTTAAACATTTGTGTGACATATGAGAGATTTATATTGCAGTCCCTCGAGGTTCTTGTAGTATTGCCTGTATTACTGAAGACTTTTGTTCTTTTATAGTTCTAAAATGTGGTCTTTCCAATGTATTGGGAACATCTAGTATCCCCCAAGGGGTATTTGTGTCTCATTCCACTACTAACTTAAAAGGAAACCAAAATATCTGTTTTAAGTTGGAGCATATGTGGCTGAACATGTAAAGGAGTTAAGATGATCCTAGAGCATGTGCCACACTGTGCACCTTACCAGCCCCCACATAGAGTACTCTCTCCCAAGAAGCTCCACCTCCATACAGAGCCATTAGTTGGAGTTCCCTTCCTCCCCTCCCCTCTCCTCCCCTTCCCTTTCCTCTAGCGGAAGGAAAGGGTCTATTTTGGAGCCATGAGCTATGTAGCCTGTGGCTAGGGGAGGGTTGAAACTAGTACTTGGCTGCCCCAGCTGGTGTTTCAGTATGCTGCTTGCCCCCTAGTCCACTGTCTCTGGGCCTAGTTCAGCCCTAGGATTCATCTAAGGGTTGCAGTCCTTATGGCCTAAACCGCCTTTCAAGTTTACTTAAAGAACCAGAGCCTGTTGGCCCTCAGAGGTGAGGTTTGTAGGCACTTGAGTTCTGACTGCTAGGATCAGTGATTTCCCTCTGGCTAGAGTTGGTTTAATGCTCCTTCTGTGGGTGGGCATCAGCTGAGTCTGGTCTGGGTTCTGCTTTCTGCTCTAACAGAGTAGCACTGAGTTCAGTGCCTCACATTTGCTGTGTTCTTCCTCAAGTGCCCAGAAACTCTCTCTGCCCAACTCTACTGCTGCCCAAGGGGAGGGAAGGGGCAATGTCAGTGATTCAGGACTGTTTTGTCTATCTCTTCAGAGCCTCTTTCAGCGTTATGAAGTTAAAATAAGGCAAGTGCCCACCTGATTTTTGGTTCTTATGAAGATGCTTTTCTCTGTGCACACAGTTGTTAACTTGGTGTTCTTGCATCGGAGATGATCAGTGGAGCTCTCTATTCCACCAACTTGCTCCTCCTTTCTCTGATTTACACTCACTTTGGCTGTGATGTAGAGAATGGGTTCAAGGTGGGAAAGACTGGAAGAGGGAAGACCCCCCAGATAGCTATTAATGTTG
This sequence comes from Sapajus apella, assembly GCF_009761245.1. Classification (NCBI taxonomy): domain Eukaryota; kingdom Metazoa; phylum Chordata; class Mammalia; order Primates; family Cebidae; genus Sapajus; species Sapajus apella. The sequence continues at coordinate 2,751,466 of NW_022437061.1, forward strand.
TTCCAGGGAAAGGTCATGGAGGCTAGCGGAGCAGAGAGACCTGGTATGTTTGAGTTTTTTTTCGTCAGGGAGAGTGATTGGTTGGATGTGTAGAGTGAGCTGAGGGGAAAGAAATGTTTAAGTATCCTCTGCTTCCCCTTTACTGCCTTCAGCTCTGAGCCACTTTCAACCTGCCATCCATTTAGCACGATGATATGAGGCAAAAGGACACTCTTTCTATCACCCTGGAGTTTGGTCAGACATCCACATTGGGGAAGTGAAAAATCAGAAAAAAATGCATGGATCACAGTGCTAAAACCACTGATAAGGAACTTAAACATTTGGCCTGTGACAGATTGGCAAACCACAATTATAGGGCCTAATGACAGCCCTTATCAAGGCAGTATATTCTTTTTGACACAATATTGCAGGTATAACAAGAATTCATCATCCAAATATTAGCGTAATATTAAACTTTAAATAATATTTAAATACGAATGATTCTAATTTATCACTCAGACATTAAATAGTAATGGGAGCCTTCATCTTAGAATCACAATGGTGTCCTGCTTTTACTGTTTCTAAAGTTATTCTACTCATTTTATCACTGCTCTATGGCTGAAACTCAGATGATGTCCTAGTGCCAGAAATTGCATAGATCCATAAATCAGACGAGTACAACAGAATATCTTAGCAATGGACTCTGAAGCATGCCAGAGAAGCATGCATTATAGCTGGAATAAACTTTAAATTACTGACTTAAAAGAGGAAACAAATAAAAAGAATGATTCCTGGGATTCTGGCACAAGCAACTATGTGGATAGAGTTAGCATTTATTAACATAGCACAAACCAATGGGCGCTGACTAAAGTTTCAAACATGCTGAGTTTGAGATGCCTGTGAGATATCTGGGTTGGCCTATCAAGATAGCAGTTGAATATATGGATCTGAAACTCAGAAGAGAAACTCAAGCTAGAGATAGAAAAAAATGCATAGCTTGTTGAAATGTAAATAATATGTAAAAGCTTGTTAGAGGGCAAGATTTTCTAACAAAGTGAGTGTAAAGTAAATTGGGAAAAAAAAAAAAAAAAAAAAAAAAAGCCCAGGCCAAAGTCCTAAGAGCTCCAACATTTAGAGGCCAGATTAAGGGAAGAAGCAAAGATAGCAAGAAGTAATGGCCTGAGAGACAAATGAAAAACAAGACAGTGGTGTCATGAAATCCAAGAAGAAAACAATTTCTTTCCCATTTCCTTTTAGGAAACTTACCTGGTTCTCAACTGTGGTAGCTAACTCACTCCCATGTTTGGTATATTCTGACTACTAATCTTTCTCCACTCTCTACTATCCTGAATATCTCCATGTTTTATTAACTTTGCCTGCCCATTTCTTGGTTGTGTTACAGACAACATGAATTATGTTAGGCAATTGCTCAGGAAAGCAAAGGAAAATTAGCTGAGGGGCTGCCAGTTGGTCTAAGAGAAAGCTCATATTCATAAAATCTGCCTTCATATAACTTCCCTATTCAGACTCTCATACTCAACTGTTGTGACTTATTTAAATGAGTAGTTGGTGTGGGAGAGGAACTAAAAGAGGCATATTGGAAAGCAAAGAATAAAAGACTTTAAAAGTAAGTTTAGAAGGATGTTTCTTCTATTAGAGCCTCATCATTTAAATCTTCAGCCAGGCCTTCAAATCTTTAGATGTTCAATTTCTATTTTGGAAAAGAATGATCTCAATTTGGAGCACAATCTAGGGTCAAGCAAATAACTTAGAGGGCCTCTGCTTGCTGCAGAAAAATGTATAAAGCTAAAGGGGAAGTGTCAGCTCAGAATTCCCAGACTGCTTTTAAAAGAGTACTGGACCACTCAAATCATTTCCCAAAAAAGGCCTTATTTTTTCAAAAGTGAGCAAAATTATTGTGACTCAAATGTTCAACTGACATTCTCTGGAGTTAGCAGATTAATGACAAATCAAACGTATTGTGGAGTTGAGTTATTATGTGAAATATGTGCCTTTAATATGTTGGAGACTTATGTGTACAATGTAAACATCTATGTCAGAGAATACAAAGTAAAATAATTTTTCAATTATTTTAGATGTCTTTGCTGTTGTATTTTTACGTTTTGGCAGCAAAGAATATATCCATGGTTATCTAATTCCAAATCTTAAATCAGGAATGCAGCTCCCAATTATAATACTGTTCTTTTTTAAAAAATGGTAGCTAATAATAGAGGTAAGAATTAGATCTGCATTTAAAACTAGATTCTACAACTTAAAATTATGTTATATGACCTTGAGCAAGATACATAGCTTGTCTAAGCATTAAAGTATGTGTCCATAAAATGGGAAAAATAACAATATGAACCTGAGGACTAAATGAGGTAAGATGATGCACTTAGCTACTTAGCTTATGTTCCTTACTGCCTTTCTAGGATACCCTCCTAATGCCATCCTCCATGCCATTGTAGATGCCCTCATAGACTTCACAGTAGACTTAACAAAGATGTCACTGTCAATATTAAATAGTATTCTGATGTTAACAATTGGAGGTACAAAGGAAAAGCACTAGTTATTCTGGTAAAGTAAATCCTTCATATTTCTGGATGAGAGCATAAGCCAGAAAGAAAATTAATATGGTGTTGATAGTCATTCTCAAGACCAAGAGAGAAATGCTTCCACCTACCCAGGTTTGCATTACTGGACACTACATAGCTGGAGAATAATTCCACCTCATTCTCTCTTCTTTTTTTGTCAGGAACATATCCTTGAAAGGTGATGAAGGCAATCTGGAGCAGAATACAGGGTGTGCATGGGCATCATTGCAAGAATGTGATGACAGTAAACATATGGCCATAGATACAGAATAGGTAAAAGAAAAAGAATGACTTAAAGTCCCAGCAGTTTTACAAGCACCAACTGAACGTTTTATTATTCCAGTTTCAGAGATGAGTAAGTGAAGATTCAGAAAAATTAAGCGACCTTTCCAAGACATTTCATTAGAAAACAATAGGGCTAAAATTTATATCCACATCTCTGTCACCCTTGCACAATGAGAGAGATGGCATTAATACCCCCCTGCAATTCCTTACCCTCCCCTGTATCTACAACCTTTGCATATAACTGTAGGTCTCTTCACTACATAGAGGAAAACTCTTTTCCCACTTTTTCACTTTGGGGTTAGTCATGTGGCTTGCTGTGACTAGTAGAAAGAGTGGGGGAAGTTATGGTGTGCTAAGACCCTCAGAGGCCATGTATGTCTTCCTCTTGCCTTGTTGGTCCTCTTCCATGATCACAAAACATATATGTCAAGGCTAGCTTACTAGTCCCAAGGGGAAGATGAGAGATACGTAGAACAGAGCCATCCCCGCCAAATCCTACCTAGAGCACCCAACCCAGAGTTGATCTGTAGCTACAGAGCTATAATAGTAAGTGACTATTGTTGTTAACCACTGAATTTGGGGGTAGTTTTCTTTGTAGCAATAGCTAACCAGTGCACATGCTATCAACAGATTAAGCTTGACATTATTGTTAATCTCATTAAAAATTCTTGTTTTTGAAATTGTGAGGATAGTTAACCCAGAAGATCAGCTCTAATTGACATCTTTGAGAATGTTATTAAAGCTATTACTGAGAAGTTAAAAAGGGCCATTGGGTTATTTGATGTCTTATATCTAGAGAGGAGCTGCACCATGTAATCCACGTTTTGTTTTTCTTTTTGTTTTGTATAAGAGACAAGGACTCACTCTGTCACCCAGGCTGGAGTACAATGGCATGATCATAGCTCTACTGCAGATTTGAAGTCCTGTGCTCGAGCAGTCCTCTTACTTCAGCCTCCTTACTAGCTGGGATTACAGGTGCAACAGGTGCAAGCCACTGCACCTGGCTAATTTACTTAATTTCTTTTCTACTGACATGGCCTCTACTAAACAACTCAAGAAAGAGATGTTAAGTAAAAGGAAATGACTTTTTTTCCTATTTCAAATCAGTAGCATCTGAGGGGGTAAATTCCACTCTGCTAATTTCTTAAACTCATGCTTTAATTTCATGCAAATGCAACATCAAGATTTAACAAACTAGAGGATTATTTTGTTACATTTTTCAAAAAGTGAGTTTTATGTTATTATTTGTGTAAAGTCAAAAGACACAGGTTTCTCTTCTATTTCTGCTTTTCCCAGCCTGACTTCTTGCCTTAGTTTCTCAGCCACAATCTAAACTTTCTGTTTGGCCTACTGTTTTCTATATTATGCCTCATCAGTGTTTCCCAAATTACAGTCCGTCCAAAAATAGATTTCCTGAATATTCCATCTTTTATTTTCTCTTACTCTTAGCCACTTATAGTCATATTGCAGTTTTCAAATTCAATTTCTGAAGCAGGCCATGTCTTTGTTATTTACGGGAGCCTGTTATTTATGAAGCAGTTTCTTGAACATAGATATCATCTCAAAAATATTAAATGATAATTGTGACCTTCCATTGGTAGCAATCTGAGCCACATGCAGAGGCATTCATACAATGTGAAGGCTGCCTCATTCATCGATGAATTTCCAAGTGGCTATCTCCTTGTGTGTTCACTCTTCTATATCATCCCTTATGTAGTCTATTTCTTCAGGTTTTCAATAAAATCACAATAAACATTAGGATAATGATCTCCAGAGGCAGGGGGAGGCACTGGCTCCTCCATAAAAGAGTTATAACAAAATGGCATATAATTAATCTTTAGTTGTATGATTATTTTTATTTCTTAATTGAACTTACCATGCAATGTTTTCATGTATGTATGAAGACCAATGCATATATTTGTTTTGCTATTTCTAATTGAATGTGGCTTTCTTAAGGATAAGAAGTATGACTTTTCCTTTCCCATGGTCTTAGTGCCCATCAGCACCATGATCATAATAGATGCTCAAATAAACATTTGGTAAACAATGAATAAAAACTCATTCTGCATTGCTCAATGTTCAATTCTCTGGGTAAACATCTCTTGTTTTAATTCTCTGCAGTCATAATGACCATGGGAAGTAACCTGTAAAACTACCCGGCACAGTGCCTGCATGGGGGCTGCTTTGTTCATTAAATATGTTTCTCATTCTTGAGGCACCACAGTAGTCTCAGGGAGGTAAGTGCCAACAGTTACTTTAAAATTACTAAACCTCAAGCAAAAGTAGCAGAAAACATTCCTTCCCACATGCACAATCTAATTGCATAATCAGCAGCTCTCCAATAGTGCAGGAAACCCTTCTTTTATTCTACCTTTTGTTCTCCTTCCTTTCCCCTCTCCCCACACAACCACACACAGAAATCAGGATTTGTTTGAGTAATATTTGTATTATATAACACTCACTCAACAATTTGGCTCTATTGGATTGTCCTCGTTTTATCTGATTCATTGTTATCTAAGTCCATGTTTCTAAGTCCATCCTAAAAGAATGACTCTCTACAGCCCTGTTCAGACAAATTTTGCTGGGACTAGCTCATGGTCTCTGTCTTTTATGGCTTCTTCATTCTCTTTCGTTTCTCATATTGTACCACAGTGATCTTAAAATAAACCTTTCTTACTATTTGAGAACCAAATAGCTCCCAGTGTGAAGAGCAGTGGCCATTAACCTCTTTTGGAGGAATCTCCCCACTCCCATCGCAAATATCCAAAGACATAAATCCACTAAACATTATACACAACTTTAGATGTTCCTTGGATCCCCGGGTTAAGACCTTGAAGCCCAGAGAGATGTTTCTACTCCTATACCCAATAACCAAGGTCCTCCACAATCTTCTCAAAATTTATTTCCTAACAATCTCATCTCTCCAAATTCCCCAAACTAAATTCTGGATAAATTTAATCACCCAGAAAGCTTTTCCCATCTACATTTCTATGACTTAGAAAACTGAACTGGAATTCAGGAGTTCTGGCTTCCACCTAGCCAAAGAACTTTATAAAAGTCACCTGTACTTTCTGAAGCTCATTTTATGCATGTACAAATTGATGGAGCTGATTTAAACCAGCATTCTCCTAAGTATGACATGTGAACAACTGAGTTTAGATGGTAAACAATCTATTATTTTTTATTTTAAAGATTGTGTTTATTTTAATATAATTTATGAAAAAATATATATTTAGAAACTATATTTTTAATATATAATATGAAATTAATATATGTGACACAGCTATAATTTACAGATATTTTCATGTCGACCAAGATAAGTGTTAAAAGTGAGTCAATCTAGAATTTATTTAAGAATATATTAAGTAAATAATAAGCAATATAAACATGCAGCAAAATTTAGGAAGATCATATGCAAATATGAAGATTGAGGAGAAGTGGACTAATTGATCTCCAAGGCCTGTCCCAGTCCTAGAACACCATAGTTCCTTAACTTAGACGCTGTCTCTTCAAAGAGAACTTTCTTCCCAGGGTTCAACATAAGTAGCTTTCCCAGAGACAATAAGGATGGAGATCAAAGAGATGAAGCTTCATTCTCAAAAAGGAAAAAAGGTGAGTTTTTTAAAAGAGTTTCCATTTTTAGATGAAGACAAATAGAAAAGATTTTATATAAGCTGCCCAAGATCCACTAGGAGTGTATTGCTGGGAACAGATCCCAGACTTGCTCCCATGGGATTGGCATTGACAGTTTTGTTGGGACCAACTGATGGCATAGTTATGACTGAAAACATAAAGTAGCACAAATTTTTTTCTTAATGACTAACACACACACATTCAGTTTCAGATAGAAACTGCAGCTGCTCCCTCCAACTACTACAAGTTTGATGAGCAGATGGCAAGCTTCATCTGGGAATGGAAAGATTTAGGGCTAGAATTGAGAAAGAATTGCACTAAGTTAGAAGACTAGGAGGAGAGGGTATTGTAACTACAAATACATTTTAAAATTGCCACAATACAGTCCTGGATTTTGTGTGCTGCACATCACTCATGGCTATGCTTGTTTTATATTTTAAATATTGATGATTCAGAGAACAAATATCATTCAAGCTGAATGTGTGTTTGTGTGAGATGACTATTGCATCCAAAGAGATGATTGCTGCTTCTGCATGCATTTTTTCCACCTAATTTTAAGATATCCATCCTACTAGCATCCACATCTTTACATAAAACTAGATTCTAGGAATTGGGAGCTGATTCCTTCCCTAATTGCAGTCCAGAGAATTATCTTGTTATATGGTTTCATGCTTCCTAATGTAAAATCAAGCCCAAAGGTAAAAGAGGAATTTGTTGTTTAGTGGGTACAGAGTTTCAATTTGCAAGATAAAAAACTACTGGAGATCTATTGTACAACAGTGTGAACATACTTTAAACTGCCCAACTGTACATTTAAAACTGTTTAAAGTTGTTTAAAAAAAAAAAAAAACAGACAAACTGGAAAGCATTAAATGTTCAATCTGAAGAGCTTCCAATGATCCAGGATTGAAACAAATCTGAAAAAGCAAAAGAAGAAAGGGAAATAAACCATATGGCATATATTCAAAGATGCATCTAGCTAATGCCCTCTAGAGAGAAACCCATTAAGAGGAACATAAGGCAGTTCAGACTGAGCACTGAGAGAGTGAATTTGTCAGGGGAAACAAAGGGACTCCTTATAAGGGAAGTAAAGACATCATGTACCCAGAAAATCACTCATTTCAGAGGATGGTTCTGATAGCAAACTTTAGACAGGGAATAGCAGGCTTAATTGTGAGGTGATGATCAAGAAGGAGAGGTATACATGAGGTAATTTGACCATGGCTTAGATAATAGTATGTAGAGGGCTCATTGGGGAGGCATTTCCAGAACCCACTCTCTCCTTCATCTATACCCAATGCTTCATCATTTATAATTCTCATTTTTAAGAAAAAAAGTAAGGCACAATTTTTAACCAGTAAATTGAGAGTTAGGAGGCTTAGATTCTTGTCTTTGAAATGTGATTAACCAGAAATTCCCCCTTGAAAACTCTTTACTTTTATCTCTTCATTTCTTTTTTTTAATCAAATTTAATTTTTTTATTATACTTTAAGTTCTGGGGTACAAGTGCAGATCGTGCAGGATTGTTACATGGGTATACACATGCCATGGTGGTTTGCTGCATCCACTCCCCCGTCATCTACATTAGTTATTTCTCCTAATGCTATCCCTCCCCAATGCCCCCACCCCTTGCTATGCCTCCCTTAGTCCCCCACCCCTCGACAGGCCGTGGTGTGTGATGTTACCTTCCCTGTGTCCATGTGTTCTCACTGTTCAACACCCGCTTATGAGTGAGAACATGCAGTGTTGGGTTTTCTGTTCTTGCATCAGTTTGCTGAGAATGATGGTTTCCAAGCTTCATCCATGTCCCTGCAAAGGACATGAACTCATCCTTTCTTATGGCTGCATAGTATTTCATGGTGTATATGTGCCACATTTTCTTTATCCAGTCTATCATTGATGGGCATTTGGGTTGGTTCCGAGTCTTTGCTATTATGTGCAGTGCCGCAATAAACATACGTGTGCATGTGTCTTTATGATAGAACGATGTATATATCTCCTAATTTCTAAAGCAAGAGCTGAACACCCTGGTAACTAGGATCTCTTCATGTATCAATAGTCACTGATTGATGGGATATTATTAAAGTTTGTTGTGATATTTGGTTCTCAGCCTCATCTGCCCCACCTGTGTAACATGTTACCTGTCACTTCACAGGGAAGAGATCTTAAAATTGTACCTGGGGAGCATTCAGCCTATTGAGTTATCTTGTTATCTGTGTTGCCTGGGTCCTAGGCATTGAGGAAAAATAAAGTTTATGAAATAATATGTCTTATGCCTTACAGATAACAAAATAAAAAAGGAGTAATACAAAAATATACATATTTGAAAATGGAAGAGGATATGAGCCACAATATGGTTCTGAAATAAAACGAATTAATCCTTCAACAGAAATGCCAGAATAAGAAGGTGGAGAAAGATGGCAGAATAGAAGGCTCCACTGCTCATCCCCCATCCTGCAAGATACAAATTTAACAACTTTCTACACCAAAAAGAAAAAAAGCACCTTCATAAGAAGCAAAATCCAGTGAGCACTCATGGTACCTGGTACACTCAATCACTGAGGCCACCCCTCCACAATCCCCTGGCAATGGCAGTGTGGTACAGAGACAGTGTGAGCACCGGAGACAGGGAGGGCACAGCAGATGTGAGGCACTGCATTGCATTCAGTGCTGCCTTGTTACAGCAGAAAGCAAAACCAGAACAAACTCAGCTGACACCCACCCATGGAGACCGCATTTAAATGAGCCCTAGTCAAAGGGGAATCACATATACCAGTGGTAGGAACTCGAGTTCCTGCAAGCCTCACCCCATGGGCTAAAGAGCTCTAGAACCCTAAATAAATGTGAAAGACAGTCTAAGTCACAAGAATTGCAACTTCTACATGAGTCCTAATGCTGAACTGGGCTCAGAGCCAGTACTCATAGGTAGGCACACAACCTACTGAGACAGCAGCCAGGGTGGCTAAGGGAGTGCTGGCTCTAACCCTCACCCAAACCCAGGCTGCACAGCCAGCACTCCAGAAGAGGCCCCTTTCTTTCACTCATGGAGAGGAGAGAGAAGGGTGGGGAGGATTTTGTCTTGTTCCTTGGATACCAGCTCAGCTACAACAGGATAGGGCATCAGTCAGAGCCATGAGGCCCTCCTTCCACGTCCTAACTCCCAAATGACATTTCTAGACACATCCTGGGCCAGAAGAGAACCCATTGCTTTGAAAGAAGGGACTCAGTCTTGGCAGAATTCATCCTCTCCTAACTGAAGAGCATTTGGGCCCTGAATAATCAGCAGTGATACACAGATAGTATACAATGGCCCTTGGTTAAGACTCTGACACTTGTTGGCTTCAGGTGAGACTCAAGACATTCCCAGCTTTGGTGGCTCCAGGAAGAGGCTCCTTCTGCTTGAGAAAAGTAGAGGGAAAAGTAAAGGAGACTTTATCTTAGACTTTAGGTACCAGCACAGCCACAGAGAGAGCAGAGAGCACCAAGGGGACTCTTGGGGTCCCTGATTCTAAGCCTTGACTCTTGGATGACATTTCTGAACCTGCCTTGGACCAGAGGAGAGCCCACTGCCTGAAGGGTGAGTCCCAGCCTAGGCAGCATTCACCAGAAACTGACTGAACAGCCTTGGGCCTTAGGGAACATCATGAATAACCTAGCAATACTACCCATGGGCCTATAGTAGCAGTGACCATGAGGTGAGGCTCCTCTGCCCTTGAAAAGGGGAGGAAAGGACTGCATCTTTTGGTCTAAGTGCCAGTTCAGCCACAGTACCTTAGAACACCAGGTGGACTTCTAATGTTTTTGACTCTAGTCCCTGGCTCCTGGACAGCACCTCTGGACCCATCTGGGGCCTGGGGACACTTGCCACCCTGAAAAGAATGACACAGGCCTGGCTGGCTTTGCCACCTGCTGATTGTAGAGCCTCAGGGCTGTGAAAGAGCATAGGATATAGCCAGGGAGTGGTTACAGCATTGGATGTATAGGGAGTACTTCAATCAGAAAAAAAAAAAAAAAGGATGTTCTTGAGCTGCAAGAAATCATCTGAAAGTACAAACTCACTTGTAATAGTAAGTACACAGAAAAACATAGAATATTATAATACTACAACTGTGGTGTGTAAACTATTCTTATCTCTAATAAAAAGGCTACGTGATGAACCTCAATTAAAAATAACAACTACCATATAGAAAGTACCATGAAATATAAGTAGAAATAGCAACAAGTTAAAAAGTGAGGAGACAAAGTTAAGGTGTACAGTTTTTATTAGTCCTCTTTTTGCTTGTTTGTTTGTGGAAATAGTGCTAATTGTTATCAGCTTAAGATAATGAGTTATAAGACAATATTTGCAAGCCTCAGGACAGCTTCAACTCAAAAAACATACAACAGATACACAAAAATTAAAAAGCCAAAAACTAAATCATACCACCAGAGAAAATGACCTTCATTAAAAGGAAGAAAGGAAGGAAGGAAAAAAGACCACAAAACAATCAGAAAAAAATAACAAAATGTCAGGAATAAGTCCTTACTTATCAATAATAATATTGAATGTAAATGGACTAAACTCTCCAATCAAAAGACATAAAGTGGCCGAATGTATTTAAAAAAAAAAAAAAAACCCAATGACCTGTTTCCTACAAGAAACACACGTCATCTAAAAAGACTCACATAGACTGAAACTAACAGAATAGAAAAAGATATTCCATGCCAATGGAAACAAAAGAAAAGCAGGAGTTACTATACTTATATGAGACAAAACCGATTTCAAGACAAAGTCTAGAAGAAAAAATAAAGAAGGTCACTATATAATGATAAAGGGGTCAACTTAGCAAGAGGATATAACAATTTGAAATATACATGCACCCAATCCTGGAGTACCCAGGTATATAAAGCAAATATTATTAGAGCTAAAGAGAGAGATAGACTCCAATACAATAATAGATGGAGGTTTCAACACAACACCCTACTTTTAGCATTTGACATATCTTCCAGAAAGAAAATCAATAAAGAAACATTGGACTTAATCTGCACTATGAACTTAACAGATATTTACTGAACATTCCATCCAACAGCTGTAGAAAACATATTTTTTCCTCAGTAGTCCCACTACTGAGTATCCAAAAGAGAGTATACTGAAGAGATATCTACACCCCCATGTTTATTGCAGCACTATTCACAATAGCCAAGATATGGAATCAACCTACATGTTCATCCACAGATGAATAAATAAATAAAATGTGACATGTATAACAATGAAATACTATTCAGCCATAAAATGAATGAAATTCTGTCATTCATGGAAACATGGATAAGCCTGGAGGACAGTATGTAAGTGAAATAAGTCAGGCACAGAAAAATAAATACCGCATATTCTCATTTATATGTAGGACCTAAAAAGAAATTAGGCTCATAGAAGTAAAGAGTATAATAGTGATCATTAGAAGCCAGAGAGGATTGGGATAGGGGAAGAGAGGGAAAGGTTGGTTAAAGGATATAAAATTACAGTTAGATAGGAAGAATTAGTTCAAGTGAGCTGTAGAATAAATGTGGTTAACATTTATTGTATTTTCAACATGCTAGAAAAGAGGATTTTGACTGTTCATACCACAGAGAAATAATACATGTTCGAGGTGATAGGTATGCTAATTATACTGATTTGATCATTACACACATATATTGAGATATTGCTCCATACCACATAAATATGTATAAATATTATGTCAACTAAAAATAAAAGAAAAAGAAATACAGCTAGATAGGAGAAATAAGTCCCAGTATTCTATAGCACTGTAGGGTAAATATACTTAACAATAATTTATTGCATATTTTCAAATAGCTAAAAGAGATAATTTTGAATATTCTCAAAACAAATAAATGATAAATATTTGAGGTGGTGGATATGCTATTTACCCTGATTTGATCATTAGACATTCTATGTATCAAAATATCTCTCAGTACCCCATAAATATGTAAATTTTTTAAATTTTTTTAAATTTAGAAATAGAAAATTGAGAGAATAAGGCCAAATATATAATTCATACTCTGAATTACTGCATTATGTTGAAAATTACGATGCCTAGGACATAATGCTACCTGCTTCCTAGTCTTATTCAAGGGAACCACATTGTATTACTCCACTCTCGCATTGCTATAAAGAACTACCTGAGACCAGGTAATTTGTAAACAAAATAAAACTGTAATTGACTCAAAGTTCCACAGGCTATACAGCTTGGCTGCAAGCCCTCAGGAAATGTACAATCATGGCAGAAGGTGAAGAGGAAGGAGGCACATCTTACATGGCCAGAGAAGGACAAAGAGAGAGTGAAGAGGCAGGTGTCACGCACTTCTAAACAACTACATCTTGTGAGAACTCACTCACTATCATGAAAACAGCAAGGGAGAAATCTGCCTATGATTCAATCACATCCCATCATGCCCCTCTTCAAACACTGGGAATATAATTCAATATAAGTTCAACATGGGGACACAAATCCAAACCACATCACACATCTTTCGAGATTCAATGCAGTGTCTTGGTCACCTCCTGCATCTTGCATTTTTATTTTCTAGTAGTTTCTGGTTCTGAATAGATCCAGAAAGAGCAAGGTGATTTTGGACAGGCATAGTATACCAGTTCTTTCAAAAGCAGAATTCGTGGAATAGAGAAATAAATCATCACTTATTTTTTTGAATAAACTCTGGGGCTTTTGTTACTCTCTTCTGTCAGTCAAGTGAGATAATACTGTTTCAAAAATAAAGCATGAACAGTCCATCTATGCTTTTCTAAATATAGTTCCATTGATATCTATCTATCATTTATCTATCTCTCACTTACATATATTGGATCAAATTTCAACTGAGCATGGTTTTAACATTATCACCAGAGTCTAGTCAATGAACACACAAATATGGAGTGGAGAGATGGATTGATAGATGGTTGGATAGAAGGAAACAGGGGAGAGAGGGAGGAAGGGAGGGAGGGAGAAAGGAAGGAAGGAAGGGAGGGAGGGAGGGAGTAAGGAAGGAAGGAAGAGAGGGAGGGAGGAGAGGATGGGAGAAAGAGAGGGAGGGAGGGAGGGAGGGGAGGATGGAAGAAAGAGAAGAGAAGAAAAAGGGAGAAAGCAAAGAAAAAAGAGAAAGAAAGAGAGAAAGAAGAAGAGACAGGGAGGAAAAGAAGGATGGGACAGAGAGAAAAAGAGAGAAAGAAAGAGAGAGAGAAAAGAAAAGAAAGCAAGAAAGAATGAAAAAGAAATGCAAGAAAGAAAGAAAGAGAGAGGTAGGTAAGGAAGGATGAGACAGTGAAAGAAAGCGAGAAAGAAGGAAAGGAAGAAAGAAAGAAAAGCAAGAAATCAAGAAAGAAAGAGAAAGAGAGAGGGAGGAAAGAAAGGATGGGACAGAGAGTAAGGAAGAGAGAAAAAGAGAGTGCAGGAAAGAAAGGAAAGAGGAAGGAGACAGAAGGAAAGAGAGAGAGAGAAAGGAAGGAGACAGAAGGAAAGAGAGAGAAAGAAAGAAAGGAAGGAAGGAAGGGAGGGAGAGAAAGAAAGAAAAGGAAAAGGAAGGAAGGAAGGAAGAAAGGAGGGAGGGAGGGAGGGAGGCAGGGAGAAAAGGAAGCGAGAGGGAGGGAGGGAGGAAGGAAGGGTAAGGGAAGAATGGAGGGGAGGGGAAAGGAGGGGAGGGAAGGGAAGAGGAGGCCGGGGAGGGAAGAGGAGGGGAGGGAACATAACAATGTTGGGGAAAACCCTCAAGCAATAGGGACTGGATTGAAAACTAAATACCCCAGCATCTCTGTCCTGGTGTGCTAGACATCGTTCCTCATAGGGTCCCCAGCAAGATTGAGATCTAGAGGCCCTCATGTTATTAATTCACTTCTTACTCACTTTTCCTTATTATCTCACTTGTGCTTACTGCTTCTCAAATAAATTACCTGCACCCAAGTCCTTATCTCAGTTTTGCTTTTGGGTGAATTCAAACAAGACAGGGATGAAATAAAAATATTGTATAATTAATCTTTGCTGTGATTTGGGACTTTAAAAAAATTTCAGCCTAGGACAATAGGAAGATGTTATCAGTCTTCAGATGGCATTGCCATCTCATATAGCAAACACTCATTATTTTTTAAATTTGTGTTCCTTATCTCCCCTTCATCCTTTGTTGGCCTCTGCTCTATAAGCATGTGTTAATTAAAATCCTTCCCTTACTCATGACATTCTCCTGTTCTCTCATTTCTCCCTCAGCCCATCTGTAGAAAGGCATCTCTTTCCAGAATGCCTTTTGATGCTCTCCGCAGATGGAGCCAGCCAATGAGAGATTCTGACTGATCTGTCTGAAGGTCTGCGCTGTTTGCTTTCACTCTCTCTTTTTCTCTGCCTATCAGTATTACCTCAGTACAACCCATCCACAAGGACTTAACCACGAGTCGCTGAATCACCATAAAATTTAACTGGTAGTTTCCTCTAATCCTTAAATCTCCATTAGGACCTTGAGAACACTACATATAAGTGGGAAACATCCTAGGCAATGTTGCGTATGGCTGAATGGCATCAACAGGAGCAGCACAAGCCTCTGTTGAGTAATTTTCACATTTGAATACTTTTAGAACCAATCTACAGTTTTCAATAAATCTGCTTTTCTGTTTCAGAGTCAGATAGATTCCTTGCTCTATAAAGAATATCAATAAGGCTGCTGTTTAATTTTTTTAAAGGTGGGAGATATATTAGGAAAAGGCAAAGGGGGTCATGGAGGGCTCAGACACATCCAAAGAAAGCTACTTCAATCTACCAACACTGCCCAGGGCCCATGTCTTGCTATTGCTGCTCTGTGGTCTATAAAGAAGCAGATGGCACATAAGAAGCCTTTTCCTATGTTTCATTTGCTTGCAACAAGAGCCCTAAATCTCTGGCTTTGGACTGGTGTTCTCATGATTAAGCTACCTAATCCATTTGCCTTTGAGATTCACGTTCAAATGAGGGTCACTCCAAAGTCAAAGAAACACTTCCCAGAATGTCCATGAAGCGATTGGCCTCAGGGGTATTCAGTCTCAAAATGGACCCTGCCCATTGCCAAAGAAAACTTTTCTCCGTTTTATCCAAAGTTGATGAGTCTCAATGAACATGAGGGTGAGAATTTAGTCAGCTCCTTCCAGAGACTAATTATGCCGAGTGACTAGGACAGTTCATGGGTCAACTGTGATGGAGTGAAATGGACCTGGTTTCCAATATTGTTGTGACCATCCTGTGACTAAATGGCCCAGACACATTTCCTAGCTTGGCCAGCATTTCCTCCTTGTCTTTATGTCAAAGTTTACTTCCAAAGGAAACAACAGCCTAAGACTCAGGTGTTCTTCCTCATAGAGCCTTAGACACAGGTACATAGTAGCATCATTAAAATGGCAGAGCTGTTGAGTAACATTCCTCAAATTTTCCTGGAGTAAGTGGTTAGATGTCCCAAATTGGTGTCAGTGAGCTTGGAATCTAGGAACTGATGATAACTAAGGGTTACTGAACCTTCATTATGCACCAGATACTGTTCTAAGTGCTCTATCTTCTGCAGCACATTGGCTACCACAACTTACCTTATCCCATATGCTCTTCTTATAGAATGATGTTGATACTCCTCCTGTTGAGTGGTAGGATCTATAATATTTTCCCTTAAACCATAATGGATCTTTATAATGACTTTAACTAATAGCATATGCCAGAGATGACCCCATGAGATTTCTCAGGCTAGTTCATAAAAAGTGATACATCTTCCATTGCAACACTAGCACTTGGAACCCAGTCTCCATGCTGGGAGGAAGTCTAGACCACATGAAAAGGCCAAATGGTGTTGTGCCAAGCAACAGCCCCAGCTGAGATCAAGGTGATCCCAGCCCCAGCCACCACCATCTGACTGCAAGAGCATAGCAGAACTTAAACAGGAACTACCCTGCTGAACCCAATCAGCTAATAGAACCAGAAGTGATAATAATAAAATGACTGTTGTTGTTCTAGACCACTAATTCTGGAGTTGTTATGTAGTAATAGATGATTGAAACTTATTTCATCTTTATAAAAATCCAGTGAAATTGGTATTATTACCTTTACAGATGAAAAACTAGGGCACTGAATGAGTATGTAATTTTTCCAAGGAAAGTGGCAAGGCTTGGTATTATACCCAAACAGCTAGTTTATCCGTTTATGCTCTTTAGCCTCTATTCTATCCTGCTACGTATATGTGCCTCTTCCCTACAAGAAAAAACACTGAGATCAAGGAAAAGTGAAAAATTGTTCCAAGCGGTAGAGGGAGAAGAAATATACTAATCTTTTTCAGCAATCCCATTACTGGGTATATACCCAAAGAATTATAAATCGTTCTATTATAAAGATATATGCACAGGTATGTTCACTGCGGCAGTGTTTACAATAGCAAAGACCTGGAACTAACCCAAATACCCAACAATGATAGACTGGATAAAGAAAATGTTGCACATATACACCATGGAATACTATGCAGCCATAAAAAGGGATGAGTTCATGTCCTTTGCAGGGACATGAATGAAGCTGGAAACCATCATTCTCAGCAAACTGACACAATAGCAGAAAACCAAACACCGCATGTTCTCACTCATAGATGAGTGTTGAACAATGAGAACACATGGACACTGGGAGGGGAACAACACACACTGGGGTCTTTTGGGGTCCTGGGGACTAGGGGAGAGATAGCGGAGGGTGGGGATATTGGGGAGGGATAACATTGGGAGAAATACCTAATGTAGGTGACAGGGAGATGGAGGCAGCAAACCACCATGTCATGTGTATACCTACGTAAAAATCCTGTAAGATCTGCTTATATACCCCAGAACTTAAAGTCTAATAATTTTTTTTAATGTATATGGGTACATAGCAAGTGAAATATCATTATTTCAAGCAGATCATACCCACCAATTCAAAACCAGCTTTAGTCATTAGACCCCATCCCTACATGGGAGACTGGAGAAGAACAAGCTCTCTGGGAAACTCACACCAATTCCTTCCAACATCTGCAATACAAGGAGCTGGTGCTGGAGGCAGCGTCGGAGAAGCTATTCATTTCACTCTGTTGTCATCTGCCTCATCTCCTTCACATGGTTAGATTTTCCTACCCTATATGACCACAGAACATACCTAGAAAGAACACTGATTTATCCAGGGTGCTTTAACAAATTCATAAACTTTATTGGGAGGTTGAGGCAGGAGGATCACTTGAAGCCAGGAGTTCACAACCAGCCTGGGCAACATACCCAGACCTGTCTCTACAGAAGCAAAACAAAATGGCAATAAGAAATAAACTTTGTTGTACAATCTGAAGCCTGATTTTTTGTGTGGATACTTGGCAGCAATTCCTCAACAGACAGCTGGGAGGCTCTGGAGTGGCCCTCTGGACTTAAGATGGGAGAAGGAGAGGGTGATTTGGATAAGACCCCGAGAGAGGAGTCAGGTCACCTTGACACTAGGCTTGCAATGTGGAAAGTGCCAGAGAATTTGTGCTGATCTGACCTGCAACATTATACCTGGCTTGCCCAAATTATCAGCAGTCCAAATGTTTTGATCACTTTTTATGCTGTGACTTTGTACTTCAGAAAGGCTGGCATTGCCTTTCTGACAACAAGCCACTTCGAGTGAGGGACCCCAGATGTGGGAACATACCTAAAAATTATGTCTAAGTGTTTATGGGCAAAATCCAAAGCCAGCTCACACTGCAGGGAGGGAAGCTGAAATCAAAGATATAAGCAGCCTGGCCTGGCTTTCCAAAGAATGATAGTTCATTTCTGACCTCAGAAGTTACAGAAATGACTCTCTAGACTGTTCATTTTTAATACTAATCTAATTACCCCTCAGCTTCACAATGGATTTCACAGCACTGGCAGGAAAATCTATCAGTGTTACTGAGTCTCAGACAGGCAACTTCAAATTTAAAAGGCTAGTGTGAAAATAAAAATCTAGATGAATCACTGTGCTCCTTCTAGCTCCTTCTAGTCCCTTCTAATGGCTGAGATTGATCTGACTTAGCCTTAAGAGTCCTTCATGCTGCTGTATAAGCCCCTTTTCAATACCCCCACATTTTCATTTTCTCCCTCCCAAGAATTCTAGGGTTCACACTACATACATACCTCAACTTACATTAAGGGACATTTCTTAAAGGTTGTTTACCAGATTTTGTAAAGTATGTTATATTGCTACTTGTTTTATGTGTCCAAAGTCTTTATCTTGTTATCTAATAGTTCTTCAAATGACAGCTCTCCACCCTCCCAATACTTCAATTCCAACCCCTAGGACACATCTTTCTCCTTTCATCATAGTTTCTTCAAGTCATCTTCAAATGATTAGAACACATAAATGCAGTGGGAGGTATGGCTTTGTGACTTCCCATCTCCTAACTGACTGTCCTGAAAGTATGGAAGTTTTCTTGACACTGAGTGGACATACAAATGGCCACAGGGCAAGTGCCATGCAGCCCACTGTGAGGCAAACTAAAATTTAATCTAAGAATTAAAATACATTCTTCACCTTGGAACATTTTCTCTTTCTAATGAGTCTATCTTTAGGGTTTAAGACAGGTTTAATGTCAAGCCTCAACTATTTCAGGTCATTAAAAACCCAGGGCACAGTTACAGGGTGGACAGGTGCTAATTCCTGTCTTCTGGCTGAACTCCACTTACAGTAATGACAACTGGCACCTGCAAATCCCCTTTATGACACTAGATGAGATCTGAAATGATTTCGCACTGTGTAATAACTAAAACATTGGTTCCCCGGGAAGGCTGCCTTACGTGAACACCCAGTATTTAGCAGAGCCCTCTTCTAATCATGTCCCTCAGGAAACATACCGGAGGTCCTCTCTAAAGTCAATGTCACCCTCACCACAAAACAAAGGAGGCTGGGGCATCACCAAAACACCCTTGATAATCTATGGATTTCTGCTATCTTTATAATTACTTCTTCCAAGTCTCTCTAACACAAAATGAGAAATGTCAAAATCGAATTATTTCTTCATAATCATGTTCCTTAACCTTAAAAGTAGAAATGGCCAAGATTTCCCAAGATTAGAACAGAAATCACCACGAAAAGAGCATTAATGTGATATGTCTATACTACCCAGCAACAAAAAGGAATAAACTATTGATATACACAATAATCCAGAGACCCATCTCCAGAGTAAAAGCTGGAAACAGTGGCTCATGCCTGTAATCCCAGCACTTTGGGAGGCCAAGGCAGGAAGACAGCTTGAAACCAGGCGTATGAGACCAGCCTGGGCAACATACCAACACCCTCTCTCTAAAAAAAAAAAAAAAAAAAAAAAAATTACAGACTAGTCAGTCATCTCGGCATGCAACTGTGGTTCCAGTTACTCTGGAGGCTGGGGTGGGAGGATCACTTAAGCCCAGGAGTTAGAAGATGCAGTGAGCTATGATCATACCAGTGCACTCCAGCCTGGACAACAGAGTGAGGCCCTTTCTCAAAACAAAAAAAAAAAAAAAAAAAAGAAGAAGAAAACAAATCTCCATGCAGAGTTTAAAAAGCCAATCTAAAAGGTTACATACTGTATGATTCCATTTGTACAACATAAAATGAAAAAATGGAGAACAAATTAGAGTGGTTGCCAGTGGTAAAAAAGTGAATTAGGCAGGTCAATATGTTGGTTGCACTATATTGTACTATAGTTTTTCAAGATGTTGCCACTCAGGGAAACTGAGTAAAACATGCAAGGGATTGCTGTATTATTTCTTACAAATGCATATACAATAATCTCAAAATAAAAACTTCAATTAAAAAAAAAGCATTAGATTAAGACTGACAAAACCAGGTTCTAGTTCAGGCCCTTCCCATAACAAGCATGAGCCAAGACACTCAACCTCTTTCATCCTCAATTTCAACATCTGTGAAATGGAGTTGGACAAGTTCATCCACAGCATCCTGAGTAGTTCTACAGCTGAGCAATATCAGAGCTGCTCTTGATTCACAACAGCCTTTGAAACAGAGGGGCCCTCTGAAGAGTCAAGCTACCATGGCTGAGTGGGTAATGTACTTAACTAGTCTCTATAAATACCATTTTAAAAGACACAAACCTAGCTTATTTAAACATAATATGCAATGGCATAAACAAAGAAACAATTTGAAAGAAGAAAAACTTTAAACAAATATTACCTCATCATCAAGGTTGTGACTACTAATGAACAAGAACTTTTCTATAAAATAATATAATTAAACAGTATATTTTGTTTACTATAAACCAAGACAGGAAACCAGCATTTCTACCATGTAGGGCTAAGGGCCTCACAGGGTTGTGGGGTGTCACTTATGCTGTGCTGAGGCGCAGGATCTGAGAAATAAAGAGACAGGACACAGAAATACAAGGAAAACGTAACTGGGCTTGGGGGGGCCAAGCCACCCATAAGCAGTGACAGGCAGGGTCCAAATGTCCAGAAGCATCTGTATTTATTGGGTATAGGTTAGGGGGAAGGGTAATGAGTGAAGTCATCATTAAGGATAGTGATAGGGTCATGAGCAATAAAACAAGAGGTCCACCCCCATTAGGTCACCTAGGCTAGGAAGTGGAGAGTGCGCAGCAAGGGGTCTACCCTCATTAGGTCGTCGAGGCAAGGAGGTGGGCTGCGTGTAGTAAGGGATCCACCCCCATTAGGTTACCGAGGCATGGAGGTGGGCCGTGCACAGTGAAGAGGGTGTAATGTGCAATACCTCTATCTATGGGCATGCTACTAAGAAGATCTATAGGAGGATGCTTAAGTCACACAGCAGTGACAGAGCTGTCAGGGTCTACTGCCACCTGCTGGCAGCTTCCAATGAGTTCTATAGGAGGATGCTTTTTGAGCTGGTACAGTAGCAAGAGCTGATAAAGTTCACAGTCACCAAGGTGTGATTATCCAGAGGGGTTTTGAGCCCTCAGATGCTCGAGGGATTGCCAGTCTAAGGGCAGCCTTCCACAAGAACTGGAACAAGGTCCTACAACTCCTTTATCAGGAGGAGCGGCTCTTGTCTCAAGCCTGCCATACAGCGGGTATCTTTACAATACTGAACCCAGCCACCTGGGCCATGGATTCTTGTCCTGGTATAACTGTTTTTCCCTTAAATCATGCTCTGCACTGTGTTTGCTCCAGACATTCCTCTGACTATAAGCTGCTTATTCCTTAATTCATGCTCTGTACTGTGTCTACTCTAGGCGTTCCTCCGATTATGAACTAAGATATAGTTATATATATATATATATATGGGAATAACTGAGTGGTAAGATATTCTTTAGGCACTCATTCTATGAACTAATATATGATTATATAAAGAGAGGATTATATAAAGGGACATAGCTGAGTAGTAATACTATAAACTGAGATAATCTTCAAGCCCTAATTCTATAAACTAATATATGATTATGTATAAGGGATTATATAAAAGGAAATAACTGAGTAATAACACTATAAACTGAGATATTCTTCAGGCCTTAATTGTGTCAGGATTCTGCTTAGCTCTCCGTCCTCGGTACCTATATGAGGGGTTTCCCACATACCATTTTCTTGACATTCTACACCCAAATCACCCCCTCATTCTCCAGTCACTTTTCATTGTTAAACTATTCTTGTTCTTAATGCCCTACCCTCTGGGGAGTGGCAGTGTGCAAAACAGGAAGTCCTTTAATATAACTTACAATTTTAGAAGAGAAAAACCCACGCACTTATTAAGAAGTGAAAATTACAGTCAAATTGCTATTTATTTTTATGTCACCAATAGATAAACTAAATTGAGTAGTTTAACATTAGAAGTATAATCAGTGTTAAAATAGTAACAAACTGGGTAGTCTATTACATCAAATTAGCAACCTTTTTCCTGTAAAAGGTAGGTATTTTTCAATGTGCTTCATTCTAAAAGGAGTGCGTATTATTAAAGAAAGCCACATCGAACAAACAGTAACAAAACAATATAATGTCACTATCATCAGCAGTATTTAAGAAACAGAGACAGGGTTGTGGGGATAGGTTAATGAATCAAGACAGAGCTAGATCTCATGTATTGATTGCCAAAGCCAAAGAACGCAAATATATTATCATTACAGCTACTGAAACTACATACAATATAATTAATTCTCTTTGGATACCTTAATGGCCACATAGAATTTACACTCTCTCAGATAAGAAGAGGCATGACCTATTTGATGCTGCACAGTGCTGAAACGCTTTGTAGATTAGAGGAAGCTACCAAGATCTTGTGAAAAACCAGGTGCCACTTTAAATTTTTAAAGAATCCCCACTACCAACTTATTAGATCCACCTACCGTTTCAATACAAATTTCCAGGCAAAACAAGGACCTCCCCAGTGTTCAGCAATTGTCATTTTTCATCTAGGACTGAACAGATGTTTCCTTAATGATTTTGTCTTCTATGCTAAAATAGTTTCTTCACTGTCCTTATTAATTTCTCAAGATTTGTAAGCTTCACATGCTAGTTTTTAAATCTCTTTCCTATGTGCCTATTCAACTTTTCATCACATTTAATACTTCCCTCACTTGCTCCATAGCAATCAAAAAGTTTGTCAATAAGCAAACATTGGTATTGTTCCCATTATGTGCAAGATGCATTATTTTCACTGCACTTACTAAGCATGAAGGAATAGGCTTAAATATTTTCAGTATTGATGTTTATTTATTGCTATAAGATTTATTCCCAAAAACATTCCAAAGTTTTTTCATTATTAGAAATTTTGCAAAAATAATGTTAGGCAATGATTTTTTTTTTCTATAAAATCCTTAAAGTGTTGAAAAAAATATTCTGTGCCTGGCTTATTTTAAAAAAAAAAAAAAAGCAAATCTTTAAAGTGCCATTCTTAACATAATTTTAGGTATAAACAATAATAATAGAACTCTAAGCCAGCAATTTAATGACACCCTTTATTTTCCAACAGATATATGTAGCTTCCTGATGCTTTTTAATATAGGTTTTCTCTTTTTTAAAGTGTGTATGACTCACTTAATTGTGTGTGCTTGTAAAATTACTTTGCAAAGATCTTGAATCACAGATGGAGGCTGTTTGCAGTGGTTCACTGAGCAGGACTCACAGAAAATCCGATTGGTTGTGAGGCTTTAGGCATATCCTAAGGATCACAAAACTGTATTCCTTTTTATTAACCAGAACAAATGATTTTTATAAAATCTCTTTTTAAAATTGATTGACTCTTAGGATTAGAAATAATTTATTTTTTAAGGAAGATCTGGCTATTTATCCAGTGCTTGAAACACTCCAAAACCCACTGCCAAGTGTTAATTCATTCTCCATTTAAACAGGGAAGAATACATGTGAATATGGTATGTCTCAAATCACAGTCACTTAAGCTGCTCCTTATAATTCAGTCCTGACACAATCCAACTTAGGTATGCACAATTTTCAAGGTTTTAAAAATAAATATCAGGCACCTCCAAATGTTGTAGGTGAAGGTTATGGGTTTCCTTTCCACAACCCCCCTAAAAGCAAATCTCAGGCTGAATCTTGGTACACACCCTAGCATCTCTTAGCAAACATTTGACAATCTTATCACCAGTTTGGCAAATCCCCTTGGAATTACAGCTGTCCACTCCTCTAGGTGCTCTAATAGACTCTTCCATAAACATTTCATCGGAAGGGAAGGAAGCCACACTCTAGCTGCAGGATACCTCTATCTAGTCAGAGACAGGAGAGCAAGAAGTCTCCAAATCATCAGCTGAACATAGGCCATTGAAGGCTCAAGCTCTGGGTGCCATTCCTAAGGATAGGGATCACCAAGCTAGCTGGTCTGTACTCTGAAAAGACACCAAGACTCTCTCTAGTATTTCCAGAAAATCCACAAAAAATGAAAACCACTAATTTTGGCAAGAAATTCCCAGCTCTAACATTCATTAGTGAAATTACCAAAACTTTTTATGTTCATTGGAGATAAATATAATTGAATTTCTCTGGGTTGTGGCCTTTTTATTAAATGCTAGCTAACCTCCTGAGAGTATATATTTCTGATTAAAGCAACTAACCACAGTAATGGTATAGATTAAAACGAACACACACACACATGTTCATATTACATAATCTATGCTGAAGTATTTTAAAGTAAATTACCCAAGACCTGCTGATTCATAATATTTAGGCCTGAAAATCTGCGTTTCTATACATGCTCCTCATGTGATACCTACGCACACTAGAATTTTGTGAACCCCTATCACAGATGGTAAGAGCAGGGGCTTTGGGGAAAACAGACTTGTGTTAAAATCCTGGCTCTTCACTCTATAGCTATGCACCTATAAAAATTATTTAAACTCTGTGATTCAGTGTTCTCACATATAAAAGTGTCATAATAATGCCTAACTTACAGCATTAGTGTAAGAGTTAACTTAGGTTATGTTAATAAAGTTCTTAATACAATGCTTAGCACATATCACTAAAATTTGTGTAAAATATGCTGACTACTCGCCAGGGAACACAGATCCTGGATAATGCTCTCCTTTTGTTTATTTATTCCTTTAAATTAGAATGGTCATCACTGAATGAACTATCTAGTTGTGATCTGAGCAGGGAAGTAGTAGGTTGGAGTACTTACGTACTGAGTAGGTTGGAACTACCACCTTCCTTGTTCTAGTAAGAACTTCTACAAATGCTAAAATCACAGCAGTTTTGTTTTGGAAATTACATCACATGGTTGATTTAATTTTACTCAATTAAAATACAGAAGTATTCTTTACACATGCTGTTGCAGTCAGGTTTATGTTTTATACTTTTAAAAATAAGTTGTATGACTATATATTCTGTTGAATTTTATCTTGTTGGATACAGGACATATCAAGATATTTTGGGATTCTCATTATGTCATGCAACCTATCTACTCTCCTCCAGTTTCATGTCATTCTTAAATATAAGGAATATACCCTAATCATTTCAAGCCTTTGATCTTACAAAGTGTTGAACTTCCAATCAAGTTGAAGTCATCACCCTTTGTCAGGGGTTGTCATATCAGTGGCTAGTCTCTTCAGTTGCTTTTACACTAAACTGTGGTTTTCCAGTTTGGTTTTTTTTGTTTTTTTTTTTTTTTTTTGACAAAGATTTCGTAAACAACGTGTCAGATTCCTTGATACAAGCCAAATTATACCACGTCTATTGCAGTACATTGTTCTGCCAGTCTGCCAATTTTTACAAAAAGCATAGTTAGTATGCCATAATTTGTTTTTATTTAAATAATGTTGGAACATAGGAAACTCTACTTATTTTTAAATCAGCTCATCTTTATTTGTTCTTTAATACCTGACATAGTTAAGATAGGAGATATAAACTGAAATTAAATAATTTTTAATTTGTTGTTTTAAATTAAAATACACCATTGTACTTATGCTATCAGGAAGTACTTTTTGTTACTGCTCCTGTAGCAACCTTATGTTATTTATTTTCCTTGTGTTTTATTTTCTTACTTTTTTATTTTTTTGTTTGTATAAATTTAGAGAGTACAAGTGCAGTTTGGATACTTGGATATATTGCATAATGATGAAATCTGGGTTTTAATATTACTACCACTCAAATAGCATACATTGTACCCTGCTTTTTGTTTATAGATGAGAAATAGATTTTAACTCATATGTCAACAACAATTAATTGTTAATGGCTACCTGGAGCACAGTTTTGACAATAACTCTGGGTCCTACTAAGACATAGCCATCAAGAACACCATGACCTGATTATTTAGCAATACCCACCATAGATATATGAGATAAAGAAATAGTGGCACACTTGTGACATATTTATATGTCATCCCTGATCTGGATTTTTTAAATCTAGGCCTTAATTTACTAGACTCTAGAATCTTATCTGGTCTGCCATTTAGAGGGTCCATAATTTAGGCCGGGAGTGGTGGCTCACGCCTGTAATCCAAGCACTTTGGAGGCCAAGGCGGGTGGATCCCCTGAGGTCAAGAGTTCAAGACCAGCCTGACCAACATGGGAAAATCTCGTCTTTAAAAAAAAAAAAAAAAAAAAAAAAGAGAGTCCATAATTTTCTTTTAGACACAACAATATATACCAATTTCCTCATATGCCAATGTGTCCCATTTTTATATTTCTTCATGATTGTTGAAGCACCTCAGTGATAGGATTTGTGAGTTTTCTTACTACCATAAACTGTAATTCATCTGGGTGAATAGGTTTTAAAACACTTACAGCAAAAAATAAGTGTTATAATGTTTTCAACCATAATAAACTTCCAGTTGTCTTTTTTAATTTTTGAAGTTTTCAGTTAAATCATTGGTTCCTGTACAGATCATATTTTCCAAAGACAGTCACAATACTCCCATCCTATATGTTTTTCATATAATGTGACCTTGGAAGTCCAAGCACCTAGACAGATCTTTGTAATTCCTCCAACAGAGTACAATAGAAATGACATTATGTGACTTCCAAACTAGGTTGCAAAAATAATATATATTCCCATCTTGCTCTCCTGAGACCTCACTCTTGGAATCCAGGCACCACATTGCGAGGAAGCCCAAACTATCCTATAAGTAAAAAACACATGGGGAGGTTATGTGCAGAAATCACAACCAACAGCTCAGTCTGAGGGCTTAGCCAACAATTTTACCAGCTACCAGGCTTGTGAATGAAGAAAGCTCCAAATGGTTTCATCCCAAAGCAGTAGAGTCACCTTTAGCCTTCAAGTCTTACTGGCCAAAGCCCCAGACCTTGTGGAACAAGGAAAAGTTTTCCCTGCTGTGCTCTGTTTACGTATCTAAACTACAGAATCCCTGAGCATAACAAAATGGCTATTTTATGCCACTACATATTGGAATGGTTTGTTGCACAGCCATAGTAACTGGAACAATCTCCTAGATAGAATAGACAAATGCAAAATAGAAACTCTTTCTTTAGATGTAGGTGTTTCTCAGTTATTACCTGTATTGAAAACAGTGGTACACTTGTTAAAATTTAGCTGTCTAGACACAGACATGCTTGCATGGGCAGGCATGTATGCATGCACACACACTGGTCCTGGAGTAACTATACCTAACCCAAAGGAGTGGTAGAATTACAGGCCTTGGAAAAAGTCAGCAATGTTTGTTTGTTGAGTGTGTTGAGTGTCTTGTACATTAGGGAAACTTGAGTATGGATTGAGAAGTCTCATTTTCTGACCACTCCTGAAACTACTGGTACTGATTCAAAAGCCCTACTTCCAAATTTCAAATGTTTTATTACTGAACAAGATTACAAAAACAAGTTAGGGTCAGATAAAATTTTAAAAATCTGAAATGAATGATGACTCAGAGCACAAAGCTGTTATTCAATATCACAATAACATCAGCTTTTTTTTTTTTTTTTAATCTGACCCCAAAATCCTGAGCCCACTTCTGGCCACCTCTTGCTTATCTAGGAGGGAACTATCCAGCACCGCTGCTTTCTGAATAAAAGCCCTTAAGCCCAAGGAAAGACAATCGTGGCTCCACCTCTACCGTGTTTTCTAGGGCTGAACTCCGTCCTTCAAAAGAAATCAAGACTCTCTACTTACCTAAACTCCATAATGAGCCATATAGCCTCACTCGCCTCCCATACATGAACACCCACTAATGTCACAGTCGAAAAATGATACACAATGAGGCTGGTCCACTCAGCTTGTTTATCAACTAGAACTTGTGTAATCCTTGAAACGTGGAGGAATTTTTTAAAGTTTATCCTTTCAAAAAAACTGAAATCATTTTCTCAACATTTCTTCTTCCCTATTCACTAGGTTCAAAAAGGAGAACCTACTAAACTGTAAAATATACTCAGATATGTAACTGTTATAAGGGGTAAGTTCTGCTCTGTAAGATAAAAATGTGAGATGAAAATTGCCAGGAACACTTCAACATTAACAATTGCCTGGGTATAAGTATAACTGCTTCTTTGCAATAGCTATTTGTTGATTTTTTAATTAAAATATTTTTTCTTTTCCTGAAATTTAATCCCTGAAAAGTCATTTTGAGAAAATAGGAATCTTACTATTGGTGCCATGGACTCGTTCTCAAAAGGCTGGGGCTGGATGAATGCTTATGAAATGGTGGCCATCCTTAGATATTTTAGAAGTAAGAATATTTTAGATCAGATTAGTAGCTTTTAATAAAGCCTATTTTTATTCTGCTTAAGGTTATGTTTTAATAAAGCATGCTAAGGAAGTAGGATCCAGTGCAGGCAGTCACTGAGACAACAACATGTTACGCTAGGTGCTACAGAAAATTTTAAAAGTGCAACAAGGTGCAGGTAAAATATGCTCCATATGGCGACTCCATGAAACATTTGGACTGCTGCATTCATTATCACATTTTTACTTTTGCTAAGCAGTTCTGCAACCTACATTCCTTAAATAATTAATTGTAAAGATCAACTCAAATTTTGAATTTTCTGGCAAAACGTATCTCTGCTTTGTTTTGTTCTGCAGTCCATACATGATTCGTGTTTGTTCATATAAAGGACAATGTATGTCGTATTTTGACCCCTGTCTTCTACAAAGGATTTTATTTTGACTTTCTTTTTTTTTCCAAGTATGCTAGTTAGGATGATCAAATGGTAACCATGGTGACAGAAAGCAGAGTTCAAATCTTAGTAGGGTCATGTCATTCCTTCCCACAGTGCAGAACTCACATTCTAAGACTAATCCAGTATCTAAAAATATATCACAGGACAGCTCATGTTGCCATTTATGGGAATATATGACTGAGTCAGTTAACTAATTTTCCTTTGCATAAAAAGAATCTCTAGTTGGTAAACCAAGAGATTCCAGTTTTAGAAAAATGAAATGACAAAGAAAAAGGAAGAACTTTCTAGTTTACCAGGATAATTTTAGAAACTTAAGGCTACCCCTGAAACCAATCAGAATACAAAACCAGATCTAGAGAAATGATCTACCATAAAAGTACTTGTGATGATAATAAAATAACCATATTTTATTCTCCTTATGCTGTATCCACATACCCAGTAGCAGGGCAGTCACTAAAGAATTCCCCGAACTGGGATCACCTACTCTTTAGTTATTTGGCTTTGTAACTGGCTGAGACCCAAGAATGCCTGTGGCCCTAATGAGGCCATAAAGTAGTTGGTTCACAAGCTGGTTGTGGTTGTGGCTCTGTCTGCACCAGGTCAGCCCTAGTCATGTGTGAGAGACAAGCTCAATACTTTTCCTCAGGCCAACTTTGAAGTTTATGAGAGCCTTTGTTTTAATTTGATCCTCCACCTTCAGGCAAGGGAAGTTCTGCATAGCAAAAATAGTAACAAGAATGACAGAATAAAAACTTTAACTTATATGCAAAAAAAAACCAACCCTACTATCGAGTATGCAGTTGTATTAGGCCATCTTCATTACAATAAAGGAATACCTGAGACTGGGTAATTTATAAAGAAAAGAAGTGTAATTGGCTCATGCTTCTGCAAGGTGTACAGGAAGTGTGATGCCAGCATCTGCTTCTGGTGAGGCCTATGGAGGCTTATAATCATGATGGAAGGGGAAGGGGAGGCAGGAACATCACACAGTGAGAGAAAGAGCAAGAGAGGTGGGGTAGGAGGTGCCACATAGTTTTAAACAACCAGATCTAGCATGAACTCATAGCAACCACTCACCTAGGGGATGATGCCAAACCATTTATGAAGGATTCACGTCCATGATCCAAACACTTCACACCAGACCCCACTTCCAACACAAGGGATTAAATTTTTATATGAAATTTGGAGGGGACAAATGGCTAAACCATATATTCTGCCTCTGGCTGCCAAATCTCATGTCTTTCTCACATTGCAAAACACAATCATCTCTTCCCAACAGTCCTCCAAAGCCCTAACTCATTCTAGCATCAAGTTTAAAGTCTTAAATCTCATATGAGACTCATATTCTTCCACCTATGATCCTGTAAAATCAAAACAAGTTATTTACTTATAGGACACAATGGTGGTACAGGCATTAAATAAACATTCCCATTCCCAAAGGGAGAAATCAGCCAAAAGAAAGGAGTAATAGGCCCCATGCAAGTCTGAAACCCAGTAGAGTAGGCATTAAATCTTAAAGCTCCAAGATAATCCCTGCCTTTGTGTTCTGCATCCTAGTGTGAGGAGCAGGCTCCCAAGGTATTGGGCAGCCCTGCCCCTGTGGCTTTACAGGATGTGGTCCATGTCCTCACAAGTTCGAGTTGAGTGTTTCCACCTTTTTCAAGCAGAGGATGCAAGCAACTGGTGGATCTACCATGCTAGGTTCCGGAGAGTGGTGGCCCTCTTCCCACAGCTCCACTAGGCAGTGCCCTGGTAGGAACTCTGTGTGGGGGCTCCAATCCCACATTTCTCCTTAGTATTGCCTTACTAAAGTTTTTCTGTGGAGGATCCCCACCATTGCCATAGCTTCTGCCTAGGCACCCGAAGTTTTCTATACATCTTCTAAAATCTAGGTGGAAGTTGCCAAACTTCCTTCACTGTTTTACTCTGCACACTTGCAGGCTTAACACCAAGTGGAAGCCACCAAGGCTTATAGATTCCACCCTCTAGAGCAGCAGCTTGAGCTGTATGTGCCTGGGCCACTTTGTGTTGAGGCTGGAGCCAGAACAGCCAGAAGGTGGGAAGTAGTGTTCCAAGGTTGTGCAGGGTAGCAGGACCCTGGGCCTGGCCCCTAAAATCATTACTTTCCTCTGGGACTTTGATGGGAGGACTGCCCCAAAGATCTCTGAAATGGCTATAAGACCTTCTCCTCATGGTCTAGGATATTAGCATTTGGCTACCTTTCAGTCATGCTAATCTCTCTAGCAAGTGGTTTCTCTAAAGCCTGCTTGTATTCCCCTTCTAAAAATGCTTTTTCTTTCTCTGCCACCTGGCCAGATTGAAAATTTTCCAAACTTTCATGCTCTGCTTCCTTTTTAAATATAAGTTCCAGCTTTAAGTAATTTCTTTGCTCCTATATCTGATCACGGGATTTTAGAAGCAGCCACAACACATTCTGAATGCTTTGCTGCTCAGAAATTTCTTCCACCAGATACCCTAAGCTATCACTCTTAAGTTCAAACTTCCACAGATTCCTGGGACATGAACACATTGCAGCTAAGTTCTCTGCTAGGGTATAACATGGGTTACCTTTACTGCAGTTCCCCATAAGATCCTTATTTCCATCTGAGACCTCATCAGGATGGCTTTCACTATCCGTATTTCTATCAGCATTTTGATCATAATCACTTAAAAATTCTCTAAGAAGTTCCAAACTTTCTGTCATCTTCCTATCTTCTTCTGAGACCTCCAAAGTTTCCAACCTCTTCTATTACCCAGTTTCAAAGTTGCTTTTGCATTTTCAAGTATCCTTATAGCAACATCCCACTCCTCAGTACCAATTTTTTTTATTAGGCCATTTGCATTACTATAAAGGAATACCTGAGACTGGATAACTTATAAAGAAAAGAGGTTTAATTGACTCACAGTTCTGCAGGTTGTACAGGAAGTATGGTGCCAGCATCTGTTTCTGATGAGGACCCAGGAAGCTTACAATCATTGAAAGACAAACAGGGAGGAGGTACATCACATGGTGAGAGTGGGAGCAAGAAAGGGGGTGATCCCTCGCACTTTTAATCAACCAGGTCTCATGTGAGCTTAGAGTTAAAACTTGCTAATCACCAAGGGGATGGCACCAAGCCATTCATGAAGAATCTTCCCCCATGATTCACCTCCCATGAGGCCCCACTTCCAACACTGGAGGGTATATCCCAATAACAGATTTGGATGGGACAAATATCAGCATCCAAATCATATCACCAGTCTTGTTAAACTAGCTTGACAGGCCTTTTAAATCAGGCCTTTACTAGTTTGTTATTTTGTCAATATTAATCAGGCTTTTTTTTTTTTAGCTCAGATCTTTGGATATTCCAAATTTTTATCACCCGTTCTTCCCATGCTCCTATTCTAAAAGTGAATTAAAACTATACTTCTCTTTAAGCTTTACTGAACCTCAGGAAGGATGTCTATTTCAGTTCATGGGGCCTTACTTTCAAGCTTAAACCATTCATTTCTAGATAATAATACTTAATATCTACGTAGTTGCCCACTTACAGGTACCTTCTCTTTCTCAGGTATACAAGCTGTTTCAAGTCCCCTGAACTCTTTACTCTGTGTGTGTGTGTGTGTGTGTGTGTGTGTGTGTGTGTGTGTGTATACATTTTTAAACAACCAAGTCTCATGGAGAGAGAGAGAGAAAGAGAGAGAGAGAGATCAGATTCTGCAAAGAGAAATGCTTGATGTGGTCAGAACACTTCTCTGAGAGTAAATTTGACTTGATTGGCCAGGAATAAACAAGACAGAGGTCTTCAGTCCTTACAATTCTGTAAGAAGGGATTGATCGTAAAATACAAAATAAAGCTATTACGGAATAACTAAAGAAGACTATGTAAAGTGTGATGGCTACAGAGAATAGCCTTAAGATAAAGATAGCAAGCTACTTTAAGCACAGGACCATGCACGCGTGACTTAGCTTTCTAAAAATGGTTTGTACCCTGAGGCGTGTTCACAGTGCAGAAAGTAGTTTTCTGGTCTATCCAGTGTACCAAATGAAGAAGATCACAAGAAACAGAGATAATGAGAAACTGTGCACTCAAAACCTCCACCTCCAGACAAGAAACTGTGAAAGATGGCAACTATGGCAGAAAATCTACACATGTTGGGAATAGGGACTTTTCTGTTTGAGAGATGGCAGTACGCTTTTAGTATAAGATCATGCTATATCTTTTCTTGAAAGAATGCCGTTGTTTAAAGTTGCTGCATTTGAACAAAAGTAAGAGGCTCCAGTGCTAGGCAAAGCCTGGAGACACATGCCTTCTTCATTTAGCTAGCACCTATGACCAGGTGTAGGATATATGAATGTAGAAGCTGCAAAATGTAGGCCAAAATCCATGCAGCATGACCCTGAGCTGGCTAGTGTATGTGTACATGTTTCTGTTTTCCATGGTATTGTCTACTAAGACTGGGACTATACACTGGAAAATGTTCAGTGCCTTTTATGTACCCCAAAATTATAATCACTGTCTTTATCTTTGCCAGGCCCTACTGTAAGACAGTGAATAAAAGGCTTAGAACTCTAAGAGACAAATATTAGCTAGAGAAGTTTACAATACAATCCTTTTTATTATTTATTCAAAATAATATCAAGTAATAATCAAATTTCACCAGTTCTAGTTTTTCAGCCCTCTGCTGGTGAAAAAATTTCCTTTCTTAAATTATTTCCAAAGGCTGAATAGTGAAAACGATGCTATCATATCAGGAACATTAGACAAAAAAAGGCTTGTCCTTTGGCAAATCCTATGGACAATAGCTGATTTCTTCTTCCCTTTAAGTTAGGTGATGAGACGCCTTTTTTTTTTTTTTTAACCAAACACAACTTACAATGATCATGCCCAATTATAACATACCTTTTCTCATGTAGAGCCCAAGAGGTGGGACTTCCTCTATTCTTGAATATCTAAAAATATTAAAGGCCAGTAAATGACATGACATGGAATAAGATAAAAAGATTTTGAAGAAGATGTAATACCTTCTTTCCTCATTTTTATTGTTAAATAACTTGGGAATTCAGCAGCCCAACCCTTGGGGGACTATGCTATCTCATGAGACTTTACCAAGTTCAGACATTTTTTCAGATGAAAGAGGGATTCTCACAAGTCAACAAGAGACTTGAATTCCTGGGACAGAATTGTCCAGGGTCCCCTGGTATTGTAGTTATGGATACATTAATTTATGACTCAATTAAATTATTTGAATGCTTTATGTTTTTCCTGCAATACAGCAGAGATGGCAGGTGTATTAGTTCATTTTCATGCTGCTGATAAAGACATACCTGAGACTGGGAAGAAAAAGAGTTTTAATTGGACTTCCATTTCCATATGACTGGGGATGCCTCAGAATCATGGTGGGAGGTGAAAGACACTTCTTATATGGTGGTGGCAAGCAAAAATGAGAAGAATGCAAAAACAAACCACCTGATAAAACCATCAGATCTCATGTGACTTACTCACTGCCACAAGAACAGTATGGGGGAAACTATCCCCATGAGTCAAATTATCTCCCACTGGGTCCCTCCCACAACATGTGGGAATTATGGAAATATAATTCAAGATGAGATTTGGGTGGGGACACAGAGCCAAACCGCACCTTTCTGCCCCTGGTCCCTCCAAACTTTATATCCTCACATTTCAAAACCAATCATGCCTTCTCAATAGTCCCCCAAAGTCTTATTTCAGCATTAGCCCCAAAGTTCATAGTCCAAAATCTCATCTGAGACAAGGCAAGTCCCTTCTGCCTATGAGCAATTGGCACTAAACTCCTGGCAAATTCAGAGGGAAATAAATTTTACAAGTTTGCTAGTTATTGTCTAAAGCAGTACTTTTGTGTGTTTGTGTATGACAAACTCATTTACATTTCAAATTGAAGTATTCCCAGTGAAAAATTTTTTCTAGCATAGTGGCTAAAAATTCAGATTCTTAGACTATGTTAGAATTTAGGTTCTGCCACTTACTAGCTGTCTGACTTTAGGTAAGTTACTTAATTTCACGGGCCTCAATTTTTTTTTATTTTATTGATATATCATAGTTGTACATATTTTGGGTTATACATGTGATATTTTGATAGATATATACAATATGTATTGATCAACTCAGGGTAATTGAGATATCCATCACTCAAGCATTTATCTCTTGCCTCAGCCTACCAAGTAGCTGGGACCACAAATGCATGCCACCATGCCCAGCTAATTTTTGTATTTTTTTTTTTTTAAGTAGAGATGGGGTTTCACCATGCTGGCCAGGATGGTTTCAATCTCTTGACCTCGTGATCCTCCTGCCTCAGCCTCTCAAAGTGCTGGGATTAAGGCATGAGCCACTGCACCCGGCCTTGATTTTTATATTCTAAACCATCCTTATATCACTACAATAAATCCTGCTTGATCATGGTGAATAACATCACAATTCTTTTCTTCTAGCTATTTTGAAATACACAATGAATTATTTTTAAGTATAATATCCCTACTTTACTACCAAATACTGGAGCTTATTCATTCTATCTAACTGCATTTTTGCAACCATTAACCAACAACTCTTAATGTCTCTCTCCTTCTTCCCTTCCCAGCCTCTGGTAACTACCATTCTACTCTCTACCTCCATGAGATTAACTTTTTTAGCTCCCATATATGAGTGAGAACATGCTGTATTTGGCTTTCTGTCTTTCTGTATAAATCTTTGCCTGGTTTATTTTATTTAACATAATGACCTTGAGCTCCACCTATGTTGCTGCAAATGACAGGATTTCATTATTTTTTATGGCTGAATAATGTTTCATTATGTATATACACCACATTTTCTTTTCCATTCAACTTAGGTTGATTCCTTATCTTGGCTATTGTGAATAATTATGCAAAAAACATGGGAGTGCAAATACCTCTTTGATATAGTGATTTCCATACTTTTAGATAAGTAAAAGATTTCTGGATCATATGGTAGTTCTATTTTTAGTTTTTTGAGGAATCTCTATTCTGTTTTCCATAATGACTATACTACTTTACATTCCCACCAATAGTGTAAGAGTGCTCCCCTTTCTCTACATCCTCACCAGCATTTTTATTTTGTTTTGTTTGGTCTTTTCAATAATAGCTTTTCTAACGAGGTGAGATTATATCTCACTGTGATTTTTATTTGCGTTTCCCTGATGATTAGTGATGTTGAGCATTTTTTTCATATATTTGTTGGTTATGTGTAAATCTTCTTTCAATAAATGTCTGAGTCTTCGGCCCATTTTCAAATCAGATGTTATTTATTTGCTATTGAATTGTCTGAGTTTCTTATGTATTCCGATTATTAATTCCTTGTCAGACAGATGGTTTGCAAATGCTTTCCCCCATTCTGTAGGTTATCTCTTTAGTTTGTTAACTGTTTTATTTGCTATGCAGAAGTTTTTTAGCTTGATATAATCCTACTTGTCTAATTTTGTTTTTGTTGTCTGTGCTTTTGAAGTCTTACCCAAAAAATCTTGCCACAATAAATGTCCTATAGTGTTTGCCCAATGTTTTCTTCTAGTGTTTTTATAGTTTCAGGTCTTATATTTAAATGTGTAATCCATTTTGAGTTGATTTTTGTGTATGGTGAAAGATAGGGATTTAGTTTCTTTTTTTTTTTTTTTTGCACATGTATATTCAGTTTTCCCAGCACCGTTTATTCAAGAGGCTGTCCTTATGTTTTTGGTAACTTGTGGAACTTCAGTTGGCCATAAGTGAGTAAATTTATTTCTGGGTTGTCTGTTGTGTTCTACTGTTCTATGTGTCTGTTTTTATGCCAGTACCATGCTGTTTTTGGTACATTCATCTGAAATCAGATAGTATAAAGTCTCTAGCTTTGTTCTTTTTGCTTAGTAGTGCTTTAGCTACTCAGGATCTTTTGTGGATCCATATAAATTTTAGTATTTTTTTTCTATTCTGACAAGAATGTCATGGATATTTTGAATTGAATCTGTAGATAACTTTGAAAAGCATAGACATTTTGAAAATATTAATTCTTTCAATCCATGAGCATTGGCTATCCTTCCATTTTTTGTGTGTCCCTTGCAATTTATTTCATCAGTGGTTTTAGTTTTCCTTCTATAGATCTTTCACTTACTTAGATAGATTTATTCCTAGGTGTTTTATTTTTGTAGCTATTATAAATGGGATTGTTTTCTTGATTATTTTTTATCATTTTTTAGATTGATTGCTGTTAGTATGTAGAAACACTACTGATTTTTGTATTTTGATTTTGTATTCTTCAATTTCACTAAATTTGTTTATCATTCTAACACCTTTTTTTTTGGTGTTATTTTCTAAATGTAAATCTTGTCATCTGCAAACAAGGATATTTTGACTTCTTTCCTAATTTGGATGCCTTTTACTTCTTTCTCTTGCATAATTGTTCTGCTAGGACTTCCAGTGCCATATTAAGTAAAAGTGGTGAATGTGGGCATCCTTGCCTTGTTCTAGGTTTTAGAGGAAAGGCTTTCAATTTTTGCCTGTTCAGTATGATATCAGCTATGGGCTTGCCATTTATGACCTTTATCATGTTGAGCTATGCTCCTTCTATAATCAACTTTTTGAAGGTTTCTAATCATAAAGAAATAATAAATTTTATCAAATGGCTTTTTGCCATCTATTAAAATGATTATATCGTTTTTGTCCTTGATTATTCTTATGTGATGCAATATGCTTATTGATGTTTATATTCTTTTTTTTTTTTTTTTTTTTTGAGACAGAGACTTGCTCTGTC
Organism: Sapajus apella; assembly: GCF_009761245.1. Classification (NCBI taxonomy): domain Eukaryota; kingdom Metazoa; phylum Chordata; class Mammalia; order Primates; family Cebidae; genus Sapajus; species Sapajus apella. The sequence continues at coordinate 2,789,237 of NW_022437061.1, forward strand.
GCCAGGCACCAGGCTGGAGTCCAGTGGCCAGTGCCTGGTATGCAGTGGTGTGATCTCGGCTCACTGCAACCTCCACCTCCCAGTTCAAGCAATTCTCCTGCCTCAGCCTCCCAAGTAGCTGGGACCACAGATGCCTGCCACCATGCCCAACTAATTTTTGTTTTTTTTTTTTTTTTTCAGTAGAGATGGGGTTTCACCATGCTGGCCAGGATGGTTTCGGTCTCTTGACCTTGTGATCCTCCTGCCTCAGCCTCTCAAAGTGCTGGGATTACAGGCATGAGCCACCGTGCCTGGCCTTGATTTTTATATTCTAAACCATCCTTGTATCACTACAATAAATCCTGCTTGATCATGGTGAATAATCTTTTTAACGTATTATTGAATTTGGTTTGCTAGTACTTTTTGAGGATTTTTGCATCTATATTCTTCAAGAATATTGCCCAGTAGTCTTCTTTTTTTGTTGTGTCTTTATCTGGTTTTGGTATCAGGGTAATAATGCTAGCCTTGTATAATGAGTTTGGAAGTATTCTGTACCCATCAATTTTCTGAAATAGTTTGAGTAGAATTGGTATTAGCTTTTCTTTAAGTGTTATGTAGAATTCAACAATGAAACCATCAGGTCCTAGGCTTTCCTTTGATGAGAGACTTTTTCTTACTGCTTTAATCTCATTACTCATGATTGGTCTGTTTAGGTTTTCTCTTTATTCATAGTTCAGTCTTGGTAGGTTGTATGTGTTCAATAATTTATTCATTTCTTCTAGGCTTTCCAATTTGTTGGCATATAGTTATTCATAATAGTCTGTTGCGGTCCTTTGCATTTCTGTGGTATCAGTTCTAATGTTTTCTTTTTCAGCACTGATTTTATTTCTATCTGTTTTCTGTTTTTTCTTACTCTATGAGTTTGTTCATTTTCTCTCTTTAAAAAACCAACTTTTAATTTTGTTGACCTTCTGTATTATTTGAGGCTCAATTTCATTTATTTCTATTCTGATTTTTATTATTTATTTATTTTTACACTTTATGGTTTGGTTTGTTCCTGCCTTTCTAGTTTTTTCAAGTGCATGATTAGAACATTTATGTGGAGTCTATTTTTTTATGTAGGCCTTTATGGTTATAAAATTCCTATTAGTGCCACTGTTGTTGTGTTCCATTTGTGTTTTCATTTTCATTTGTTTCAAGAAATATTTTAATTTCCTTTTAATTTCTTCATTGACTCATTGATCATTCAGGAGCTTGTTGTTTAATTTCCACATATTTGTACAGTTTCTATCATTATAGATTTGTAGTTTTATTCCATTGTGGTCAGAAAGATACTTGATATAATTTTGGCTCTTTAGTTTGTTGAAACTTGTGTCTCAAAATATGTTCTATCCTGGAGAGTATTCCATGTGCTCATAAAAATATATACTTGTAGTACTTGCATAAAATGTTCTGTAAATGACTGTCAGGTCTATTTAGTCTATAGTTTAATTCCAATATTTCTTTCTTGGTTTTCTGCCTGTATGATTTGCGCTTTACAAAAGTGGTATGTTGATGTCTCCTACTATTATTGTATTGCCTCTCTTTCCCTTTAGATCTCTTCATACTGATTTTACATATTTGGGTGCTCTGTCATTGGATATTTATATATTTACTATTATTATATCCTTTTACTGAATTAACATCTTTCTCATAATATAATGAATTTCTTCATCTATTTTTAAAGTTTTTACTTAAAATCTATTTTATGTGATATAGCTATTCCTACTCCTTTTTTTTTTTGCTTCCATTTGCATGGAATATCTTTTTCCATTTCTTAACTTTCAGTCAATGTGTGTCTTTATAGGTGAAATGAGTTTCATGTAGTAAGTATATAGTTGGGTCCTGTTTTTTATCCATTTAGCCACTCTGTGTCCTTTCGTTGGTGAACTGAGTACATTTACATTCAATATTATCGATAAATAAGGTCTTACTACTGCCATTTTGTTACCTGTTTACTTGTTGTTTTACAACTCCTGTCTTTCCTTCTTAATGTTTTTCTTTGAGTTAAGTGATTTTATCTGATAATATGTTTTAATTCATTGCTTTTTATTTTTAGTATATCTGATATAGGTTTTTGCTTTGTGGCTACCATGAGGCTTACAAAAATATTCTTTAGTTATAATAAACACTCAAAACTAATACCAACTTAACTTTTATCACACAAAGAAAGAAAAAGGCCAAAATAAAAACCTGTAGAGATTAACTCCCCTTCTCCACACATTTTGAATTTTTGATGTCACAATTTATATTTTTATACTGTCAATCTCTTGACAGGGTAGTTAACATTTTAATAGTTTTGTCTTTTCATCTTCTTACTAAATACGTAAGCTGTTTCAACACTACAATTATAAAATTAGTATAACAATTATGTTAGCGTTCTTTTCTTTCAGTTTGAAGAATTTCCTTTAGCACTTCTTATAGAACATATCCAGTAGCAATAAATTTCTTCTGCTTTTGCTTGTCTGGAAAAGTCTATTTTACCTTTATTTTGAAAGATAAATTTGCTGGGTACAGCAGTCTGGTTTGGTAATGTTTTTGCATCAGCACTTTGAATATATTGTCCCACTGACTCTTGGCCTTTAAAGTTTCTGTTGAGAAATCTGCTTTCTATAAGGAGTATCAGATCTCCTTTATAAGTTACTTGCTTCTTTTCTCTCACTGCTTTCAGGTTCCTCTTTTTGTCTTTGACCTTCACAAGTTTAATTACAATATATATTGGAGTATTCTTATTTAGGTTGAATCTAACTGGAGACATCTACTTTCCTATACCTAAATATTTTTTTTTCCAGGTTTGGAACATTTTCTGTTTTTATTTCTCTGAGTAATCTTTCTACCCCTTTGTCTTCTCAATTCTCTATTTGACTCCAAAAACCGAAATACTTCCTCTTTTTATGTTGCCCCATAGAACACATAAGCTTTGTCATTTCTTTTATCTTTTTTCCCCCTGCTGTCTGTGTAATTTCAAATATTCTGTCTTTGAATTCACTGATTCTTTCTTCTGTTTGATCGATTCAACTGTTGGTACCCTCTGTGGAATATTTCATTTTATTCATTGTATTTTTTAGGTCCAGGATTTCTGTTTGATTTTCTTTAAAATCATTTCAATCTCTCTGTTAAATTTCTCTGAAAGATTTACGAATTGATGAATTGATTTCTGTGTTTTAATGAAGTTCATTATTTTTATTTTATTTTTTATTTTTTATTTTTTTTTTGAGATCGAGTCTCGCTCTGTCTCCTAGGCTGGAGTGCAATGGTACAATCTTGGCTCACTGCAACCTCTGCCTCCTGGGTTCAAGCAATTCTCCTGCCTCAGCGTCCTGAATAGCTGGGACTACAGGTGTGTGCCACCATATCCAGCTAATTTATTTTTGTATTTTTAGTAGAAACAGGATTTCACTGTGTTAACCAGGATGGTCTTGATCTCCTAACCTCATGATCCACCTACCTCAGCCTCCCAAAGTGCTGGGATTACAGGCATGAGCCACCATGCCTGGCTGAAGTTCATTGAACTTCTTGAAAGCCACTTTTTAAAATTATTTGAGAGATTACACATCTCCACCCTTTCATAGTCAGTCTCTGGTGCCTTATCTTATCCAATTCTTGATGCTTGTGGAAGTGTGATACTGCCTGCACATGGAAGGATTAGGTATATACTTTAGTCTTCACAGTCTGGCTTTTTTGAGCTGTCCCTCAGAAGGCCTTCCAAGGATTCTAAGCCAATTGGCTATTAAGTTCCCAGAGCCTGTGACCACTGCAATCATCTCAGCACTAGAAGATGTTCTAAGTCCAGGCTTTCTGCAAGGGCTCTGAGGCTGACATGGCTTTCTAGTTTAGATGGACCTGGAGGAGGCCCACTATGTATACTGGGGTTTTGTGGGAATGCTGACAAAGGAACTGAGTCCAGAAAAATGTCCCAGTGGCCCAGATGGACATGCCCCTTAGCAGATCTTTGTACAGGTAATATGGGTCCCCAACTACACTGACAGTAGATTGAGTTGAGACTGGGCCCCTTTGGAATTTTCTGTGAGAAGAAAGCTGGTGGGCCTAATTCATTAGCTCAGATGGGTGTGCATGACCCATCAGATTCTTGCACAAGCAGGGTAGCTCTTCAACTGCAAGAGGAGGGGCTGGACCTGAGACCAGGTCCTCTCGGGATTTACTCTGAGGCAGAAGTTGGAGAGCCCAGTCTTACTGACTCAGAGGACATGCATTTCTCAGGAGAAACTTGCACAGCTGAAATAGTTATCTCACTGCAGCAAGAAGAGCTGCAGCTGAGAATGGGTGCTCTCAGGATCTCCTGTGTGATGAAGTCTTGATATATTGGCTCTGTTGGCTCAGAGGTGTGGCTGTCACCCAGGAAGATGCTGCACATGTAGGATAAGTGCAGCAAAAGGGGCTGGAGCTGGGACTGCTCCCTTTCAGAATCTGCTGTGGGACAGAGGATGAAGAGCCCATCTCATTGGCCCAGACAGGTATGTATCTCCCAGCAGTTCTCAGTACAGATGGGATAGTTCCTCAACTACAGTGAGAGGGACCATAGCTGAGACTGGACTTCCTCAGGATTGCTGTGGGATGGAGGTTACCAAGCTCATCAGGGAGGCTCAGACTGCCAGGCTGAGATTTGTGCACATCTCTCTCTGGGTCTTTGTGCAAAAAGTTATGAGCTGGGACCTTAGCCGAGGAAGGCTGGAGCAGCGAAGTAAGGCAACTTTCAAGTTCACTTTAAGACCAATATTAGTGGGCAGACAAGCCTTTCCACCAGTACACTAGTGTGCACAGTTCTCTCTGGACCCCTTGGCAGGTGGTTTTGATTGCAGACTCGAAGCCAATGGGGGTAGTAGCCAAGCCCCTTGGGAGACTTTGCCATTTCCAGGCTTGCCTGAACCCTAAGGCTCCCACGGGCTGACTTTTCACTGTGGATGGGTGCAGAATTCTTGTTGTTGTTAGGGAATATGAGCAGGTTACCTTCTATTCTGCCATCTTAGTGATATCACTTCCCCTCAATTTTTATATGTGTAAAATATAGTTAATAATATTACTTAGTTCATAAAATTGTTTTAATGATTAAATGTATTAATATATATACAAAACTGTGTGTGTGATACATCACAATCATTTAATATATATTATCATTTTAAATAGTCTCATTATAAAATTTTAGTGATAATGCTTCAAAAAAATACTTAAAGTGATGTCAGGATTGCAAAGTGACGAGTGGGTGGTTATTATATTATGTCAAAGGTGATGGCAGACATATTGAAATGATAGAAGTTGTGATATTGGTAGAGATGGCTGTTATCGTGATGGCGGACTATGGGTCTATGAAATTTTTCTATGAAAAAATCAGGATTAGAGGGCATAAGATTGCGGGAAACTGCCTCATAATGTGAGGTCAATTACATTTAATTCCAATTCCTACCTTCATTTCAGTGGCAGGTGCTCTTTGGAGGACTACAATAAACATCATCTACCATGTTGAGCAAATCCCTTCCTTTAATTCTTCAAGAAAACATTAAATATGCTGGCTTTAAAGCTATGAGTAGCATCAGTCAATGGAAAAAAATATGCCTATTTTCTGGCATGGCACAGTAGCGATAGTTGTCTCCCCCTCAACCCAATTTATACAAAAAAAGGATGGATCAAGGGATGCAGTGGCATCATAATTAAATAAAACTGAGAAAAATTATAGTGGATTTATCATTGGCACTGACCTAACATTGACTAATGAAATTAACCCACTGATCTTTTGAAGCAGATTTCTACCAAGAAAGTGGCAGCACTTGAGTTACAGAAATAAAACACCCTTCACAACTGTCAATTATTAGTGAAAGCACAAATCAAAATCATCAGTTATTATATTTAAAATGTAAAAGAAAACAATTTGCAGGCCAAGTATGTAATAAACATATTAAACGTAGGAGGAAAGGAGATAAAGATTACTTATGGAAAGAAGCATCATACCTTAGAGAAGGCAACCATCTGGAAATTCCACTTGAGTATCTGAAACAGAACTATGGAGCTGAAAAAAAAAATACGAATAATCAGGTGTGTGACAAAGACATTAAATAATGTTTCCTTGACAACAAAACATCAAAACAAGTTAATTTCCTCTTTCTCCTCAAGAAATACTTCAGGAAACAGAATTTCTACTCTTCTCTCTTTCTCAGCTTCTCAATATAATTGGCAAATAGTGCAAGAGTAGCAACCACATTCTTCTAATGCAGGTGGCTGGAAAGGCCTGCATTGCCAAGTGGAAGAACAACGCAGAACTACCCTAGCAACCACATATTAATAACTTCCTTTTGTTTAAACAATATTGAACATTTTTCATGAAGAGGATTTCAAAAGCACGTCTCTTGTTCTTTAGAGAAGATCATGAAGTCATTGATTCTTTGAGGGAAAACAGTACAGTACAGGTTGTTGACACTAACATCATTTAATAAATGAGGAAAATAAGCTCCCTGGAGCATAGGCAATCATTGACTTTGAGTGGCAGAACCAGAACTAAAACACAGCTTTCCTGACTTCTATCTAATGTATAATTTTTTTTCTTAGGGCATATCTGAAAGCAAGCAGTTTCTCTAAGTCCTTCATATCCAATTATAAACTCAGATCTGCAGTCTCGGATTTCCAAATTCATATGTAACCATCTCAATCTTTGCTAGTAAATGAAATTGTAGCATTATAGCATCCAAAGGATAGGTGTACTTGAGAGACACAATTATGTAAATGTATCTGAGCATTTAGTTGCCAGGATCCATTCCCCATGTGATTAATTTATTCAGCAGATATTTGTTGACAGCCTTCTATATTCTAGATACCATTGTGCTAGATACTTGAAACAATCTCATCAAAAATATATTAAGAAAAAATTTCAAGTTTCACTCCTGTGAGTCAGATACCCACCCTCCTGTAAGAGAAACTGATCCTAAAAGAAGATAAATGGATTGACAGTGAGAGGGAAGAGAGAGGGAGTGTGGAAAGAAAAGTCTACCTCAGGTGAGAACTATTCTTTGCACAATTTCATACTTGAGAACTCTGACCAATAAGCACACTAAAAATGGTAGGATGACTACATGACACTGTAATGAACACAAGAGAAACTAAAATGAAAGTAAACATTCATCATGTAGTTTGCCTCTGGAAGACTGATGGGACTGATTGGCATTGCCTTAGCCAAAGAGCAATAACGAAATCTTATATATTTCACTCCCTTATCAGGTTTCATAAAAGGAACAACAAAGTAAGTAAATGCAAATTTTAGAATCACCCAAAGATCTAATAGTCATAAGAGAACAAATGAAGAAGGTATTTTTTTTTCCTCAACTACACTCCTCTGCACTGTAAAAGGGCAATTGAGCAACTTGTCCTCCCAAGCCCTCTCCCAGTCAAATCTCTGCTATGACAGAAGAGATGGACTTGAAATTCAGTGGAAAAATACCTGCCTTGGATAAGTTTCTAATCAGATTTTCTAGATGCTGCCAGGAACCAGTAGTGATGTAATGCGTATAATGATGTTCTGGGAGACAAAAGTGCTGGCTCCTGTCCGAGGGTTCTCGAGACTGTCAGGCTACAGCCCACAGGGCTGAGGACACCTGGAATCCTCCCACCATGCACTGGCCACATTAATTCTGGTTCGATTTCTTCCTGGGGCAGGAGGCAGAATGAAATACACAGATAGGAAAAGAGTTAATAACATCACTGAATCAAAGTGATATGTATAATAAGCTGTGGAGGTTACAGTAAGGTATGACAAAAAAGAATCTATCAAATCATTTGATATTTTTGCTGTACTCTAGAAATAAAACTCCACTTTTACAAAATCGTAATGGAATCAATTTCCAGAAAAGTCTACCAGGACTTTCTTTATTCCCAGCATTTATTTGATCAACAAATCTGCCTTAATCAATTACTGTGTCCATGGTGCTATATATTAAGAGTGAATGTTAGCCGGGTGTGGTGGCTCATGCCTGTAATCCCAGCACTTTAGGAGGCCGAGGCGGGTGGACCACCTGAAGTCGGGAGTTCAAGACCAGTCTGACCAACATGAAGAAACCCCCATCTCTGCTAAATATACAAAATTAGCCAGTCGTGGTGGCACATGCCTGTAATCCTAGCTATTCAGGAGGCTGAGGCAGGAGAATCGCTTGAACCCAGGAGGTGGAGGTTGTGGTGGGCCAAGATCGCACCATTGCACTCTAGCTTGGGCAACAAGAGTGAAACTCTGTCTCAAAAAAAAAAAAAAAAAAAAAAGAGTGACTGTTGTGGAGGTGGGAATGGAACAATCCTCAAGGAGACAAAACACATAAGAAAAAAGGAAAAAGGAATTGAGCATAATAATAATGAGGGTATCAGAGACCAGAATCTTGGCACAAATAGCTTATTTAGATGATTCCGGAAAGTGCTAAGACAAAGTGGAATAACAAGATGGGGAAGGGAGGAAAGCCAATAGGGTATGTTATTAAGCAAGTCTCCAAAATGAGTAATGAGCTCAATCTACTGGAGACTCTCTGAGGGACAGTGGAACACACCTGAAGATTATCTCACTGCAGGGTTATCAGCTCCTATGCCACATATGTTGCAGGTAGCTCCTGGGACATTAACCCCCGTATACTTCCAACCCTTCGCCCCGCCGCCCCACCCGACACACACACACCGTGTATGGACCAGAAAGCCACCCAGATGAGAGGACATCCTCAGACAAAAATTTGCAGGAAGAAATCCATTTGCAAGGGAGGTGAATCCTGAGCTAGGTCAAGAGACGTGGGCAGAGCAGTGACACTGTCTTCTCCAAAGTGATGCAGAGGACTCGTGGTATCAGTGCTTAAGGGAGGGAGACACTGTCATAGGCAAAGGAAATCAAGGCAAGCTTTCATCTGGTCCTCTAACGACACAAAAGTTTTTTAATTGTTATTATTATTGGAAACACTCTTGCTCTATTGCCCAGGCTGGAGAGCAGTGGCATGATCACAACGCACTGCAGCCTTGAATTTTGGGGCTCAAGCTATCCTCTCATTTCAGCCTTCCAAGTAGCTAACTACAGGCATTCACCACACCTGGCTAATTCTTGTATTTTTTTGTAGAGACAGGGTCTGTCTATGTTGCCACAGTGTACATCCTGTCTCAACCTCCCAAAGCACTGGTATTATAGATGCAAACCATTGAGCCTGACCCAAATACAAAGGTTTTGGATATTAGAAGTAGTGAACCTCTTTTGTGTTCATGGTGGCCTTTCTAATACTAGAGTTTTTCTCCAAGAAAATTGAAGGGCTTAAAGAATAAACAGTATTTTTTATTTAAAGCAAGTTTTATAAAAGGAAAGAAAATAAACCTTGTACAGTTATCAACTCATTCCTCACTCACACCTCAGGATGATGATGCTGCCAGAAGAGACTTGTTACTGTCCTGATCAGCTTCTCATGAGATAAGGTTCTTGAACATTCTGCCAAATCTGTCCCCTTTTGTTGATGTTAACTTAATGATGTACTGTACATTAGCAGAATCTTTCATTATTGTCAAAATCACATGTATACTTACTGGAAACAAAAATGACTTTTGTACATTGATGGAAAGTTGGTGCTAGAATGCCACGTCACACTGCTCAATGATGGACGCAGGAAATGCAGAGATGCGTTTCAGATAGATGGGATAGCATTTTAGGGGCAGGTATGACAAGACCTGCTTGGAAAATGCTGAATAAGCCAGTCTGAGGAGGGGAGGGTCCATAGTGAAAAGGAGTGGCAGTTAAGGCTGCAAAAGGAAGTCACAGAGCCAGACTCTGGAAGTTCCTGAATATCAAGGGAGCACTGACACTTCCTTCTGACAGTGTTAGGGAGACACTGATAGCATTGCATGAAGAGGTGAGATGGCAAAAGCTCTTCAAAGATGTAGGATAATGAAGCATATATGAGACACTGGAATGGCAAAAAGCTGAAGGCAGGGAGACCAATTATCAGGTCATTTACCAATTCAGACATAAATTTTAAGAGCTTATAAATATTTCACAATTAATAATCAAGTGCATACAGTTTAACAGGTTTTACAGAAAGGGGCTCAGTTGAAAAAGGAAGTGGAGGAAAGAGCAACTTTATCTAATTTGTCCATCCAGAAGGAGCATCTTTTTCTAATTATAGCAAAGGAAAGCATGGGCTAGCATATTTGTAATTAAAATACACACACACACACACACACACACACAGAGAGAAATATACAGGCACGAAGACGTGTTTGGACAAGGTAGGTAGCAGCGAAATGGGGGAAAAGTCAGATGGAAGAAACATTTAAATTGGCATTGATAATACCTGCCCCACAGCAAGATGATAAAGACATTAAAGTTAGATGACATTCTTTCATTCATGGCTTAATAAACTCCATTTAATTTTTTAAAAAGTAGTAGGGCAGAGTCATTGAGGTTTTTAAAATATTCTTGTTAATAATGTTACTGAACCTATAAAACTTATATAATCTCTAACTTGCAGAGCCTGTGACCATAAGAAAACATGACTGGCCATAAAATTAAGCAGAGAGAGATTTATTCCTTCTTTGGTAATTCAGAAATCCTCAAAGCCTTGCAAAGCTTCAGGTGATTGACGGGAATATCAACAATCACTGTAAAGTTCTATGAAAAAATAACTCAGCCTCTTATTCTTTCTGGTTGTTTTCATGCCCTTGTGCTTAATTTTTTTTTCAAATGCGAAAATGCACACAAACACACACACAGCCAAACCTGTGTATATGCCTCTTGGTGCTCTTTGACTGTTTTCATTTGTGACCTTTGCAAACAGCTTACTTAACCAAAATTAGATCAGAATGAAATCTGAAGGATACTCTATCCTTTACTCTTTTAAATTTGCTAGGAACTAACTCTTCAATATTTATGACCCATTGCTGAAAAGACGACATGATTGTTCCACTAGTAAAATAAGATTGCTTTGAGCAGGGTTGCAGAAAATCTGATTTGAAAATCCAAGTTAATAATCTCCACAATTCTAATAGGGCAGTGTTGTAAATGAAACCAGTTAATAGGTACAGCAAAAAAGAATGATGATCTCTGTGGATTCCAATCAGAATAAGATACCAAAGAGGAGAGGGCTGTGGCTATAGTTGAGGGTGGTAGTTATGGCTCATGCCAAGAATAATAAACAAAGTTTAAAAGCTAAATAGAAACAAAATATTCCCCTCTTGCTTATTCTCTAAGATCTTTGTTATCTGAAGTATTATGTTAATAGAGGTTAGAGCATGAGAATTAAAGATCTATAGACTCAACTGTCAGCTCTGTAACTTACTAAGCAACGATTTGGCCAAGTTACTTAATGTCTGTAAGCCCCCAAGCATTTTGTCTGAAAAATAATCTGATGCAATCTAACTTATAGAATGTGTAAAAATCCCCAACATGGACTTGCTTACATAGTAGGTGTTCAAGTGCTCGGTTGCTCCATTTCTTCTTCCTCCCCTTTTTTTCTTAGATATAAGATAAACTTGAAGAGTGCCAGCATATTCCGAAATGCGAACAAATTGAACAATCCTCCAAGAGTAGCTGGTAAATGTCACCAACGTAAGTGCTGTCTTTTAGTAGCAGTTTCCTTGGTAAGAACTGAAACGTGAAGTAAAGAGCTGCATGGAGCAGTGTGATCTAATATATGAGATTGTGGACTCTAGGTTGAGCTGCCTGAGTTCAGGTCCTGGCTCTATCTCTTTCCTTGTTCTTGAAAATGTTACAACCGTGGAAGCTGCTTCTTGGTTCTTTACTCCTTCAGTTTTTATCTGTGAAATGCAGAAAAAAAAAATTCTCTTAGGGTTGTGAAAATTAAATAATGTCATCTATGAAAAGAATTAAAAACAGTGCTTTATACATGGCAACCACTCAATTGAGTAAAGGACAACATATTAAAATTTCAACTCTAAAAAACAGAGAGATTCAGGGTGATTTTTCACAATAGAGGAGTATACTTTCATTAATAAGGGATTTTCACCAGGAAGCCTTCAGAAAGTGACTCTACTTACAGCTGGTTAACTGGAAAGATAGCTTTGGTGGCAGCAGTATGCTCAGTAGAGACACAAACCATCTGTGAACATTCATTATTATTATTATTATTATCATTATTATTTTTGAGAGACAAGGTCTTGATCTGTTGCCTAGGCTAGAGTGCAATGGCACATGAATGGCTCACTGCAGCCTCGATCTCCTGGGTTCAAGCCATTCTTCTGCCTCAGCCTCCCATGTAGCAGGGACCACAGGCATGTGCCATTACACCTGGTTAATTTTTTAATTTTTGTAAAGACAGGGTTTTGCCATTTTGCTCAGGCTGGTCTCAAACTTTTATGCTCAACCAATCCTCCTGCCTCAGCCTTCCAAAGTGCTGGGATTACAGGTGTGAGTTACCACGCCTAACCCCCATTAATTTTTGTACTCACTATGCACAAGGCCCTGTGATAAAAATCACAGCTCCCAACTCACTAATTGCAAAATTCCCACCAAAACCCTCAAGTAGCATGTTGGATTTTACTTATATATTCACAATAGATGCTTTCTTCACTGTCGCTTTCATGTGAAGAAATTTTCATGTAAAATGAGCTCTTTCTTCTTATTAAGGTGCCTGGGGTCTAGATAAAGTAGATAAATCACCATGAAGGAATAATCATACTTCTCTATGACTAGGTTTCCCTGTTGGAGTCAATTCTGAGTAGTTATTAATAGGACTCCTTAATAGCTAAATTCAGATAATGCTAACATTTGATTTCATCACCCAGAGCTCAAAGATCCCTCTGACGACTGTTGTGGCCAGGATGGTCTCTCAGCAAAAGACCATGTAACTGCCATCCCCACCTCCTTGTCTTTCAGTTCTGGCAAACGCTGAAGAGGCTGTCTGCTTTCTACTTGTGTTTCGAATTTGTTTCCACTACTTTTATCATCCTCCTCACCCTCTCATGAGATAGGAAGGCTGTAACTGTACATGTCAGTTATTAACCTCTCAATTCCAGATCCACTTTGCTCTGCTCTATGCTATGATACTGTGGTTGGCACTCTGAAAACAATTTTCTCTTTTGCCAGCTGTTCACTAAGAGGTCCCCCAAACAGAGGCTCTAGAGAAAGGTCGGAGGAGAGAGGAAAGTCTTGTTCTTCCAGGTTTGCTTGCTGTTCCTGTCAGCATTCCTTAGCCAGGGCTTTTCACCCTGGCAGAGGCTGCTGGTTCCAGGATCCCAATTCCTTTTTTTACCCTCAGGACAAGTCTCACCTTGACCCCTCAGAGATAGCAGCACCAGCAGCACCATGAGTGCCTCACTTCAGAGGTCTAAGCACAGTTTCATGGACCTCTCCTCTAAACTTAGAGGTTCAAAACCCCAACCCAATGGTTCACCCCTAGCAGTAGTCCTCACTTGTCAAGCAGTCTTATTTCCAAACTGATAATGTGACTGCTTATGGTGATCCACTATGTAGGCTTTAAAAGACTGGGAAAATGGAGGCAATAATATGAAAGTAAGTGAAATTCATTCTTTATCCTATTTCCCTACCTGTACCATCTTTTTTTCTATGTAAACATGCAAGTTAATCAGCAAAAGTGTTAATTTTTAATTAAGTTTTCTGTGGATAATGGCTTAAAAATAAACTCTCAAGTTTCTGACATTTTTCAGAAGCTTCCAATAGTTATGTTTCAAATTGTATAAAAATGTTTAGTAAATTTCTAGGTGTTTGGCACTGAGTTAGACACTATCAAGAGAGAAAGTGGTTATAAGGACAATACAAAATAACATCCGTCCCCTCAAGAAACTGTGGTTGGGGGAGGAAAAGCCAATGTACACAAATTAATAAGAGAACTATATGAAACATAATATAATTTAAACTGAGTTGTATGGTGCAGACCAACAAATGCATTAGGAAATGAGAAATAGAAGAGATCATTGGGGATCAAAGTAATTGGGGAGAACTTCACAGTAAAATTTGATGTGGATTCAGAAAATATTTACATATGGAAAAAAACCATCAGATTTTCATTTAAGAAAGCAGCTTGAAGAAAGACATGGAAATGAAATGTTAGACTTTGATATGCACATTCATTAGTACCAGTTAATATGAGTTTGCCATTGTATAGATTCCCTAGGTTTGTCACTAAGTGGAACTCAGCCTGCAGTGAACTTATAAATAGTGGAACCAATTGGAATTCCATCTGCCACTGAAAAAGATCCTCTGTGAATATCAAAGTCATGTGTCATTCAGCTGTGGTAATTTGGAACCATAGTTCATACATTTTTACTAACAGCTGAGGATTTGATATTTTGGATCAATATCCTGGTAATCCCTTTGATTGACTTGAAGGTTTGTCTAAGACATTTCCATCCTTTAGGAATGATTCAGATGCAAATTCTAAACTCCAACTGCTTGTTGGAGAAATCCTTAGGAGCCAATCAGATTACAATAAAATTTCCAGAATCTAATCTAAAACAAAACATAAGTTGGTCATTAAGCACTGAAACTGATGGCTAAACAATTTTCGATTGTTAATACCTGGTTATAGTCAGGTTTTAAAATGGAATTTTAAATGCCTGTTTTAAAGTTACACAAGGAATCAAGTAGATCATGCCACCACTTTCACTAAGAACTTTCATAAATCAGTAAATCCAACTGGGAGCAGAATGCTCAAAATTATACACAAAAGACAATCATAGAATTAAATCCTGACCTTTCCCATAAAAGCAAACATCCTCTCCCCTGCCCCTACCCTTCTCCAATTTACAGTAATGTAATCCACATGGAAGAAGTCAGTGTGTGTTTGGGAACCAAGTCCTACACTTTCTTTTCCATCACAAAAGCCAGTTGTTCTTCAAAACCAGCCACAGAGATCACATTACACTCTGAAGTATTAAAAAAGGGGGCCTGAGCTCAGACCTCCTGCTGAAAAGTTTAGTTGTCAGTTGTTAGGCAGAAAATCAATCATAAATGCATTTGGGACAATGGCCTGCTGCCTAGAATTACACCAGGCTGGGAAAAAAAATCTACCCTGCGGCAGCAGAATACTAATGATTGGAGATACCCACGCTGCTTTAGACAAGGCGGATCAATTTATTTAGACACATTTATGGAACGGAAATATGCTTGTGCCAAATCTCAGATTTACATACAATTATAGCAGAACATTTGCAAAATTTTCTCAGAAGGATCAAGATATTTTATTCCTCAATATGAGCCAGCAACTTCAGAATTGTTATGGATGGCTTTAACTAAATCATTCCTATCCCTAGGTCTTGCATTAGGTATGGAGACTTTGCCATAGTTTGGATAATTTACCATACTTTTGCAAAAGCTCATGGAAGACACATAGCTATCTGGTTTCACCACAAACCCACTGTACTCAATAGCTGAGTGGGTAATAGATGACAAAAATCTGCTCTTCACATGTAGAACAGTCTTATTTCCAAACTGATAATGTAGCTGGTTAGAATCTAGTGCCAATGAAATCAACTTTTAGTTCCTATGAGTAATATTAAAAACAATAGCTATCATTTTTAGCACACTCATGTCCATCACTGTGCTAAGGACTTTGGATGCTCCTGTAACCCTTCCAATAATCTTAAGAGATAAGGGCTCTTTACCTGTATTTTATGGACAGGGAAACTGAAGGTTAGAGAGGATATGTTCTTTACTCAAGGTCATATGGCTGATAGGAGGAACCAGAAATCAAAGTCAAGCTAAATTATCCCAGAGCTCCTGGCAATGCCACCTCTCACACATAACTGTACACACTCCACCCTAAATATCTGTGGGTTCTGCATTCACTAGCTTCAACCAGATTTAAAATATTGGAGGAAAAAATGATGGCTGCATCTGTACTGAACATGTACAGACTTTTTTTTCTTGTTATTCCTAAACAATACAGTATAACCACTGTTTACATAGTATTTACATTGGATTAGGCATAAGTAATCTAGAGATGCTTTAAAGTATATGGGAGGATGTGCGTAGTTATATACAAATACACCACTTTATAAAGAACTTGATCATCTGAGGATGTGGCATCCAAGGGGAATCCAGAACCAATCCCCAATGGCCACTGAGGATGACTATATCTATGCACAGAGGAAAACTACCCTAAATCACGGACTACTGCCTCAACCCCAAGCCAGTCACCTCCCAGATGTTTCCATGTCTGCCGTCTCAAGAAAACCAAAGAGGTTGACCCTAACACACTCAGAGCCTTATGGGGTAGGAATCATGACAGCTTCATGATTGTTATCTAAGTATGAAAATTGGCAAGTTTTATCAACAACATTAATTAAGTCTTAGAAAGTGTGAAATCAGGTTGTGCTCACTTTCTGGGCTCATCAAACAATCATTAAACAACTGGCAGTCTCTATCGAAGTATGTCTTTCTACATTTCTCCATTCATCTCCTCTTCATTGTGCCACATTTCTGCCTGGTCCTCTGGAATTTATCAAACACAGGTGTGCTTGTATGAGCAATCCTTTTCTTATCACTAAGCAAATGTGACTACTTGGAATAACTACTTTAAATGCTGTGATTAAATTCTCCAAAAACTTTCATTGAAATGCCTGTGGAAAGAAGAGGTGTTTCCATGTAACAGAAGCAAAAGTCAAGACATAGAGAAGTTACAAAACTAAAATTTTCCAGCGATTGGCAAAGTGCCCTGTTCAGATTAAGTACATGGTTGTTATTGAAATAGAAAATGATGGAAACATCTGATTATGCTGGTTAGTCTGGACTCCCTCAACTCTAGTTTGATGCTCCTCACAATAGGACATACAATTTAT
The DNA here is from genome assembly GCF_009761245.1 of Sapajus apella. Taxonomy (NCBI): domain Eukaryota; kingdom Metazoa; phylum Chordata; class Mammalia; order Primates; family Cebidae; genus Sapajus; species Sapajus apella. The sequence continues at coordinate 2,806,022 of NW_022437061.1, forward strand.
AACCCTGAATATTTTATTGTTTCCTCCTAAACTCCTTTACTCTTGTTCTCCTCCAGCTAACTCTTATTCTAGCTTATGCTTTAAGTGTGACCACCATGTTTCCCAACACTGAACAATGCACATGAAGTAATTTCCATTCTTAAGAAAAAGTTACTGGGATAGCACAGTCAGGCAGTTACATGCACAGATACTGGAGCCAAAATGCCTAGGTTCAAATCCCAGCTTCAATAGTATATTATGTGTGTGATCATGAGCAAATTAGTTAATAACTCTGTGCTTTATTTTATCCATCTGCAAAGCAGACATAATATTACCTAATTCATGGTTGTTATGAAAATTAAATGAGTTCATGCAAAACCTCTAAACAATTCCTAAAATACATTCACTGTTTACTGTTTTTATTATTCCAAATGACACTCCTTCATCAATTTAAGAGGAATGACTCTTTTATGCTGAAACATTCTTATTTCCTGTCAGTCTCATTCAGAAGATTCTAGTCACGTAAAATACATCACTTACTGCTTCTCGTCTTCCTCAGAATCACACCCAAAGCCAACACCATGGTTGTCAGACCTTATCCCAGCCCACATTCAGGCTGTGGGTATAGCAGGCCAAGCTTCCCGTAGACAGAGATGGTTGTAAATTTCTAGAAATGACTCTCACAATAGATACCACTTCTCAGCTGAATCACAAGCTAATTCTGTCTCTAAGAATCTTTTACTTATTCAGCTAGCATGATACCATAAAATCTTCAGAAATCCCCTTCTCTTCCCCACCCTCAATCTAGGGCCTAATACAGGAAAATGTATCAGTATTGACCTCAGAGTCCAGCAGTCTTGATGGCTGTGCCAAGGAGACTTTTTCTCTTCAAGTGTGTTTTTCTCTTCCTTTTTCAATCTCAGTTTTCTTACTGCAACAAACACTACTAATTGTTCCTCAATGACCATTCTTATATTCTTCCTTTGCAAAAGAATTTTGGTAGGGCACACAGCCACCAAAATAAAGACTATATTTCTTAGCCTTTCTTCCAGCTTGGTGTAGCCATAAGTTCTGGCCAATGGAGGTAAGCACAAGTGACACATACCACTTCTAGGTTGAGTCATTAAAGGGAGGGGTATCCCTTTTCTCCCCTCTTCTGAACTACTGCTTCAAAAGTGGATATGGTGGCAAGATAACTTGCACCATGTGGATGAGAGCAATATCCTTGAGCTATGGAAGCAGCAAAAGAAAATAATCCTGGGTCCCCAGAGAATCTAAAGGGCAAAGCTACTAAACAAGCCCTGGCCCCTCTATCTCTGGACTGCATGTAAGTCCAACATAATATAAAACGTTTGATCTACTATAATTTGAAGTCTCTTTTACACACAGCTGAATCTACCTTCTCATACACTTGCCAATTTTGTATTCTTTTTAAAGATATTTATTCTGTCATGAATTTAGGATTAGTCTTATGCAAGAGATTTCATGTTCCCTTCATTCTATTCTTTTTGTTTTCCTTTTTAAAGTGCATGCTCAGAAGTGTTTACATTCTACCTTAAGGCTGTGTTTTTTACTTCATGTAAAAGCAGCGACTTCATGCTGAAAAATAATTCTTCTCCAGATGTTCTATATTAATTTCATATAGGACTTTATCAAAGTCTTTACCTGGTGTCAATTTTCTTGATTTCCATAGAGCTTATCTATTGCCAAAATTCTGCAATTCTGAAAGATGATGATAGGTAGTCATCCCTTGGTATTGGCATGGAAGATTGGTTCCAAGGTCCTTGAACCCCAAATTCATGAATGCTCAAGTCTCTTATATAAAGTGCTGTATATAAATTTGCATATAATCTACACATACCCTATCATACACTTTACAACATCTCTGGATTACTTAAAATATTAACTACAGTATAAAGGTTACAAAATAGTTGTTAAACTATATATTTTTTAATTTCTATTATTTTTATTAGTTTTTTAAAAATATTTTTGATCCATGGTTGATTGAATCCACAGATGCAAAACCTATGGATACCATGATCAACTGTATTATATCTGTTTTGTACTCCTATTTCTTCCTTGCTTATGTCCAATAATATAACTACTTAGGGATAAAACCTAGGTTTGAAAAGCAAAGATGCATTTACATACATTGTCCATGTATTATACAGCTTGTTTCACCAATAGCAAATTTCATTTGAGCATTTGGTATACAGCATATAGCTTTAACTAACCTAGTGGGTATTTTGGTTCACTATTGTTAATGGTTTGTCTGTAATTTCACTTTCCATTTCAAAGTTAAATTTTCTCAAATACATTTATCCAAGATTTACTATAGGTATCAACATGTTTTGTTTGTGCTTTTGAGTTGCTGCTTTAATTCAGTGTGGTTTTTTTTCTAATTAATATCCCATTTATTAAACATTATCAACTCAAAGACATTGTTTTTCTTAAGCTTTTAATTTTAATTTACAAGATTTATTCTATTTATTAAAATAGCAAAGTCTAACAATTACCTCTAGAACTCAAGTCAAATATTTCATTAATCTTTGATCAAGTCAATTTGTTTGGTTTCTTTTATAAACTTAAGATTCCTTAGACATTTTTACTACATTTATATATTTGATTAAACTGTCTTTTTCAATGCATTTTTGAATGTTACTACAAGGAAAATATTTTGAAGCACTTAAATATTTAACTGAACTCAATATACCAACCTTAAAATACAGTGAATTCTAAGCTCTCTTTAAAAATCAACACTATAAACTTAGTAAAATATCTTATGCATTTCAAATTAAGAATTGTAAATGAAACAAGTTATTAAACTACATATTTTAAGTTGGAATCACAAGGATGTTTGTTTATAATACATCCAATTCTCTTTAAATCCAAATGTGCACCTATTATAATTAAACTAATAGAAAAATATTAATATTGCAGGTTCAAGTGATTATCTCTAAGATTAATTGATGCTTTCCTTTTTTAAAACAAATTTTGTTTACTAACGAAAGCAAGTTAAAGTTTATCATCTCAAATGAATTGTGGTAGCTATCTCGGCATACTTAGATTTCTTATTAGCCAGAGGCTTTGGCCAGGCTGACTCTCCACAGGCCACTAATAGGTAAAACTTCTATAGAGTCACTTTGCTATTAGGGAATACAAGCCATGCCCCCCAAATAGGTCAGTTTTATGGCCCCCAGAATTCAAGTTACACATTTTCTATTTCTTCAAACTGATTTAAGCCTACAATATCCTCACTGAGACAATTTGAGTACTTTATTAAATTTAACCAATTCAGTTACTGCCTGGTTCAATTCAAACACCTTTCATAGTATTGCTTAGATTCCCACAACAAATCTTATAGATATTTAAATGACATTTGATTTAATTCTGTGTATTCCTCTCTCTGACTCTCCAGGCCTCAGACAACACCATAGTAATGACAGGAAGGGGATACATACATTTGGTCTCTAGTACTAGTTAGCTATAACTCACTTTGAACACAGATATGCCTTCTAACTGTTTTTACATTTCAAAATCATTTTTATCCTATATTCACATTGTTAAACCTGATGTTTTAGTTGTTAAACTTGAAGACTAAATTTTATTCTTTTAAAAAATCATTTGGCTTTTGATTATAAAATAAATATAACATAATTTTCTCCAGGAGGCACGGCTCCAAGGCACGATCTGTCCCCATGTTCTCCTGCCCAAACTCATGCAAAGCTATCTTACCTCAAACTGACACATACTTTTAAACCTGCCTCTGTAAAGTCTTTATAGGGTGCTATGATTTGAATGTCCCCTTTAAAACTCCTATTGAACTTTAATTGCCATTGCAATGGCATTAAGAAATGGAATCTTTAGGAGGTGATAAGAGCATGAGGGTAAAGGCCTCAATGGATTTGTGCTACTATTGTGGGAGTGAGGTAGTTGTCTTAGAAGTTCTGTCTCCCTTTTCTCTCTGTCTCATGCCTGCTTTAGCCCTCTCCTGCCCTTCCTCTCCATGTGATGCTTTCTACCATGGTTATGACACAGCAAGAAAGCCCTCACCAGACGCTGTCCCTTGATCTTGGACTTTCCAGCCTCCAGAACTATGAGCCAAATAAACTTCTATTATTTGTAAATTACCCAGTCTGTGGTACTCTGCCATAGCAACCAAAAACAGAATGAGAAGTGGGGTAACTTTTAATTTTCGAATAATTTAATACTTCCAGGAAAGTTGTAATAATAATATAAAGAATGTCCATGTACAACATCTCAAATATTCCTCCAGTATTATCATTTTATCACACTTGCTTTGTCATTCTCATATATAAAGATACACAATTTGTTTCCTGAAACAAATTCCTCCTACCTACCTCTCCTACCTATTTCACCAAATTAGAAAATATAGTCCCAGATAGCAACTTTCAGGCAGAATATTTCTTTAGCTTTACATAATGCAGTTTGTAGTTTCTAAAAACCATGATATTCTCTTTAATAATCACAGTACAATTATCAAAATCAGAAAATTAATACTAATATAATATCATTACCATTACCAAGATCAAAACTATTATCCAATTTGTAGACAAATTATATATGCAAATTTTACCAGTTGTCCCACTAATATATTTTACATTGTCCAGGGATAAATCCAGGATCATAAGTTACAATTGGTTGTCATGTCTGTTTGGTCTTCTTTGATCTGAAACAATTCATTTTTTTTTTATATTTCATGATCTCAATATTTGAATAATTCAAAGTGGTTATTGTGTAGACAATTCTTTGATTTAGGTTAGTCCAATTATCCCTTTGTGATTGGATTCAGATTATGCATTTTTGGCAGAAATATCATAGAAATGTTGTTATGTCCTTCTTAGGAAGCACATAATGTCTAAGTGTCCCATTATTGGTGATGTGAACTTTGATCATATGGTTGAGGTGACTTCTGCCAGGTTTCTCCACTGTAAAGATAGTTTCTTCTTTGAAATTCATAAATATATTGTAGAGATATACTTTGAAACAATGTATAATAACTATCCTGGTTTTCAACATACTCCGATTTTCAAATCCGTTTATTTTTACCTGAAACAATTATTACCATAGGGACTGCCAAATGGTGATTTTCTAACTCCATCATTCTCTCTATCTTTATTTTTTTGGGTTCTACTATAAGGAAGAGAGTTCCCTTCTCCATCATTTATTTCCTCATTTCTTTACTTATATTAGTATGGACTTACACATTTTTATTTATTATCTGGGTTATATTCCATTATTTTCAATAGTCATGATGATGTTCAAATCGTCTCAAATGTACTAATGGAAGCCTCTTCAAGCAGGTTTCTGAGTCCTTTGCAACATGTCCCATTTATTCTTTAACCACTTCCTTGCTTTGTGACACAGAAATGTTCCAAGTTCACTTTTTAATTTTCATCCCCTGGACCTGGAATCAGCCACTTTTGCAAGGAGCCTCAGATTGTTTTAGTGGAGAATGAAATTTAGAAACCCACATCTAGGTCCTAGGTGTGCTCATTGCTAGTGAAGTGTTCTTTGAAACCTTTAAAGCATTCCTAATGACAGCTATTGTAGCTGACAGATGACTTTGAAATATCTGAGTTAATCACCAGCAGTCTCACAACCACAATTTCTCCGTGTATATTACAATAGCTAGGTCTCCTTCACCCCAGCTTGTCCAGTGGGTATACTCCAGGGATGTTTTCAATCATTTGGGCTTCCTAAGGACCACTTTCTTCTTGGTTGTGTTATTAATCCTCATACAAAAGGTAAGATAGATAGGAGAGCATTGCCATCTCCTACCTACCTCTCCTACCTATTTCACCAAATTAGAAGACATAGGTCCCTTTCTGCTTTGAAAATTTTCTCAGTCATTCCTCCTCTCTCTCATCCCTTTTTTCACACAAATTTATCTCACCTACATTTCATACTGGTATTTCTTAGAAGCGACTCTGCACAGAGCTTGCTTCTGAGGCTCTCTTTATAGACACTGGAGTTTGTGGCTGGAGAGAAAAAGGAAGTAGCATAGATATCAGCTTTTTCCTTTCTCTGCTTCTCTGCCCCCAAAACTCATCACACATATCCCAGGGGACCTGAAAAACAGAGAGAAATCCATCAAAGCCTGAAGACTGTAAGGTTTAAGATTTGAGACCAGTAGAATCAAATCATTCAAGACAATAAGTAATAGCCAAGGAAAACAAGGTAAAATAGGCTACATAAAAGAAAACAAAATAGAATTTTTTAAGACCACCTCAAATGTATTAGACTAAAAACGAACGTAATGAGGCTCCCACACAGAGAATATTTAGGTTTAGGGTTTCATGATATGTAGACATCACATCAAGGAGTTCAATTTTCCATCTACAGTTCAGAGGTTAGGCTTTAGACCTTCAAAGTAGAAGTCTTCAGGGAATCATTTTTAAGATGGGGAAGCAGGAACTATAGTGAAAGGATTTCTATGTAACTATGATGTATCCCACACATCTGGAAGTAGAAAAAGCAAGGGAAAATTATAAGAAACAGTATATGGAGAGTTAACTTGGGTGCTACTGAATATCTCAGTCAAACACATATCTCTATGTGTGTAGATACATTTCCCAGTGTGTATACATATTTATTTTCTCCCCAAAAGTCATTTCACTATAGAGAGATAATAGAAAGAAAGAAACATGCAATTGGCTCTTGAATGACAGAGAGATTAGGGTCACTGACCCCCTGTGCAGTCAAAAATGTATATATAATTTTTGACTCAACCAAAACTTAACTACTAATAGATTACTGTTGACTGGACGACTTACTGATAACATAAACAGTTGATTAACATGTATTTTGTATGTTATATATATTTTATAGATATCTATAGATAGATAGATAGATAACCTACTGTATTTTTACAATAAAATAAAATAGGGAAAAGAAAGCATTATTAAGAAAATCCTAAGGAAAAGAAAATATATTTACAGTACTGAACTGTATTTATCAATACTGTAAGTGTATGTCATCTGTTTACAAGATGAATTGCCTATCTGAAATGGTAGACAACTGCATCTGATGTCCTCAATCTGTGACATCAAGCAACTCAGCTTTTGCTTGTAATGTCATAACTTTTCTCTGCTTCTTGGGAGCACTTCCAGCATCGCTAGTCACACTTCATGTGAGTCCCATGGTGTTATTCAAGGTGTACTGTATTGTACTAAACATGATGAAAATTAAACAAGAAACTCGAGAGATCACTTTTTACTGTGATACACACTTTACTAGAGAGACAAACTGTTTACAAGAGATGATTAGCATCAGGTGGCATTTTAAGTGGATATCTGTAACACCTGAGCTCACCATAATAGCAACAAGAGGTGGCTATAAAATTATTACAGTAGTATAGTATGCACTACAGTTAGTTTTATGAAGTTATGATTTAATACATCTTTTTATTTGTTTGCATTTCAACTACAAATGGCACCATATACAGTCTGTGTTTGTGTATGTAAGTTTTGATAAATGTTAACTTTTACAATAGATTTGTGTATATTTTGTGGTAGTAAATAATAAAATAGACTACTACTATCTACATACATTTTATACATTTATGACATACTTTCTCCTGATTTTTCTTCCATATTTCTATGCCATGCAGTTTGTTTGTGTTTTTTAATTGTTAAATCTTCAAAAAAAATCCACATATAGGTGGACCTGTAAAGTTCAAACCTGTGTTGCTCAAGAGTCAACTGTATATATTGCAATTTTAGGTTAAAAGATATATTTTATTTTTATACATCATTTATATGTAATAATAACTTAAGAAATAAGCCTATGTCCTCCAAGAGATTTACAGTACTTATTGGTTGTCCAGACCTGAGTTCAACCCAGTCAATGTTCTATGTGACTCACCTTCAGAAATCTGATGTACTGCAGACTTGTTGCCCAGGTGAAATTCCTGCCTTCCTGCCAAGATAGAAGAGAAGTGGCAAATAGAATACATTCCTCTTTTCCCCAGAGCCATAACTCTTCTTAGACCATGGAGACAAAATTTCATATCCTCTATTCAAAGATGTGAAAAATTCTAGAGTTACCCCTACATATTCAAGAATCAAGAAGAACAGGAAATCCAAGATAACCCACAGACTCTTGGAAGGAAGCAGATTTCTCCTACAGGCCCTCTGGAGACAGTTGAAAAACTGTGAGTGCCCAATATATGAAAGAGGGATTGTCTGCCCCCAAACACACACTCTCACTGGGAAACCTGAAGTTCCTGATCTTGGGAGAAGGATTTGACCTTACCTGGAGCTGAGACAAATTTAGAGAGCTGAGTGAAATATAGGGGTGGAAGAAGCAGTAGGAAGGGCCCTGTGGGCTATCAGTCCCCAGGGAAGTCATTTCTGACTTTGTCTCACAGAAGTCCTTGGGGAGGGCTGCCAGAGGAACCGGGGAAAGACCATACAGAGAAGGAAACTTCCAGCTAAACTTTGTAACTATTTTGTCCAAAAGCAAAGTTTCCCAAACAGAAATTAGGGGAGGGGGTGAATCAGGACTGTAGACACAGCACAGGAGCCATGGCAGATGGGGAGAGGTAAAACCTAAAAGCCCTGCTTGCTCTGTCAGCTGGGAGGCTGGTATTCTGGAGCAGTTTCTTAGCCCTGCTCACCCGCTGCCTGGAACTAAACTCGGTGCTGTTGAGGGAGCACAGTGAAAGTGAAACCAGCCTTTTGGGCTGCATGAGGCCTATAATTGCCAGCTTTTACCCACTTCCCTGGTGACCTGCATGACACAGCAGAGGCAGCCAGAATCCCCCTGGGAGCATAACTCCACTGGTCTGAGAACTACACCCCCCATCCCTGCCACCACCAAGGAGAGTCTGAACTTAGATATGCCTAACCCTACCTCCACCTCATAGTCTTTCTCTACCTGCCCTGATAGCCCAAGAAAAAGAACAGAACCTCTTGGGAGTTCTAGGGCCCCACCTACCACCTGATGCTCACTATACTACCTCAGCTGATGCTGTCTTGAAAATGCCACCTCCTGACTGGAGGCCATCCAACACAAAACTAGTACAATAAGGACTACAACTAAGGACCCTCACAGAGTCTGTTTCACTCCTCTGCCACTTCTACCAGAGCAGGTGCTGATATCTACCTCTGAGAGCCCTAAAGATGATTCACATCATATGACTCTGTGTAGACAATCCCAGTACCAGCCCAGAGCCTGGTAACTCTGCTAGGTGGCTAGATCCAGAAGAGAAATAACAATCATTCCAGTTTGGCTCTCAGGAAGCCACATCACCAGGGAAAGGCGGAAAGCACTACATCAAAGGAGCACCCCATGGGACAGAAGAATCTGAACAGCATCCCTTGAGCTCCAAATCTTTCCTCTGACATAGTCTACCCAAATGAGAAAGAACCAGAGAAACAATTCTCGTAATATGACAAAACAAGGTCCTTTGGTACCCCCAAAAGATCACACTAGCTTGCCAGCAATGGATCCAAAACAAGGTGAAATCCCTAAATTGCCAGAAAAAGAATTCAGAAGGTCAATTATTAAGCTAATCAAGGAGGCATCAGAGAAAGGTGAAGTCTAACTTAATGAAATTAAAATAGTAATACAAGATAAAAAGGGAAAAATCTTCAGTGTAATAGATAGCTAAATAAAAACCAATCACAAATTCTGGAGGTGAAGGACACATTTAGAGAAATGCAAAATGCACTGGAAAGTCTCCTAATAGAATCAAACAGCAGAGGAAAGAACATCAGAGCTCAAAGACAAGGTTTTGAATTAACCTAATCCAACAAAGACAAAAAAAAAAAAAAAAAAAAAAGAATTTAGAAAATGAACAAGGCCTCCAAGAAGTTTGGGATTATGTTAGATGACCAAACCTAAGAATACTGGGTGTTCCTCAGGAAAAAGAGAAATCTAAAAGTTTGGAAAGCATATTTGAGGGAATAATCAAGAAAAACTTCTCTGGTCTTGTTAAAGATCTATACATCTTTAACAAGTACAAGAAGTTCAAAGAACACCTGGGAAATTTATCACAAAAAGATCATCACCTAGGTATAGTGATCAGGTTATCTAAAGTCTAGACAAAGGAAAGAATCTTAACAGTCATGAGTTAAAAGAACTAACTAGATAAGCTGTAAAGGAAAATCTATCAGATTAACAACAGATTCCTCACCAGAAACCCTACAAGCTAGAAGGGATTGGGGCCCTTCTTCAGCTTCCTAAACAAAACAATTACTAGCTGCATACAAGAATTTTGTATGCAGCAAAATTAAGCGTCATTAATGAAGAAAATATAGTGTTTTTCAGATAAACAAATGCTGAGAGAATTCGCCACTGCCAAGCCAGAACTATAAGAACTGCTAAAAGGAGCTCTAAATCTTGAAACAAGTTCTCAAAATACACAAAAATAGAACCTCCTTAAAGCATAAATCTCACAGAACCTATAAAAACCCCAATTTTTAAAAAAAGGTATTCAGGCAACAAATAGCATGATAAATAGAATAGTACCTCCCATCTCAATGCTAATGTTGGATATCAACGTCCTAAATGCTTCACTTAAAAGATATAGAATGGCAGAATGGATAAGAATACACCAACTAAATATCTGCTGTCTTCAAGATACTCACCTAACACATAAGGACTCACATAAACTTAAGGTAAAGGGATGGAAAAAGATATTCCATGCAAATGGACACCAAAAGCAAGCAGGAGTAGCTATTCTACAGAAAAAAAAAAAAAACTTTAAGACAACATTAGTTTAAAAAGACAAAGGCAGATGTTATATAATAATAAAAAGATGTGTCCAACAGGAAAATATCATAATCCTAAATATATGTGTACCTAACACTGGAGGTCCCAAATTAATAAAACAAATGTTAGTAGACCTAGGAAATGAGATAAGACAGCAATGCAATAGTAGTGGGACTTCAATATTCCTCTGACAGCACTAGACACGTCATCAAGACAGAAAGTAAACAAAGAAACAATGGATTTAAAATATACCCTACAAAAAATGTACTTAACAGCTATTTACAGAACATTCTACCCAGCAACTACAGAATATACATTCTATTTATCAGCACATGGAATATTCTCCAAGATAAACCACATGACAAGCCACAAAACAAGTCCCAACAAATTTAAGAAAATTGAAATTATATCAAGTACTCACTCAGACCACAGTGGAATAACATTGGAAATCAACTCCAGAATGAACCCTGCAAATATGTGGAAATTAAACAACCTGCTCCTAAATGATTGTTAGGTCAACAATGATATCAAGGTCAAAATTTTAAAATTCTTTGAATTGAATGATAATAGTGACACAACCTATTAAAACCTCTGGGATATAGCAAAGTTGATCCTAAGAGGAAAGTTCATAGCATTAAATGCCTCCATCAAAACTGTCTGAAAGAGTACAAACAGCCAACCTAAGTTCACACCTCAAGGAACTAGAGAAACAAGAATAAACCATACCCAAGCCCAGCAGAAGAAAATAAATAACAAAGGTCAGAGCAGGGCTAAATAAAATTGAACAAACAAAAAATGCAAAAGGTAAATGAAACAAAAATCTGGTTATTTGAAAAGATGAATAAAATTGATAGACCATTAGCAACATTCACCAAAATAAAAAGAGAGAAGATCCAAATAAGCTTAATTAGAAACAAAATGGGAGATATTACAACTGATTCCACAGAAACACAAAAGATTATTCAAGGCTCCTATGAATACCTTTATGTGCGTAAGTTAGAAAACCTAGAGAGGATGGATAAATTCCTGGAAATATACGACTCTCCTAGGTTAAATCAGGAAGAAATAGATACTCTGAACAGACCAATAACAAGAAGTGAGATTGCAACGGTAATTTAAAAATTGTCAATAAAAAAAAAGTCCAGGACTAGACAGATTCACAGATAAATTTCTATCAAACATTCAAAATATAATTGGTACCAATCCTATTGACACTATTCCACAAGATAAAGAAAGAGGGAATCCTCCCTAAATCATTCTATGAAGCCAGTATCACCCTAATACCAAAACCAGGAAAGGATATAATTTAAAAGGAAAACTACAGGCCAATATCCTTGATGAATACAGATACAAATTTTTTTTTAAATACTAGCTAAGAGAATCCAGCAGCATATCAAAAAGATAATTCACCATGATCAAGTGGGTTTCATACCAGAGACACAGGGATGTTATAACATCTGCAAGTCAATAAATGTGATATACCACATAAACAGAATTTAAAACAAAAATCACATGATCATCTCAATAGACACAGAAAAAGCATTTGACAAAATCCAGCATCAGTTTCTGATTAAAACCCTCTGCAAAACTGACATAGAAAAGATATAACTTAATGTAATAAAAGCCATCTATGACAAACCCACAGCCAACACAGTACTAAACTGGAAAAAATTAAAAACATTCCCCCTGAGAACTGGAACAAAACAAGGATGCCCACTCTCACGACCTCTATTCAACATAGTACTGGAAGTCCCACTTGGAGCAATCAAACAAGAGAAAGAAATAAAGGACACCCAAATTGATAAAGAGGAACTTAAACTGTCATTGTTTGCTGGTGATATGATCGTATATCTAGAAAACCCTAAAGACTCCTTCAAAAAGCACCTAGATCTGATATTTAAAAATTCAGCAAAATTTTCGGATACAAAATTAATGTACACAAATCAGTGGCTATGCTATAGAGCAACAGTGGCCAAACTGAGACTCAAATCAAGATCTCAACCCTTTTTACAATAGTAGCAAAAAATAAAATAAAATACTTAGGCGTATACCTACCAAAGGAGGTAAAACTACTCTACAAAGAAAACTACAAAACACTGCTGGAAGAAATCATAGATGACACAAACAAATGAAAACACATCCCATGCTCATGGATGGGTAGTTTCAATATTGTGAAAATGACCATACTGCCAAAAGCAATCTACAAATTTAATGCAATTTCCATCAAAATACCACCATTATTCTTCACAGAACCAGACAAATCAATACTAAAATTCATATGGAGCCAAAAAAGAGCCTGCAGAGCCAAAGCAAGACTAAACAACAAGAACGAATCTGGAGGAATCACATTATCTAACATTAAACTATAAGGCTGACTATAAGGCTATAGTCATCAAAACAGCATGGTAATGGTATAAAAATAGACACATAGACCAATGAAACAAAATGGAGTTAGAATAAAGCCAAGTACTTACAGCTCTTTGACAAAGCAAAAAAAACATAAACTGGAGAAAGGACACCCTATTCAACAAATAGTGCTGGGATAGTTGGCAAGCCACATATAGAAGAAAGAAACTGGATCCTCATCTCTGACTTTATATGAAAATCAACTCAAGATAGACCAAAGACTGAAATCTAAAATGTGAAATCATAAAAATTCCAGAAGATAACATTGTTAAAACCCTCCTAGACATTGGCTTAGGCAAAGACTTCATGACCAAGAATACAAAAGCAAATGCATTAAAAACAAAGATAGATAGATGGGATTGCATTAAGCTAAAAAGCTTCAGTACAGCAAAAGATACAATTGGCAGAATAAACAGACAGCTGACAGAGTAGAAGAAAAATTTTGCAATATATACATCTAACAAAGGACTAATAACAACAATCTACAAGGAACTCAAGCAAATCAGCAAGAAAAAAACAAACAATCCCCATCAAAAAGTGGGCTAAGGACATGAATAGACAATTATCAAAAGAAGATAAACAAATGGTCACCAAACATATGAAAAGAAATGCTCATCAGTAATTATCAGAAAAATGCAAATCAAAACCACGACGTGATACCATTTTACTCCTGCAAGAATAGCCATAATCAAAAAAAAAAAAAAAATCAAAAGATAATAGTTGCTGGTGTGGACCTGGTAAAAAGGGAACATTTTTACACTGCTGGTGGGGATGTAAACTACTACAACCACTATGAAAAACAGTGTGGAGCTTCCTTAAAGAACAAAAAGTAGAACTACCATTTGATCCAGCAGTCCACTACTAGCCATTTACCTAGTGGAAAAGAAGTCATACAAAAAGATACTTGCACATGCATGTTTATAGCAGCACAATTCACAATTGCAAAAAATATTGAACCAGCCTAAATGCCCATAAATCAACAAGTGGACATATATCACATGGTGTATTTGTGTGTGTGTGTGTGTGTGTGTGTGTATATATATATACACACACACACACACACACATACACACACACAC